>NC_026003.2:31985614-32117406 GCF_000442705.2 Elaeis guineensis | reverse complement strand
CCTACTCAATGATTCTACGTAATGAGTGATCAGGTCCAAGGATGGCTCGATCAATCCAACCATCATTAGATAGTTTATCAGAGTCATCATATGATGAATGATAATCCCATCATTCAGAGAGAACATAAGATGGATGGCGCCGCAATGTCAATCAGAAATAATGGACCCATTATCACTCACCTTAATGGGAGGCTATGATCTAGTTACTATCATAACTAGCTCATTTTAAGAACTTAATAATTTAGAGAATTTAATTGATTTAGAAAAGAGAGAAGAAAAAAAAGATCAATCAGTAGACCATAATCCTCCCATTGACTTCACACAAGTCACTGAATCAGGTTAGGTCATGCTGATTGAATTGGCATCTAGATCAGTCACACTGATCAACCTTAATGGCATGGGCTAACTCGAATCACTTAGCAATCTAATTAAAATCTAGTTCACCAAATTGATCGGTAAGTGAGATCGGTGAGAGGGTTTGCTAAGCTTGCCTTAGACACCATCGAAATGGTCAGGTAAGCCGCTCTCAATTAAAAACCACCAATCGAAATGCCAAACTTATCTTAGACACCAATTGGTTAACTAATTTTGATTTGACCAACCTAATAATTTGGTTCAACCATTGAGCCACAATCAAGGTCTATTTGGTCTAATCAAAGACATGGACCGGACCATCTACAACTATTGTACTAGAGAAATCCTGATTAATCTAATTCAACATTTGATTAGACTTAATCAATTTCTCTACATGGTCAATCAATTCTTTGATTCTAACCTTAAGTCTAACCCAATTAGAGAGAAGGACCTGATTTAAGCTAACCCATGCCCCATATTTTATACAATGTCATTCGATCTAAATCACAATTTTAGATCCAATCAGCTTGATACTTAATTCTCAATTAAGTTTTGCATCAACGTGGTTAAGATTTCAAAATAATTTTTTATGTAAACTTTTTACATCAAGTCATAAAATCTTTTAGATCAAATCTAAAATTTTTTTTTATGATTTTTAGATCAAAATAATTTTGATTAAATAAGATTAGATGTAACTAACTATCTTCGTAACTTGCATTACATACAACAACACTTAGGGTTTTACGATCTAGAATTTTGCAAGAAAGTATGTTTTCTCATTTTATTTTCTTCTTCATGAGACCTCACAGTGGCACCCCTACATGCCATGAAGAGCATCCCATTGAATGGGAGGAGAGGATCATGAAACATTACTTGCTCCTATGACCGGACGGCCTGGTGATACCTAATCTGAGTACTTTGCTACTCAAAATATCTAATCTAAATAAATAATAAGCAGATCTAAAATTAAACTAATTTAAATCTAATATAAATTATAAATAATTAGATCTAATAATAAAAAATTAGATCTAAAGTTATATTAATTCATATCAAAACAACCTGGCTCTGATACCAATTGAAGAAAAATTTATGATAGTGCAGTACATGCAATTAAAAATTTTATGCAGCAGAAATAATAGATTAAATAATTTAATCCTAATCACATATATAAGATCTAATATTAGACTACCACATCAATATTTTGATATAAAAAATATATACTTTAGATATAAAAATAAAAATCACATCGATCTCATCGATGCTAAAATTCTAGATCTAACTATTAGATCTACTATAGGAATCAAAATAAGTTAGAGATCATTATTGAACAAATTTTGATCATGATATCTTCTGATACAATGGTTGGAGAGGATGTTCTTTAGATTGCTCATAGTCACACGAAGTCATCTGACCTCTATAGGAAAATCCATGCAAAGATTGGCGCAGATCGGGGGCTCGGAGATGCTAGTCTGTGAACAACTTCGATAGCTAACCTCTTCCTTCTTCTATAAGCACTTTGGACACTCCAAAATGATAGAAGATCTGGAGGAGTAGAAAGGAGGAGGAAAAGAGGTTTTAAAAATAAAAAATCTATAAGAAAATTGATCATGGGATGTTTAAGAGAGGGGTCCCATTTTTATAGACTAGGAATTAGGACTTTCCAAGAAAGGATGCCATGAATCAATGCCAAAACCCCTTTTTGGCATCCCTAAAAATTCCAAAAAAATCATTAGGATGTAGAGAAAAAATTTAGAGTCTCATAGCCAAAGGATTCCTTAAGAAAAATAAGAAAAAATAATATAGCTCTAATAATATACCATATACGACAAATCCCTTTCCTAGTCTGCATCTTATCTCTAATTTGGATCACATTCGAATAGGTAAGAGATAATATTATGACTCATCAGCTATAGCCAACCACCCTTATTGGATCCTCTCTCAAGATACCAAAAATCACAATCCAAATTCAATTAGGTGTGGAGAAATTGGCATGGATCCAGATGTGGTGCAAAAAATAAGGATAGAGTCCTAGTCTGACTTGGACTCTTCATTTTTAATTCAATTTTAATCCAAATCAAATTTGGATTGAAACCATTGATAAAAATAAATCTAATACAATTAGAAATATAAATATCTCATTAAATTCCTAACCTAATTAGGAATTAGCTGAGTTCAAACCCTGATCGAATCAGGATCAAATTTTTTTTATAATCAGATTTGATCATATCAATCCTAATCTGAGTCGAACTGAATCTAATTCAATTAGACTTGTTCCAAAACTCTTTACTCAATCAAATTGAGTCAATTAGTGATCTAATTATTAATTAATTCTCTATAAATAATAGAGTCTCAGTTCTAGTGAGACTCTCCCACAGAGTCCTATCTCAGTAGGACTCTTCACCAGAGTCACAGTCCTATTGGACTCTTCAGCCATCAAATCTGATCAAATCTTTTAATGCATATAATCCCATAGGTTTGACCCTAAGTTGGTAGCATAGGAATAACTTTCTATACCAATCAATGCAACCATCTAGTAATGATGACCCGACGATCGGATGGATCGAAGTGTTGTAAAGCAACCTTCTAGAATCTACTGACGTATGGTTACCGTATAATTCATCCCTTTGATCCAAATGCTCACGGTGACGTAGGGTTTAACTATCAACCCTAATTAAGTTGATCATATTATATTTTAACTTTTCAAATCCATCTCATGGATTATCCTAGCCAAGGTTTTGCTAAATTGAAATACACTGATGCATATCTTCTACCAATTCAGAAGGGTCAATTCTATCTTGACTCACACACTGACTTGATAAATACTTGACTATACCTAGTATCCTTCCATCACTAAGTTAAAAACTCAGATAGTTCAGTATTAAAGTACACTGAGTTGCTTACAAATCACCATAGTGGTCTCAGATCAGAGGGATACTTATACCCATACCCTTCACAAGCTACTCTTGACAGCAGAGTGCTTGGCACATGGTCACATTCGATTAGAATGTACTCCTACATTCCATCTGTATGTCATAACAGTATCTCTGCACTCTTTGGTTAAGAGGACAACCAACTCATATGACACACAACAACCTACACTTGATATTGCTATCGTCTTAGTAATAGCATATCATTTGATGGTAAAAAAGTTTAAGGACTTAACGATAAATCTTCCTTTGTCAATTAATATACATAGTCCTAAAGACTTCATTACAACATAGGAGTTCAAAGATGGTCAATTTGTAATGAAAATGCCAAATAATATTTATTAATAAAAATTCATGTACAGTTTATAAGATGAGCACAATCATCTAATGATTGGCTTTGGGATATATTTTCCAACATATTTCACTGAATGTGACCAACTCCGGAGCATTCTACTATCAAAAGTCACTCTGAAGGGATATGGATATAAGTATCCCTCCGACCTGAGATTATCACGGTGACTTGCAAGCAACTCACTATGCTTTGGTGTCGGACTATCTGAATTTTTAATTCAAGATTGGAAGATTTTTAGGCATAGTCAAGTACTTGTGAAGTCGATGTATGAGTCAAGATAGAATTGACCACTCTAAGAGATTGGAGAAAATACTTTGTATTTCAATTTAGTAAGACCTTGGTCAAGGCAATCCTTATGAGGAGTCACAGGATTTATTAGGTTAAGACACATAATGGATGTACTATTAAGAGTTGATAGTTTAAACTCTAAATCATCCTAGCATTAAGGGTCAAAGGGATAAATTATATGGTAACAATATCCAAATAGGTTCTTGAGTGTTGCTTTGCATGCATTCGACCTCTCCGAACGTTGGGCACCATTGCTAGATGGTTACTTCGATTGGTATATGAAACAGTTTTTATGCTACCGACTTAGATTTGAACCAATGGGGTCACACACATTAGAAGTTTCTCTCCGATCACATGGCTCTACTGAAGAGTCCCACTGGATGGAAACTCTACTGAAGAGTCCCACTGGATGGAGACTCTAGAGAAGAGTCCCACTAGACTTGGACTCTATCATTAATGGAGGATTAATTAGTGATTAGATCACTAATTAGCTCAATTTGATTGAGCATTAAAGTCTGAATCAAGTTTGATTGAATTAGATTCAATCAGGTCAAGTCTGATTAGGTGATGAGATGACCTAATCGGTAAGAAAGAAATGATCCTGATTTAATCAGATCTATGGTTTAATTAATTTATTGATTTAATTAAATTTAATTGAGATTGTAGTAGTCTAATTAGATTAGATTTATCATATTTTATTTTAGTCTAATTGGATTGGATTTGAAAGAAATCTAATTGGTTAAAACCTAGAGTCTCAAATGAGTGGGACTCTCTCCATTGCGCCACCCAAATTGTCTCATACCTTTTCTCACCATAAAAAATCAGTTTGTGCATGAGAAAATTAAAAAATTATCCTCTTTTATCTCTCATTAAGGATAAAAATTGGTTGGTTTTGATTTGTATTCAAAATGATTTGAATTTCAACTTAAAATCTTATTCATATCCTTCCACACGTTGGCTGTTTTTGAAGGGGCTCATTGTGTGCGAGAAAAGGATCTCTTTTTGATGGTTTTTCATATCTAATTTTCTTTGATAAGTCTCTCTTTAAGTTAGATAAGAGTAAAAAAAAGTTGAAGTCAAATTAAAATTCAAAGTGGTTTGAATTGCAACAAACTCTTGCCCTTATCCTGTCTTATCTGGTTTGTGTGACAACCATAAAAAGACCACAAATTTGTGTGCCAAACTAAGAGAGCTTTTCATCATGAGATACCAAAGAGAATTTGGGTTGAAAATATTCTTTGGGGTATGAGGTTTGGGTGGGTTTCCTTCTTCCTTGGCATGAACAAAGGAGGAGACCGATCTCCTCTCGGGTGAGCGACCTTGAACTGTTCTAAGATTTTGGGTGAGAGAAAAACTGAAGAGAAGAGAGTCTTCATCATATTTTTCTCCACCATCCAGTATCTTCTCTGATCCATCTTCGACATCAAAAAGATTTGAGGTGATCGAAGGAAGATATCAAATCAGATCTATCATCAGAAGCCGACTGCGTAAGCTTGCACTCCCACAGAGGGCTGATCGATCCGAGGACTTCGTGTGGACCATCTGTAGAGGTCAGATGCTTGTGTGGCTATGATTGATTAGAGAAGACTTTCAGATCTATATTCTCAATTATGAAGATCAACTACTCATGCTCTGGTATTAGATTTGAAACCCTAAAAGTGGTAGATTAGATCTATTACTAATTATTGTTCTTGTTCAAATACTTGTAATGTTAGATTCAGATTTTTATGCATATAAATTTATATTATAAATATATTTTTAGGAGTTTTAAGATCAGATCTTATGTATGTATTTATAGATTAAATAGTTTAATCTAATATTCTTTCGCTAAAAATTTTGAAATACATGCATGAAACCCCTACGTGATCTTACAGTGGTATCAGAGCCAGGTTGCTTATAACATGAATTTATTCTTACATATAATTTGATTTTAATTATTTAGATTAGATCTAAATAATTAATTTAGTATCTAAGTAATGTATTAATCTGATTGGATTGATCCTCATAGCTGTCCGATCATAGAAGAAATCAGAGTATCACAACTCTATTTGCCCATTTGATGGGATCTCCTATGGCATGTAGGGGTGCTGCACGATCTTTTTCAAGATGATGAATAATGAAAAAAAATTTAAAATTTTATTTTAGATCTAAAATAATATATATTAGATTTAAAATTAGTATTTTAATTATTAGATGATTGATTGTAAAAATATTTTATAAAATTTAAAACTATTTTCAAACACCGAACCCGAATCCATGTCAGTCCAAAACTTAATTGAGAATTAAGTGATCTAGATTTGAGAATCAAAGATCTAAGATATTAATTTCATAATTCATGGGTTAATGGGTTAGCTTGAGTCAAGTCCATTTAACTAGGTTAGACCTAGGGTTAGAAATCATTGATAATAGACCATGTTAGTAATTGATCAAATCTAATTAAAAGTTAATTCTGATTGGGACAATTTCTTCTCTTGATCAATTGCAATAGTTGTAGTTGGTCAAGTCCATGTCTTTGATTAGACCAATATAAACTTTGATCATGGCTCTATAGTCAAATCCAAGTCTATAAGTTGATCAAATTAAAAATGACTAACCAATTGGTGTCTAAGGTAAGTATGGCAGCTTTGATCGGTGGTCATTAATTGGGAGCTATTTGCATAAATTGAATCTATGTCTAGTTAATGGCATATCCCTCCCATCGATCTCATTTATTTGGCCAACATGATGATTCATATTTTAATTAGATCACTTAATGATTGGGGTTGACCCATGCTAACGAGAAAATCAGTATGATTGATTTAGGTGTCTCTAGTTCAACTTATCTTGAGTCCTCTTTATGACTTGGTGAAGTCAGTGGGAGGATTTATGACTGGTTGGCTGGACCAGCTTATGTCTGATCTTCTTTAATCTGACTTGATGAAGTCAGTGGGAGGATTAGGATTAACTGATCAAGTTTCTTCTCATCTCTCAATTCAACCAATTAAATCTTCTAAAATTATTAGGTCCCTAAAATAAAATAGTAATGGTGATGACTAGATCATAGCCTCCCATTAAGTTGGATGATAATAAGTCTAATAGTTTAAATATTTATTGGAGGTGCCACACGCTTGGTTCTCATCTGGTTGTCAGAATTATCATTCATAATATGTGGATTTAGTTATATTTTTTTGATGATGGTCAGGTTAGCCGAGCCACTCTCAGGCCTGATTACTCATTTGTCAGATGTAATAAATTCTGGCATGTTAATGGTTGGACCTAACCAGAACTTTCAGTGGAGATGCCACACGCCTGCTGAAGAGGTGTCTAGGGTAAAATTGAATGCTAAAAATTATTTGGTGAAATAATTGGTTAAGAACCTACCCATGGGTGCACAAGGGTTAGCCGAGCCACACTTGGGCCCATGTGCAGTCCATGTGGATTCTAGTATCCACTAAGAAATTAGTGTAATTCTTCGAATTGAAGGTAGAGGCTATCAATTCGAATAAAATAATGAAAGAACCTTTAGACTAAAAGCTATATCTTTAGGCTTAATCAATTCATATACTGATTAGATTTTGATTTTTGCTTTACGATTATGGCCACTACTTTATCACTCCGATCACTATTAGATAGTGATAAATTGATGGGATCAAATTTTGATAGCTGGTATCGAAAGCTCAAAATAGTCCTAGAGCATGAATGGATCTTGTATGTATTGACAGATCCAGTAACCGAAGAGCCAGCTCTGAATACACGTAGCATCGTCAGAGATACTTATCAGAAGTGGCTCAACGATCGAACTACAGTTCATTGCATTATGCTAGCTGCAATGAATGATAAGTTCAGCCGTCATTTCGAGAATGCTCAGCCATAGGATATGTTACAAATGTTGAATGAGTCTTTTGGCACACCCGACGATATTGAGAGGTACAAGACTAGTTGTGCCATCTTCAATGCTCGAATGAGGGAAGGAGCGTCAGTCACCGATCACATACTGTACATGATCGAAATGATTGAGCATTTAAGCAAGCTTGGCTTTCTCCTGTATGAGCAGTTAGAGAAAGATATCATTTTGAACTCTCTACCCAAGTCCTACCTTTTTTTCTTACTTATTTTCGAATGACAAAGCCTGCAGTCAATTACCATAGTTTACTGGGCTTACTACAGAACTTTGAGAAGGATCACTAGCTCCAAAAGGAGTCAGTGAATGTAGTGCGAGGGTCTTCTTTTGGATGTCGACCCTTTAAGAAAGGAAAGAAGAATAAGAAAAATAAGAAAAGGGTGCAAAGTGCTGGGGCACCCAAATCCAGTCAGACCAAGAAATCCTAGTCCGATCAGAGTTAGGCAAAATACTTCTATTGCAAGAAGAAAGGGCACTAGAAGAAGAATTATCCTCGGTACATTACCGCTTTGGATTCAAACAGATCAAGAAAGAAGTAAGCTATTGCTGCACAAGATAATTATATGATAACACTTTGTAATTTCTCAATTTGTGATTCTACTACCTGTGTATTAGATACCGAAGCCCTTTTAATATTTGCAATTCATTGCAGGGTCTGTAGGTCAGTAGGAGATTTGAAGAAGATGAAAAATTTTTCAATGTTGGAGATAGAAGATCAGTTTCAGCTCTAGCATTAGGAATTATTAAGCTTGTATTCAAGTCGAATATAATTATTCTTAGTGAATGTCACTTTTATCCTTCCTTTGTATTGAACATTATTTCTGTTGGGTATAAAATAACCCCAACCGAAGTTCGTAGGAGGCCGACCCTCCCAGGGCTCTTCTGACTTCCGACCTTGTGCGGTATCTTTCTGAACTCCCCCGATTGTTCGAGCTTCCATAATACCATCCAGACTCCTCCAACGGTCGACCTTCCACAGTGTCCTCCAGATTCCTCCAACGGATGAACTCCTATCGTGCCATCCGGACTTCTCCAGTAATGATCTCCTCCATTCAACTACCAGACTGCTCCAAATGCTCTTTGGGCTTCACTATCAGTCGATTTTCTATAGTGATTGACTACTCTCCAAATCCCTTCCAGACCTCTTCCTGCCACGATTGACTTTACTCCGAACTTCTTTCGGACTTCATCAATGTCTGAGCTTCTTTAGTAGCAGGACTTCTACAGTAACCAGACTCCATCGAAGCTTCTACGATGGTCAACCACCTTCTGAATTTCATCCGAGCTCCTATAAGAGCCGGACTCCATCTGAACTTCTACACCAGGTGGATCCCAGACGAACTTCCACAATGGATGGGCTCCACTAGTCGGATCTCTACTCTGAACTTCTATTGCAAGCAGACTTCATCCGAGCTTCTACAATAAGAAGTCTCCACCCGAGCTTCTACGGCAATCAATCTCCGTCCGAACTTCTACAACATAATTGAATCCCAGACTCCTCCAATGTTCAACCTTCCACAGTGTCCTCAAGACTCCTCCAGTGGATGAACCTCCACAACGCCATCTGAACCCCACTATCGGTCGACCCTCTGTCGGATTTCTCATGAAACCGAACTTCTCTGACGGACAATCCTCAGACAAGTTTCCACATCAGGCAAATTCTAGACGAACTTCTCTAGCAATCGGACTCCTACTAGACTTCTCCAACAGAAAATCCCCATCCAAGCTTCTACAGCAGATGACTTTCGCCTGCAGCATCAACGCCCAAGGCACCCGACAACAGTGGACTTGTCAGTAACCTCGAAAACATCCGAGCCTCTCTTAGATTGCTGAGACAGAGAGCCATTCTGCTCCATCAGATGTCCCAGCCGAGCTTCAGCTATCCAGTCCAACTCTCTGGCAAGTCACGATAACGGACACTACCCCACTCCATCCTCCGTAACAGATTCCATGTGGCCCCACCACTTTCTGGCAAGTCACGAAACGGACACCACTCCACTCTCCATAACAAACTCCACATGGCCCTGAACGGCTCACTGACGCCACTGCTCTCCATAACAAACTCTGCGTGGCCTCGAACGGCCCACTACCAGGCAGTTACGGACGTCGCTGTCAATCAGTTACGCTCTCCCGTCTATAAAAGAGACCCCCAATATGTTCTTCTCTAAGATCTAAACTCTATCTCAAAACTCTGCTAAAATTCCATTCGAGTGCTCCATTTCTATTGAGGTAGAGTACTGACTTGAGCATCGGAGGGTCTTGTCGAAGCACCCCGAACTCTGGTTTAGACTTTCCTTGTAGGTCCTGACGACGGCCGTGATCCCCTCGACTCCAGCTTCTCCGACATCAGCAAAATTCTGCACCAACAGAATTGGCACTAGAGGAAGGGCTGTATCTTTATAGGACCCTTGTTCTTAAAGGAGTACTCAACGGGACTGTCTCCGACCATCTTTTTCGACATCTTCTTCCTCTTCTCCTGCCAGATCCCCACCTGATGCCTCCCTGAAAGGCATCCACCAGGCGATCTATGGCCTCCGTGGCCAGATCTCAGTAAGATCCGCAAGCTCCGACCTCGTCTCCAATTTCCCAGGCTCCTCCTCCTCCGGTAGTGGCAGTCGGCATGGAGCAGTTCGACCTACTGGTTCAGCAGGTCAGGGGCCTCACCGAAGTAGTGCAGGCCATGTTGTAGCAGCAGCAGCCGCAGGCATCCGTGCGGCTAGAAAGAGATCACCGGAGTTCCAGAATCTGATGATCGGGTGGCCCACTTGGGCCAGTCACCCTGTCTTCCTCGAAAAGGGGAAGCAGAAGATGGAGAGCCCTTCATCTGATCACAATTCCACCACCGAAGGGTCCCTACCTCTGTTATGCCAGAAGACCCTCGAGACTCGCAGTCGAGAGGATCTCCTGGATCAAAAGTTTTAGGAGATGAACCGACGGATCGAGGAGCTCCACCATGCTCCCCCTGCTTACGGTGAAGATATTTGTACTGACTCTCCTTTCTCTCAAATGATTATGCAGGAACCAATCCCACCAAACTTCAAGCTCTCCCAATTTGAGAGCTACGATGGGACCTCAGATCTGATTGACCACCTGGAGGCCTTCCGACAATGATGCTGCTCCATGGTGCGCCAGATGTCATCCTGTGTCGAGCTTTTCCATCCACCTTGAAGGGAGCAGCAAGAAATTGGCTAGATCTCAGCGAGATCTGCAAGCTCCGACCTCATCTCCAGTTTTCCAGGCTCCTCCTCCTTCGACAACGGCAGTCGGCATGGAGCAGTTCGACCTGCTGGTTCAGCAGGTCAGGGGCCTCACCAAAGCAGTGCAGGCCATGCAGCAGCAGCAGCAGCTGCAGGCATCCGTGCGGCTGGAAAGAGCATCATCGGAGTTCCAGAATCTGGCGATCGGGTGGCCCACTTGGGCCAGTCACCCTGTCTTCCTCGAAAAGGGGAAGCAGAAGACGGAGAGCCCTTCGTCTGATCACAATTCCACCCCCGGAGGGTCCCTACCTCTGTTCTGCCAGAAGATCCTCGAGACTCGCAGTCGAGAGGATCTCCTAGATCAAAGGTTTCAGGAAATGAACCGACAGATCGAGGCACTTCGCCATGCTCCCCCTGCTTACGGTGAAGATATTTGTACTAACCCTCCTTTCTCTCAAATGATTATGTAGGAACCAATCCCACCAAACTTCAAGCTCTCCCAATTTGAGAGCTACGACGGGACCTCAGATTCGATTGGCCACCTGGAGGCCTTTCGGACAATGATGCTGCTCTATGGTGTGCCAGATGCCATCCTGTGCCGAGCTTTTCCATCCACCTTGAAGGGAGCAGCAAGAAATTGGTACTCAGCACTGAAGTCGGATACTATCTTCTCCTTTGATCAAATGAGCCATCAGTTTGCAGCTCATTTCGTCAACAGCCAGCGTCCTCAAAGAGGTTCGGAGTCCCTCATCAACATCAAGCAAAAGGAGGAAGAATCCATCTGAACTTACGTCAATCATTTTAACGCCGCCGCATTGGAGGTCCGAAACTTGGACCAATCAGTTGCAATGGCCACCCTGAAGAGTGGTCTTCAAAAGAACGATCTTCTATTTTTCCTGAAAAAGAAGTATCCCAGGACTTCACTGATTTGCTAGCTCAGGCCGAAGGATATGCCGAGCAGAGGAAGCCTTCAAGCTGAAGGATGAGGAGGCTGCAAAGGAGCGATAGGCGGGTGACTCCAGCAAGCCCGCAGCTGAAAAAGGGCCGAGTGAAGCTCGATCACGTTCTCGAACTTCCCTCGGACACAAGCAAGTCCGAACTCCTTCCCGAGCTCGTAGGCAGAGGAGCCCAGACCATAGAGTTCGATAGGGCTCCCCCCCAGAAAGATTCCACAGCTACGCCCTTCTTAATACTCCAAAAGCTCAAGTGCTGATAAAGGTCAGGAAGCAGCTGCCAAGGCCGGAAAGGATGCGCACACACCCCAAAAAGTGTAACCCTTACAAGTTCTGCCTCTATTATCATGACCACGGCCATGATGCGGAGGAGTGTATTCAGCTCTGAGACGAGATCGAGGAGCTCATCAGACGAGGTCGGCTCGATAGATTCATTCGATGCCAGCCTAAAGGTAGGGAGATCAACTGAGGGCCCTACCATAGCTAGAGCTGCCAAGGAGGGAGGAACAATCTAAAGATCGACCTCCAATTGGGATCATCAACACCATCTCTAGAAGACCCCAGTGGGGAGTAGCTAGTGGATCGGCCAGACCGCCCAAGTGGCAGAGGACTAAAGAATCTATAACCTTTACTGAAGAAGATGCCTGAGAGATTCAATTCCCCCATAATGATGCGGTTGTAGTTTCTTTAAATATTGTTGACTATGATGTATGCCACATTCTTGTTGATAATGGAAGCTCGGTTGATATTTTGTTTTATGATGCATTCTCAAAAATATCCATTTCGGATGGTCAATTAGGGCCGATAAGCTCCCCGTTGGTAGGGTTCACTGGCGATGCTGTGCCAGTGGAAGGGATAATAACTTTAACTATGGTTGTAGGTCGGTACCCGAAGCAATCAAGAGCGCAAGTGGATTTTTTGGTAGTAAGGGCGCGTCTGCCTACAACGCAATACTCGACCGACCTGACCTTAAGGCCCTCCGAGCTGTGGTATCGACCTACCATTTGAAGTTGAAATTTCCTACTAGCCAAGGGGTCGGAGAGGTCAGAGGAGATCAAATCCTGACAAGACACTGCTATAACATAGCCCTGCAAAGAAATGGTCAGCCTGACCCCTGTCCGGTTGATGGATTAGACACCCATGATACCTTACTGAAGAATGGGGTGAGCCAATCGAAGATCTTGTCTCAATTCCTTTGAATGATAGGAATGAGGAGCATGTGGTGAAGATCAGCTCCAACCTGAGAGAAGAGGTATAGACACAGCTCATCAATTTTCTACAAAAGAATGCGGATATTTTCGCTTGGGTTTCGACGGACATGCCAGAAATTGATGCGAAAGTCATGGAACACCATCTAGCTGTTGATCCCAAACATCGGCCAATGAAGGAAAAAATCTGAGGTCTTGCATCAGAAAGGCAGAAAGCAATAGCTGAGGAAGTTGATAAACTCCTGAAAGTTGGGTTCATCAGAGAAGTCAACTACCCGAACTGGGTCTCCAATGTGGTTCTCGTAAAGAAGGCGAACGACAAGTGGAAGATGTGTATGGACTTCAAAAAGCTGAACAAAGCCTGCTCGAAGGACAGTTACCCTCTGTCCAGAATTGGTCAATTAGTAGATGCAACCTCGGGCTATGAGCTTCTCACTTTCATGGATGCATTTTCTAACTACAATCAAATCAGGATGGCACCGGAGGACGAAGAAAAAACTGCTTTTATTACTAACCGTGGTCTTTATTGTTACAGGGTCATGCCTTTTGGCCTCAAAAATATAGGGGCGACCTATCAACGACTGGTGAACAAGATCTTCAAAGAGCAGATCGGCCGCAACATGGAGGTCTACATGGACGACATGCTTGTAAAAAGCAAATCTATAATGAACCATGTCGCTGACCTTAAGGAGACCTTCAGCACCCTCCAAAAATATAAGATGAAGCTGAACTTGACCAAGTGCGCTTTTGGAGTGACCTCGAAAAAATTTTTGGGCTTTATAGTGTCGGGGCATGGGATCGAAGCAAATCTAAAAAAGATTCATGCCATCTAGGAAATGACCATCCTGAAGTCAATAAAGAAAGTTCAGTGCCTTACTGAGAGAGTAGCACTCTGAATCGCTTCATCTCAAGGTCGATCGAACGATGCCAACCTTTCTTTCAGACTCTTAAGCAGCCGAAGAACTTCTGTTGGACCACTGAATGTCAGCAAGCATTCGAAGAATTAAAGAGCTACCTCAGCTCACTTCTGCTATTGGCAAAGCCCGAACCTGGAGAGGAGTTGTTCCTGTACCTGGCGGTCTCCCCTATGGCTCTCGCAGCAGTTCTGGTTAAGGAAGAAGCAAAAATTCAACGGTCGATCTACTACATAAGCTGAGTATTGAGAGATGCCGAAACCAGGTATACTAAGTAGAGAAACTAACTTACGCCTTGTTGATTGCAGCTCGAAGGCTCTGACCTTACTTTCAAGGGCACACCATAACACTGCTCACCAACCAGCTGATTAAGGCGGTTCTGCATCGAGCGGATGCTTCCGGAAGGATATCGAAATGGACAGTTGAACTCACAAAATTCAACATCAACTATCAATCTCAATCGATGATAAAAGCCCAGATATTAGCAGACTTCATAGTGGAATGCACTATTCTGGAAGAGGCAGAACTTGAACGAGGTGAAGCTGACAACCCAGGACTTCAGTCGAACTCTCCTGAAGAAAGAACAGATCTTCCTGATGATTTTTGGGCCCTCTACGTGGATGGTTCCTCCAATATGTCAGGCACAGGTACGAGCCTGATCTTGGTCAATCCAGAAGAATTATCATGGAGTACGCGCTACGCTTCGAATTTTCTGCAACAAATAACAGAGCAGAATATGAAGCTCTGATTGCAGGACTGAGGATCGCCAAAGAGTTAGAAGTAGATCGGCTCTAAGTCTACAGTGACTCCCAATTGGTGGTGGGACAAGTCAGTGGAAACTATGAAGCTCAGGAGGACAGTATGGCCAAGTATCTCGAAAAGGTAAAAGTGATCATCTCCACCTTTGGCAACTTTGACATCAGGCAGATTCCAAGGGCAGAAAATATCAGGTTCGATCTTCTCTCCAAGTTGGCTACACTGGCTCTGGCTGAACTACCCAAGGAAGTCTTTTTTGAAGTTCTGAAGTGTCCAAGTACGGAAGAACCATAGCTTGTGATGGAGATCGCATGAACCCAGCTGGATTGACCCACTGGTTGCATACCTCAAGGATGGGGTTCTTCCTCATGATGCAAAAGAAGCTCGAAAGCTTAGAAACCAGGCCTCCTGATATATCCTTTATGAAGGCAAGTTGTACAAGAGGTCATACTCTTTGCCCCTCCTAAAATGTCTCCAGCCTTCTGAAGCTGACTTTGCCTTGTGGGAGGTACATGAGGGAGTCTGCAAAAGTTACCTGAAAGCCAAATCTTTCTCCCACAAACTGCTCTGATAAGGTTATTACCGGCCTACAATGTACCATGACTCCATCGAATATGTCAGAAGGTACGATCGATGTCAGAGATATGCAAATATCCAAAGGCAACCCGCCTCCGAACTTACACCCTTGAGTTCCCCATGGCCGTTTGCACAATGGGAGATGGATATCCTCGGACCTTTTTCCATGGCATCTGAGCAGCGGAAGTTCCTCCTGGTGGCTATTGACTACTTCACCAAGTGGGTTGAAGCTGAACCTTTGGCAAAAATCACAAAGCTAAAGTGCAGGACTTCGTCTGGAACTCAATTATCTGTAGGTTTGGCTTACCCAGAACTCTCATTACTAATAATGGGCGATAATTTGCTGGAGCAAGATTTGCCGAATTTTATGAGGACTTAAACATCTCCCATAATTTCACGTCAGTAGCCCATCCATAGGCAAACAATGAAGCCGAGGTGACTAACAGGACTCTGTTGCAAGGAATCAAGGCGAGACTCGAAAAAGCAAAGGAAACTTGGGCAGACAAGCTTTATCATGTGTTATGGGCATATTGAACCACCCAAAGACTGTCCACAAGGGAGACCCCCTTTGCCTTAGCCTTTGGAACAAAAGCTGTGATCCTAATCAAACTCAAGCTTCCGTCGACGTGAGTCGTGGCATTCAATGAGCAGCGCAACTCACAGGATCTCAAGGCCAACCTCGACTTGTTAGAAGAAAAGCGAGAGATAGCTCAAGTTCAGATGGCCGCCTACAAGCAGAAAGTGGCCCGCTACTACAACTCCCGGGTCAAGAGCAAGGCCTTCAAAGCGGGGGACTTAGTACTTCAACGAGCCACTGTTTCACAATCTCAGAATCAAGGGAAACTTGCCCCTAACTGGGAAGGCCCGTATGAAGTCAGGGAGGCGGTTCGGCTTGAAACATGCTATCTAAAAGAACTCGGAGGAGCAGACCTTCCACGACCATGGAATTCGAAAAATTTATGAATGTATTATTGATAACTTTGCCTTAAATAAAAGTTTCATATTCGCATATCTTTTCTTTTGGCATGAGCTTATAACGACAGGGAGTAGCTCCTTCAGACAATCAAAATTAAGTATGTCAGAAACAAAAGGAGAACTTCATTTTGACACAAACGAAGGCTCGATTATTTAGAGACTGGATGGGGGAAGAGGCTCTTGCAACGGCCCTTATGCACCCCCACAGTCATGTTAGAAACAGGAGGAGAACCTCATCCTAACATGAGCAAGGTCAAAGGCCTGATTATTTAAAGACCATATAGGGGGAGAGGCCCTTGCAACGGCCCTTATGCACCCCCACAGTCATGTTAGGAACAGGAGGAGAACCTCATCCTAACATGAGCAAGGTCGAAGGCTTGGTTATTTAGAGACTGGATGGGTGGAGAGGCCTTGCAACGGCCCTTATGCGCCTTCACAGCCATGTTAGGAACAGGAGGAGAACCTCGTCCTAACATGAGCAAGGTTGAAGGCCCGATTATTTAGAGATCGGATGGAGGGAGAGGCCCTTGCAACGGCCCTTATGCACCCCCACAGCCATGTTAGGAATAGGAGGAGAACCTCATCCTAACATGAGCAAGGTCAAAGGTCTAATTATTCAGAGATCGAATGGGGGGAGAGACCCTTGCAACGGTCCTTATGTGCCCCCGCAACCCTGTTAGGAATAGGAGGAAAACCTCATCCTAAATGAGCTGAAGTTGATTATGTCGGAAATATGAGGAGAACCTCATCCTGACATAAATGAAGATCTGGTCGTTTGAGACCGGATGAGGAGAAAAGCCCCTCAGCAGTTCCTCTACACCCTTACAATCCTGTTAGGAGCAGATGGAAAACCCTTGCATAAACATAAAGAAAGGGGGAGAGAAAAAGAAAAGCAACGAGCTACACCAGAGATAAGGAAAAAACAAACTACGCCTAAGACTCGAGGGACCTCATCTCAACGAGGAAGAAAATAGACTTCCTCAAAGTAACGAGAAGTTCGGGCCCCAAGCTCCAACACTGGGAGAAAGCATTAAACTCGAATGATCTTAAAAAGACTCTCAGTCATGAACAAAAAAGATGAGTCAACACAGTGATGACCAGGAACCTTCAAACAACGTCGACATCAAACAAGATAAAGGACAAGAGAAGTTTGGTAAGCGACAACTCAAAGCAATAGTATACAAGGTGATGAGAAAATTCCATTTCATTTCATTAGTAAAGAATGCATTACAAAAGCCTTCGAAGGCCAACAAAAAAAAAAGAGAGAAACAATCAGAAAAGAAAAGAATACATATAATAAAAGGTCAAAAAGCTCTAAGGAAGCTCGGCTTCTTCAGACGTCGGACTCTCGATTTCAGCCATTGTCAGGGATTGCTTTAAGTTCATAATTTTTTCTTCCAATTTCTTCTTACTTAAAAGCATCTCCCGATACATCTGGTGGAACCACCGATTTTCGCCCTCCGACTCCCAAAACCTCTTCCTCAGAACCTCAGACTCCACCTCGACATCCTTGACCGCCTGCTGCTCGTAGGCCAGTTGAATCTTCAGTCGCTGTAGTTTGACCTTCTCCTGCCCAAGGGCCATGGACAGTTCTTCTATGGTCCCCCTCAAGGAGCAGAGCTCATCAGAGCCTTATACTGAGGTGGCCTGGACTCTCTCAAACAATTGCCTCTAGAGGCGAACGACCTCGTCGGTTGCCATCTTGAGCCTCCTTCGATAGTCGTCTATCTGTTTGCACTAGCTGACTCGGTAGGCGTTGTAGTTTGCCTCGATATCCTGCAGCTGCTTCTGGAGGTCGGAGAATTTTTTTGACCAGTCCCGATCATGATCGGCCTGAGTCGTGAGCCAGGACGAGCTCCCTTCCAACTGACCGATCTTCTCTCGTGCAGCCACCAGCTTGACCTCAAGGGAGCTGATCTTGGAAGCCTGAGTCCAAGATCGATCGCTGGCACATTTTCGGAGTTCCTCAAGCTCCTTCACGAAGTCATCCTTCCTCCGGATGTAGTCCATGAAGCCCTTCTTGTGGAGGTCCCGAAGGCAAGTAACCTCCGTGGTGGCTTCCGAATGGCTCTTCCTCAGTCGGTGAAGTTCGTCATCCAACTTCTTTGACTTCTTCGTTAGGTGACGAACTTTCCTTCTGAGGTCTTGGATCATCGACTTCAGAGGAATCTCCTGTGGTAGGGAAAGAGTTTCGACAGGGCACTGTTGTTGGAAGACAAGAGCGTCACAACACAAATCAGTCCAAGAAAACAAAAGAGAAGAAAAAGGATGCAGAGTAAGAAAAAGGAGCTCTCTGTAAAGAAGAATCCGATTTCATTGATTAAATAGTTCTTAAGTACAAGATAACGAGAAAAAATTACAATAAAAAAAAAATATAAAATTAGAGGTTTCGGACCTCTGGGGCAGAAGTGGGGGAGCTTGGCACCTCCAGAAGGTCTGTCACGACAGTCGAAGAAGTCCCGACTGGAGGAAGATCGGCAATGGCTTCAGAAGGTCCGGCTTCACCATCGGACGCCTCATCCAGGAAGTCGAGGTCCAGCTTGAAAAACTTTTCGACCACCTTCTCCTGGCAGAGCTCGAAGCCCTTGATGAAGGTGGCCTGGCCGAACTGGACCTTCAAATCCCTTATCTCGAAGGAGATTTTGAACTCCTCCACTGCTCGGACCATTGCCTCCGAGATCAAGGTCGGGATCTGCGCCTTCAGCTCGGAGACCTCGGCCTCCGCCTTCTTTCTTTCCTCCTCCAAGGTGGCCCTCAGATCTGCTGAGGTTTGTCCCTCCTTCTGTAGCACCTCTTGGAGATTCGTGACTTCGGTGATCTTCTCTTTGAGGCGGGCAACCTCGGCCAAGTGACCTTCCTCCTCCTGGATTGCTTCCTTCTTAGTGTTGTTCATCACCTCGATGTTGGCGATGAGCTGGTGTCCAATCTGCAAGAGCGGCCAGGGAGTCAATATAAAAGCTGAGAAATAAGTTAAGTAAAGAGGTGAGAAGAAGAAAGAAGTAAATTGACCTACCTTGAGAAAGGACCCCAGAGAGTCCTAGACCTGCTGCTCAAGATCAGCATGGATGATCCTGTGGATGACCTCGGGCAGGACACACCTATTGACCAATCTCTTTATTAAATCCCTATTGTTGAAGGGATTCTCCCCCAGGTCCTCTTCGGAGCCGTTGGCCCCCTCGATGGCAGCCCTGCTGCTGTGGCTCTTGTAGGCCAACGTCTTCTTCCTCCTCCTCCTTTCGGCCCCCAGTGCCTCCTCGAGATGAGCCTCTAGAGTGGAAACCTCAGTCGGGGGGCTTCTTGAAGAGGCCCGGGGGACTGCGAGTGCGACATCAGAGGGAGCGTCGATGGCAATGGCCACCTGGACAGGTGCGGTCGAGCTAGTCTCTTCTATCCTTGCCCTCTTCGCCACCCTCGAGGATGCGGTGCCTTTCCTTTTGTGGGTCTTAAGACCCTGGGCTAGCATTCGAGCTGCGTCAGCATCCATATCTGCAATGAAAGAAGATCGACACAGCTTAGAAAATGAAATAAGAAGAAAGGAGAAGCAGCGAATGGCAAAAAAAAAAAAAAAAAATACCAACAGGATTGAGAGGGCTTAGGCCGACATTAAATAAGAGTTGTTCTTTCAGGAGGTTGGAGAGAAGAGGAGCTGGATAAGCCTCGAGTTTATTGGAGGCTTCAAGGTCATCCCGTCCAAGGCTAGAAGCCCGACGGACGGAATCCCTCAGGGAGCCCCAAGGGGGCAACCCCAGCTCCAAGGTCGGGCATCGGACGTAGAAGTACCTCTCCTTCCAGTTGTGGATAGAAGAGGGGGTGCCTTTCAGCAACCCCTTTCTACCGAACTGGAGGGAGAAGTACCACCAATCCTTTGCCGAGGGGTGACACTTGAAGGTATAGAAATTTCTAAACAAAGAAAGGGTTGGTCGAACTTTAGCTAAACTACAGAGGAAAAGAAATCCTATCAGAAATCTAAAGAAGTTCGGCGCTACAGAAACTAAAGAAATGTCTAAGAAGCGAAAAAGAGCAATAACAAAAGGTGGAAGCAAAAGTCGAAGCCCGTCGCTGAAAGCTTCTTGGTATAAACAGAAGCAGTCAGGGGGAGGGGCACTAGCCCGACCAGTTGGTCTGCAAAACTCCAGCTCGTACTCCAAAGAAACCCCATACTGAATCCTAATCAGTGAGAGTTCTTCCGAAGTCAGAGAGCTGGGAATGGTGTCTCGTACAAAGACTGGATGAGGTTCATCTACAGAACTAGGATTTTGTGGGACTGGAACGGACGAACTCCTAGAACTACTAGAGGAGGAAGTGTTGGAGGACATTATGAGTCAAGCAAAAATCCTAAAAAATCTTGAAAAAATTGAAAAAAAATAAGAGACAGGATGCTTGCAGAAAATCGAACAGGCAGAATGCAAAGGAGGAAAAATGAAAGAACAACGAAAAAGAAAAGGGGTTTCTGGAACTAACCTAAGCTGGTCCGAGAGATGCAGAGATGCAGAGATGGGGGTCGACCCGAAGAATGCCTAAAACTGAGAGGGATACGCTGGAGGAAGACAAAGTTCTTGGGGAAGAAGAAGGGCACCAACAAAATTCTCAGGCAATGTGAAACCCCTGAAGGAGGGGAGCGGGTTTAAATAGGCGACAGGATTCGATGCAATAATGATTGCAGATCTCCTCTGGTCGATCTACAACCGCCGCGTATCCCACTCATTATGGCAGACGGCTGAAGGTAGCTGACAACTGATAGAATCATTATTGTGTCGTACCTAGAGCAATGCTCCAGCAAAAATTCCAAAAAAATCTTTTCAAATCACCTCGATTTGAAAAAACTCCAGCACCAGTGTGCCAAACGCCAAAATATCTGGAAACAACCGAGTACGAAAATTGAGGGAGGCAACTTCGGCTGCAAAAATTTTTCTGTACTTCCTTCATTCGGAACCCCAACTCAAAAGTAGGGAGATTGGTGTTGGGTATAAAATAACCCCAGCCGAAGTTCGTAGGAGGCCGACCCTCCTAGGGCTCTTCCGACTTTCGACCTTGTGCGGCATTTTTCTGAACTTCCTCGACTGTCCGAGCTTCCATAATACCATCCAGACTCCTCCAGCAGTCGACCTTCCACAGTGTCCTCCAGATTCCTCCAACGGACGAACTCCTATCATGCCATCTGAACTTCTCCAGTAATGAGCTCCTCCATTCATCTACCGGACTGCTCCAAATGCTCTCTGGGCTTCACTATCAGTCGATTTTCTACAGTGATCGACTACTCTCCGAATCCCTTCCAGACCTCTTCCTGCCACGATCAACTTTACTCCGAACTTCTTTCAGACTTCGTCAATATCCGAGCTTCTCCAGCAGCAGGACTTCTACAGTAACCAGACTCCATCCATGTTTCTATGGTGGTCGACCACCTTTCGAATTTCATCTGAGCTCTTACAAGAGCTGGACTCCGTTCGAACTTCTACAGTAGGTGGATCCTAGACGAACTTCCACAACAGATGGGCTCCACCAGTCGGATCTCTACTCGAACTTCTATTGCAAGCGGACATCATCCGAGCTTCTACAATAAGAAGTCTCCACCCAAGCTTCCACGGCAACCGATCTCCATCCAAACTTCTACAATAGAATTGAATCTCGGACTCCTCCAACGTTCGACCTTCCATAGTGTCCTCAAGACTCCTCCAGCAGACGAACCTCCACAATGCCATCCGATCCCCACTGTTGGTCGACCCTCTGTCAGATTCCTTATGAAATCGGACTTCTCCGGTGGACAATCTTCAGATGAGCTTCCACATCAGATAAATTTCAGACAGACTTCTCTAGCAATCAGACTCCTACCAGACTTCTCCAACAGAAAGTCTCCATCTGATCTTCTATAGCAGATGACTTTCGCCTGCAGCATCAGCACCCAAGATATCTAACAACAGTAGACTCGTCAGCAACCTCGAAAATATCCGAGCCTCTCTTAGATTGCTGAGACTGAGAGCCATTCCACTCCATCAGACATCCTAGTCGAGCTTCAACCATCCAACCTGAACTCTCTAGCAAGTCGCGACAACGGACACTACCCCACTTTACCCTCCATAATAGATTCCACGTGGCCCCACCACTCTCTGGCAAGTCGCAACAACGAACACCACTCCACTCTCCATAACAAACTCCATATGGTTCTGAACGGCCCACTGACGCACTACTCTCCGTAACAAACTTCATGTGGCCCCGAACGGCCCACTACCAGGCAGTTACAGATGTCGCTGTCAATCAGTTATGCTCTTCCATCTATAAAAGAGACCCCCAGATACGTTCTTATCTAAGCTCTAAACTCTATCTCAAAACTCTGCTAAAATCCCATTCGAGTGCTCCATTTTTGTTGAGGCAGAGTACTGACATGAGCGTCGGAGGGTCTTGCTGGAGCACCCCCAACTCTGGTTTAGACTTTCCTTGCAGGTCTCGATGGCGGCCGCGATCTCCTCGACTCCAGCTTCTCCGGTGTCGGCAGAATTCTGCACCAACAATTTCTGTAGGCCTCTTGGCCATGAACAGTTATGAAATTTTATTAAAAAAAATAATATTAATATCATTATGAATGGTGTTAATGTAATGAATAGATAGTTGAACAATGGTATTTACATATTGTCACAACCTGTTAGTGTAATGTATACATTCAGCAAACATCCTAGAATTAGTGATGTCTTCAATATCTATCTTTGGCACTGTAGGTTCGGTCATGTTAATAAGAATAGAATAAATAAGTTGACACAAGAGAAAATCTTCGAAGTCAGTGATTGTAAATCACTTCCAACCTGTGAGTCTTATCTTTTTGAGAAAATGATCAAGTCACCTTTTACTGAAAAAGATGAGCGAGCTAGTGAAGTTCTAAGTCTCATACATACTGATGTATGTGGACCGATGAACACTAGTATCAGAGGTGGATATTATTATTTCATTACTTTTACAAATGATCTATCGAGGTATGGGGATGTCTACTTAATGACATATAAGTCAGAATCATTTGAAATATTTAAATGATTTTGTAATAAAGTAGAAAAATAAATTGAAAAGAGTATTAAAACTCTTCGGTCTGATCAAAGAGGAAAATACCTCTCCAGTGAGTTTCTGACATACTTAGAAGAGAATGGGATTCTCTCACAATGGACCTCTTTTGGGATACCACAGCATAATGGTGTATCGAAAAGGAGAAATCGAACCCTGTTAGACATGATTTGATCCATGATGGGCTTTGCAAGTCTGCCGATCTCTTTTTGGAGATATGCACTCGAGTCGATTTATTATATTTTAAATAAAATTTTGAGTAAGTCTGTAAGTAAAACACCACATGAGATGTAGATAGGGTGTAAGCCAGCACTCTCTTACCTTAAGATTTGGGGATGTCCGGCTTATGTCAAACATCTGAAAACTGACAAGCGTGGACCTAGGTCTGACAAGTATCTATTTGTAGGGTATCCAAAAGAGATCAAGGGATATTACTTCTACCTTGCTGACGAACAGAAGGTGTTCATAGCAATAGGGTAGTCTTTCTAGAAAAGGAGTTCCTTGGAGAAGGAACTAATACCTCAAAGATTGAACTTGATGAAGTTCGATCGATAGAAGAACCGACACAATCTAGTAAACCCATTGAATTGGACTTGATTAGATCAAATTTAGAACCTGTTGTAGAAACATCTTTAAGGAGATCCAGTAGAGTACCATGTCAACCAGATAGATACTACGATTTCTTGATCCGAAATGGTGATCCAATTGAACTCGATGAGAATAATGAGGATCCGATCATCTATATGGATGCGATGCAGAGGTCTGACTCTGAAAGTGGTTGGAAGCAATGAAATCCAAAATGGAGTCCATGAAAGTCAACAATATATGGAATTGGTTGACCCACCTGAAGGGATAAAACCCATAGGATGTAAGTGGGTCTTCAAAAGGAAAAAGGGTGCAGATGGAAAGGTGGAGACCTATAAAGCCCATCTGATTGTCAAGGGTTACTGTCAGCATTATGGTATTGACTATGACGTGATATTTTTTTCTGTGGCAATACTCAAGTTCATTCGAATCATGCTTGCGATAGCTGCATATCTGGACTTTAAAATCTAGCAAATGAATGTGAAAATAACCTTCCCAAATGGAGACCTAGAAGAAGAGGTGTATATGATACAACTTGAAGGTTTCATATCCACAGATGAGTCAAAGGTCTGTAGGCTTCAGAGGTCCAGTTATGAACTTAAGTAGGCATCTCAGAGTTGGAATATGCATTTTGATAAAGTGATCAGAACATATGGCTTCATTAAGAATGGAGAGGAAACCTATATATATAAGTGGATAAATAACTCGATAATAGTATTTCTTATTTTGTATGTAGATGATATTCTCTTAATCAAAAATGACATCCCTGTATTATAAGGAATAAAAGTCTAGTTGTCATCTCAGTTCTCCATGAAGGACTTGAGAGAAATATCCATCATCCTTGGGATGAAGATCTATAAAGATAGATCTAAAAGGTTGCTTGGATTATCTCAGTCAACATACATTGATATTGTGCTGAAAAAGTTTAGCATAGAGAATTTTAAGAAAGGCTATCTTTCGATAGGTCAAAAAATTTCTCTCTCGAAGAGTGATTATCTGACAACTCCTCAAGAGAAAAAATGTATGAGTAGAATTTTATATGCTTCGACAGTGGGATCGATTAAGTATGCCATGATATGTACATGACCGGACGTGACATTCTCATTAGGGTTAATGACTAGATACCAGTCCAATCTAGGTGAGAACCACTGGAAGGTCGTAAAGACCATCCTTAAGTATTTAAAAAATACTAAGGATCAGTGGCTTATCTGTGGAGAATCTGACTTAAAACTTGTAGGATTTACAGACTTTAATTTTCAGTCAGATCATGATGACAACAAGAGCGTGTCGGGATATGTTTATACCCTGAATAGTGGAGCAATCGGTTGGAAGAGTTCTAAGCAGTATGCTGTGGCCGACTCTACTCGCAAGGTGGAATATATCATGCATCTGATGCTGTAAAAGAAGCTGTTGTAGAACCAGATCTAGGGTTTCAGGGTTAGATCTTGAAACATTTTCAAGATCAGGCAACAGAAGACTAAAATAAATCAAAATTTATTTTTTAAAATCAGAGAATCCTTAGATCTAAGATTCTATTACATGATTAATACATAGTATTAAATCAAAAATTAAAATATATAGAGCGTGAACTACATGTTGATCATATCAACATGTTTCTATGCTACATTTGATGTATGTAACAAACAATAGATTAGATCTATTATCTTGCAAGTTAGACATTCTAACCTTGCTGATCCAGGCTTGAGGATGATGTTGCAAACTGCATATGCATCCGATCTCTAAAAGTCATCCACACGAGCCCACGAATCTCGACAGAAGTCCTACTTCAGGAAATCAGTATAGTATGCTAGTACTACGCTGATCCTTCTTCGATGGTTGATCAGGTGCCTCCATCTTTCTGATTTAGACTCTTCCAAAGATGAGAAGTAGGAGGAGGAGTTTTAGATCTGAGACGCTCTTAGAAAACTCAAGATGGAGGAAGGAAAGAGATGAAACTAACAATCCTAGAAGAAAACCCTCTTCTTCTTCTCTTTACTCTCTCCCAGACATCCTGTCTTGTATCTATTATATCTCCATGACCCAAAGGTCTTTCTCTTTGATTTTTGGATGCCTCAAAGGCCTCTCAAATCTCTATGTTCTGCAAAAATTTTATAAAGAAACTCATTTTATAGAGAGAGATATGATAGAGTCCTTGTCTAGGTCAAATACCTAGTCAAGGCTTATCCAAAGATGGCAAGATAAGGGGTGCCCAACTCTTGGGCTCCTCCTCTTTTTTTTCAGAAATGGACCACTAGAAAAGGGTGCACAATGTATGCCCTAAAAGCCACAAAAATCTTTAAAAAAATCTGGATAAATTCGGTGCAAAAAGGAAAGAGTTTTGGATTTCTAAAACTCTATCTCATAGAATTTAAAATCCAAACTTATTCCTACTTTGATTTGATCCACAACCACTTTCCATGTATGAAAGAAGAGAGGAAGACTTTTGGATGTGAGAAAGACCTAGGAGAGGGCTTTTATCACACAAAATAAGAGGGGATTGGTGTGGAATAAGAGAGAGGGCGTGGGGGGGCTTATGTGGCGCAAGGTGGAATCCTAGTCTTACTAGGATTCTATCTTATGACTTGTTTTAATTTGGTTTCTCAAACCAAATCAAACCAAAATTAGATCAACCTAATTAAAATAAATTTTAACCCAATTAAGAATCTAATTTAATTATATTAAATAGATTTAAATCTGATTTAATTTTTTAATCAAATTAGAAATTAGGTTGATCCAAGTCCTCATTGAACTAGGACTAGTTTTTTTTTTGCACTTGGCTTATCCAATAAACCAATTGGACTTGATCCAATCAAGCCCAAACTAAATTTAATTAAATCATATTCAATTAGACTTAATCTCAACCCATTGGCTTAATCAAATTAAGCCAATTAGTAATCGAATTGCTAATCGATCCTCCTGTAACACTTACACTAGGTTAAATGTCAATCGTATTGATCCTTTAACCCTAGAATGATTCTTAATCGTTGATCAACCATCCGATCGGATGATGAACTCTAATGTGTGTGACCTCATAGGTTCGAACCTAAGCTGGTAGTGTAGGAATAAATTTCTGTACTAATCAAAGTGACCATCTAACAATGGTACCCGACGACCGGATAGATCGAATGTGTAGAACAACATCCTTAGAACCCATACGGATATAGTTTCCATATAATTCATCTTCTTGACCAAAATAATCATAGGATACCTCAGAGTTCAACTGTCAACTCTGATCAGGTTGTCCACATTGTATTTCAAAATATCAAATCTATCTGATGGATTATCTTGGCCAATGTTTTGCTAAATTGAAATACAGTGACTCATTCTTCTCCAACTCTTGGAGTGGTCAATCCTATCTCGATCACACTCTGACTTCGCAAGTACTTGACTATGCCCAGAAGCCTTTCGTCACTGAATTAGAAATTCAGTTAGTCCAGTACCAAAGCATAGTGAGTTGCTTGCAAGTCACTGAAGTGATCTCAAGTCTAGGGGACACTTATACCTATATCCCATCAGAGACATTCTCGACAGCAGAATGCTCTGGAGTTGGTCACGTTCAATGATGATGTACCCTTACATCTCACCTGTATGCCATACCAGTGTCTCCACACTCCTTGGTTAAGAAGACAACCAACTCATATGGCCTACAGCGACCTATGCTCGATAGAAGCTATCGTCCTTATTAACTGCCTATCATTTGGTCGTGAACAGTTTTAAGGACTAATCGATAAACCATCTCTTTATCGAATCTGAATAGTCCTAAGGACTTCATCATAACAACAGAGTTCGTTAGAAGATGAAAGCTTATGATGAAAATATCAAATATATTTTATTTATTAATAAATCAATTACAATGCTTGGTTGCTTAACCGTCAATAGCTTGACGATTGGCTTTTGAGACAGATTTTCCAACAACTCCCACTTGTCCTAAAGCCACTCGGCATAGTATCTAATACCCATCTTTGACTTGTGGTTGTCGAACTCTTTTATTGTTAGGACTTTAGTGAAGGGGTCGGTCAGGTTCTCCTTTCCATCAATCTTCTGAAAGTCAACGTCACCTCGATCCATGATCTCCCGGATCAGATAGAAGCGGTGCAAAATGTGCTTCATCCGCTGGTGTGCTTTGGGTTCCTTCTCCTGAGTTATGGCCCAGTGCTATCGCAGTAGAGCAGGACTGGTCCATTGAGGGAGGGTGCTATTCCGAGCTCAATGATGAATTTTCTCAGCCACACAGCTTCCTTCGCGGCATCCGATGTTGCGATGTACTCCACTTCACAAACAGAGTCTGCCATAGTATGCTGCTTGAAACTCTTCCAGCAGATAGCTCCATCATTTAGAGTAAAGATATAACCCGACACGCTTCTGCTATCATCATGGTCAGATTGAAAGCTGGTGTCTGTGAACCCCACAAGTTTCAGGTCTGACTCGCCATAAACCAACCATTGGTCCTAGTAATTCTCAAATACTTAAGGATGACTTTAACCACTTTTCAGTAGTTTTCTCCAGGATCAGATTGGTATCTACTCACTACTCCTAGTGAGTATACCATATTTTGTCTTGTACATGTCATGGCGTATATGATAGTTCCCATGGCCGAAGTATATGGGACTCTACTCATACGCTCTCTCTCTTCAGGAGTTATCGAACAATCCTTCTTAGAGAGAGAAATTTCATGGCTTATCGGTAGATAGCTCTTCTTAGAATTCTCCATGCTGAATCTGAAAGAATATGCCCTACAAGCCAATCAAAATTTGTATTTTGATGGATTTTTCTTATAATCTTTCAGACTTATGTATTGACTCTTTAAATAATAAAAGATATTTTCATCATATGTTGCATCTTACTTTAGTAATGATTATGATGAACTCCATAAATCAGAAAAATGGGTTTAGGGTTATGATGAGATCATACCTATGAGACCTAAAATCCTAAAAATCCTGATTTAGAATATTCCTAGTCATAGGAGCATTGAGTAGGAGATCAATGTTCTGGATAGATTAGCACTTTCTATGTATGCTCGATGGAGAGGGTGGCAGATCTCATATGCCACTTGTGTGAGACACTAATATAAAGAAGTGGGTGCTCATTAGAGAATGAGTTCACTGAATTGATCCGACTTAAGAAACATCTTATGAAATTTACTTATCTGTCAAGAGATGTTTTCTTATAGTGGGAGTTGTGCATGTAATCCTTTGACCTGAGACTACCATAGAACCTTGTATACATAAATCTATATTTTTTGGTTCATACTCATTCATGACTTAGTCATGTACGGGGTGTTCTAGATATGGTAGAATGTGTATGGAGGTTGTGAGTAGGTCAACATGGAATCGATCACTCCTAGTAAGGAAAATCGCATCCTACTTGTTCTGATCGATTGATGATTCAGGAAGCCTTTGATCAAAGCAAAATAAAAGTTAGAAAGAGTTTCTAATATTTTATTAATTGAATCATCATATAAGATTGAGAGAAATATGAGTATGATATTAGATTTGACATCATTCCATATCCAGAGTCATATTCAGGGTGCAGAGAGATCGCAGGATCAAATTGCACGATAACTTTCCACTGAAGGGTATTTTTGGTATTTCCATAAAAATTCATATCTTCTAGGTAGACATGATACGTTGCTAGATGTCAATCTTGTCTTATGGGTTTGATCGAATTAAAGAGTTTAATTCCATCACCAATTAGAAAGAGTTCTAATTGCTGAAATTGGGTTAGCTCGATTGGATCTAGATCGGTTAGATTAAATTCTAATCAAATTAAATTGGCTTGAACTCGGACCTATTGCTGGCTAGATGTGGAACCCAATGGGTCACACACAAAGGGTATTGATCAGGGGTCTAATTGGATTAGATCATGTTTGCAAAATTGACATGCTAGCACATGTTGCAAAAAACTAGCTCCTTTTTTCGAATAGGGTTTAAAATTGATTCCAGATTGGGCTAATTAAAGTCAAATTAATTCAAATAAATTTTGAATTTGAGTTGTTTTAGCCTTTTCTACATGTATCAAAAATTTGGAGCCAGGAAACCAATTCTCCACGAGTCAAGAATTTTTCTTGTGCGTGGGTGCAGTTTTTGTGTGCAGAAATAGTTTTCGCATCCCATGAGATGGGATGCCTCATCCTCGAGCTTATCCTATGTTCCATGATGAAATAAATTTTTGTATGATTCCTAACTTTATTTTGAGCATCAAGAATTTTTTTGAAGTTAAAATTCTTTCTGGTTTAATCATGGAAATTCGTTGAAGTTGGAAATCCTATCAGCCTGTGAAGGCTAGGAGAAGAGGAAGAGCGTCTTGAGGTCCTGGTGTTCAAGAAAATTCTCAGAGTGAGAATTTTGGAGGAATCATCTCAAAGAGTTGGTGTCCTGATCATAACCCTGTGTGGATCACCGTTGGAGGGCGAACACTTGGGCGCCTGGTGGAGGTTCTACCGAAATTTGGATTAAGCGCTGCAGGTATTCTTCTATAACTTAAATTTAATCTTAAATTTATGTTATATATGATTGTTAATCATCAAGGAGATACTGGTTTAAGGGTTTAATATTTAAGATTTCTTTATTAAAATTTTGAAATCCATTATGTTTTCACTGTGCATGCCCACTCTGAAACCCTACAGAACCTCTTCAGCACAGTGTCTATGTACGTGGACAGGGATAACCCAAGCATCCTTTTATATCTATCCCCATAGATCTTCATCACTAAGATGTAGGATGCTTCACCTAAGTCCTTCATAGAGAACTGCGATGACAACCAAACTTTTATTCTCTGTAGTGCAGGGATGTCATTCCGATTAAGAAAATGTCATCCACGTACAAGATAAGGAATACCACAACTGGACCATTTGCCTATTTATAGATGCAGGGCTCTTCTCCATTCTTAACGAAGCCATACATTTTGATCACCTTATCAAAATGCATGTTCCAACTCTGAGAAGTTTGCTTCAATCCATAAATGGATCTCTGAAGCTTGCATATCTTGGACTCATCTGTGGATGTAAACCCCTCAGGTTGTATCATATACATCTATTCGGTCAGCTCTCCATTCAGAAAAGCTATCTTTACATCTATTTGCCAGATCTCATAATCTAGATGGACAGCTATTGCAAGCATTATCCAAATGGATTTGAGCATTGCCATAGGAGAAAATATCTCGTCATAGTCAATACCATGATGTTGACGATACCCCTTGGCAACCAGATGAGCTTTATAGGTCTCCACCTTTCCGTCTGCACCCATTTTCCTTTTGAACACCCATTTACACCCAATGGGTTTAACCCCTTCAGGTGAGTCAACCAATGTCCATACATCGTTGACCTTCATGGACTCCATTTCGGATTTTATGGCTTCAAGCCATTTTTCAGAATCAGATCTCTGCATTGCATCCATATAGGTGATCGGATCCTCATCGTTCTTATTGAGTTCGATGGGATCACCGTCCTGAATCAAAAAATTATAGTATCTGTCTGGCTGATGCGGTACTCTATCAGATCGCCTTAATGATGCAGGTACATTGGCTTCAGATCTGATCTAATCAAATCTGACTCAGGTTTAGCTATTGGTGTCGGTCCTTCTACCTGTTGAACTTCATCAAGTTCAAACTTAGAGGCAACGGTTCCTTCACCAAGGAACTCCTTTTCTAAAAAGATTGCCTTAAGGCTGACAAATACCTTTTGTTCATCAGCATGGTAGAAAAAATATTCTTTGGTCTGTTTGGGATATCCGATGAATGTGCATTTGTCAGACCTAGGTCCAAGTTTATCTATGACTAATCGTTTGACATAGGCCGGGCACCCTCAGACCCTAAGGTTTGAAAGTGCTGGCTTACGCCCTGTCCATATCTCATATGGAGTCTTAATTACAGACTTACTTGAAACTTTATTTAACAGATAACAGGCCTATTCGAGTGCATATCCCCAGAAGGATATCAACAAGCTGGCAAAACCCATCATGGATCAAACCATGTCTAATAGAGTCTGATTTCTCCTTTCAGACACACCATTATGCTGTGGTGTTTCTGGAGGAGTCCATTGAGAGAGAATCCCATTCTCTCCTAGATATGTAAGAAACTCACTAGAAAGATATTTCCTCCTCGATCAGATCGAAGAGTTTTAATGCTCTTCTCAGTTTATTTTTCTACTTCACTTCGGAATCGTTTGAATATTTCAAATGAATCTGACTTATGTTTAATCAGATAGACATATCCATATCTGTATAGATCATCCATGAAAGTTATGAAGTAAAAATATCTACCTCTAGCACTTGTGCTCATGGGCCCGCATACATCAGTATGTACTAGGCCCAAGAGCTCAGTAGCTCTCTCACCTTTTCCAGTAAAAGGTGACTTGGTCATTTTACCAAGAAGACAGGATTCACAGGTTAGAAGTGATTCATAATCACTGACTTCGAGGATTCTCTCTTGAGTCAACCTGTTTATTCTGTTCTTGTTTATATGACCTAGCCTATAGTGCCATAAGTAGATATCTGACACACACTATCTAATCTAGGATGCTTGCCAGTAGAATAGACTCTTATCGGGCTTGATCTTTCTGGTCTAGCCCTGCACTGATGTCCCAGCCTGAATTTGCACCTTCTTCACTTTCTTCTTCTTGTTCTTCTTCTCTTTTTTAAAAGGTCGAGAACCAGAAGACAAACCTCCCACTAAGTTCACCGACTCCTTATGGAGTTGGTGATCCTTCTCAAAGTTCTAAAGCAACCCCAGTAACCCATGGTAGTTTACTTCAGGCTTTGTCATTCTATAATGAGTGAGGAATGGGAGATAAGACTTGGGCAGCGAGTTCAGTATTGCATCTTTCCCAACCTGCTCATGAAAGAGAAAGCCGAGCTTGCTCAATCATTCCATCAGCTCGATCATATACAATACATAATCAGTGATAGAGGCACCATCCCGTATTTTAACGTTGAAGATGGCACAACAATCTTGTGCCTCTCCACATCATCAGGTGTGCCAAAGGCATCCTCCAATACTTGAAGCATGTCCTTTGGCTGAGCTGTCTCAAATTTACAACTAAACTCATCGCTCATGGCAGCCAGCATGATACAGCACACCGTGGTCCGATCACTAAGCCACTTCTGGTAAGTGTCTCTGACTGTTTCACATGCATTGGCAGCTGGCTCCTCGGGTGCAGGATCCATTATCACATATAGGATCCGTTCATGCTCCAGGACTATCTTCAACTTTCAGTACCGGCTACCGAAGTTGGGTCCCACCAACTTATCATTGTCCAACAATGATCGGAGCGATAGGAAAGTGGCCATATCTGCTCAAAGAAAAATCATAACCTAATTAGAAATTGATTCATTAAACCTAAATATTTGAACTTTAACCAAAAAGTTTCTCCCATTATTTTATTCGAATTGGTAGCCTCTACCTCCAATTCGAGGAATTACCCTAATTCCTTAGTGGGTACTAGAATCCACTTAGACTGCACACAAGCCCAACATTGGTTGGCCAACCTATGTACATCTAATAGTAGGTTCATAACCAATTGTTTCTCTAAATAATTTCTAGTAATTTTAATTTTGCCCCAGAAACCTAATCAGTAGGCTTTGGCCTCCACTGTAAGAATCCAGTTAGGTCCAACCATTAACATGACCATACTTGGTGCATCTAACCAATGAATGATTAAGCCCAACTTTGGTTGGCTCACCTAACCACCATTAGAGAGATACTTCCAAGTCATCATATGATGAGTGATAATTTCATTAGTCAACAAGCACCAGGCCTTTGGGTCTGCAATGATTATTGAGTTAATAGACTCATTATCAAACACCTTAATGGGAGGCTATGACTCAGTTATCTCCATAACTTTATCATTTTAAGTACCTAATAATTTTAGAGAATTTAAATAATTTAGAGGATGAGGTCAAATGAACCAGCTTATTATAATCCTTCCACTGGCTTCACCAAGTCAGCTTAAGGGAGACCATTAAAAGGGCTGGTCTAGGAGCACCTAAATCAGTCACACTGATTTACCTAGCTGACATAGGTCAGCTCAAATAGTCAAGTGATCCGATCAAAATATAATTTCATCAAGAGGCCAGATAAGTTCGATTAGTGGGAGGGTCGGCCAAAGTTTGCCTTAGACACCATAAAAAATGGCCAGGTAAGCGGGCTCCCAATTAAAAACCACTGATCTAGTTTACCTTAGACACCAACTGGTTTAATTAGTTTTGATTAGATCAACCTAACAGTTCATGCTAGACCGCTTAGCTAAGAATCAAGTCCATTTGATTCTCGTTAAAGACATGGACTTGACCAACTATAACTATTGTAATTGATCTAGAGAATCCTTGACCTAATCTAAGACAACAATTGATTAGATTTAGTTAATTTTTTAATTAAATCCATCTTTAATCTAACCATAGGTCTAACCCAATTAATGGACCTAATTCTCACTAATCCATTAACCCAATATGTTATGGTTTGTGTCTTAGGTTCTTCAATTCACAATCCTAGAACCTAATCAAACAACTTCTTAATTCTTAATTAAGTTTTGGGCTGAGGGTTGGGTTCGACTTTTTAAAAATAATTTTCATATTTATAAAATAATTTTAAAATATAGTTCTACCAACCATATTGCATATTTTATTCATAATCAAGATGTAAATAAAATAAACATGAAACTACTTTAGATCTAATCTAAACAGGTTCATGTAATTGAAACAATTTCAAATAATTTTTTTGCACAAAAATTATTAACAAAGAGATTTTATTTTAGATTTAAATATATTTTAAATTTAATAAATTATAAATTTAATCTAGATCATATCTAACAAATTTATGATTAAAGATAGATCTACACGAACTAGGACAACCTTTGCACTGTAAGGGGTAAACCTTACAGCAGGACAACGTTATAGTTCATGATTGATCTAAAATTTTAATTTTAGATTTAATAATCAGATTATAAATTAGATCTAATCTAAGAAATAATCTAAGCATGTATAAATAATCATGTAATAAACAACCTAGGCTCTGATCCAATTGTAAGAACCAGATCTTGGGTTTCAGGGTTAGATGTTAAAACTTTTTCAAAATCAAGCAGCGAAAGACTAAAATAAATTAAAATTTATTTTTAAAACTAGAGAATCTCTAGATCTAAGATTCTATTACATGATTATTACATAGTATTAAATCAAAAATTAAAATATATGGAGCATGAACTACATGTTGATCATATCAACATGTTTCTATGCTACATTTGATGTATGTAACAAACAATAGATCAGATCTATTACCTTGCAAGTTAGATATTCTAACCTTGCTGATCCAGGCTTGAGGATGATGTTGCAAACTTCACATGCATCCGGTCTGTAGAAGTCATCCACAAGAGCCCATGAATCTCGACCAGAAGTCCTGCTTTAGGAAATCAGCACAGTATGCTAGTACTGCACTAATCCTTCTTCGATGGTTGATTAGGTGCCTCCTTCTTCTTGATTTGGACTCTTCCAAAGATGAGAAGTAGAAAGAGGAGTTTCAGATCTGAGACACTCTCAGCAAACTCAAGATGGAGGAAGGAAGAGATGAAACTAACAACCCTAGAAGAAGACCCTCTTCTTCTTCTCTTTACTCTCTCCTAGACACCCTATCTTGTGTCTATTATATCTCCACGACCCAAAGGTCTTTCTCTCTAATTTTTGGATGCCCCAAAGGCCTCTCAAATCTCTGTGTTATTCAAAAATTTTATAAAAAAACTCATTTTATAAAGAGAGATATGATAGAGTCCTTTTCTAGGTCAAATACCTAATCAAGGCTTATCCAAACATGGCAAGATAAGGGGCGCCCAACTCTTGGGCTCCTCCTCCTTATTTTTGTCCATGGACCACTAGCAAAGGGTGTACAATGTGTGCCATAAAAGCCACAAAAATTTTAAAAAAAATTTGAGTAAATTCGATGCAAAAAGGAAAGAGTTTTGGATTTCTAAAACTCTATCTCATAGAATTTGAAATCCAAACTTATTCCTACTTTGATTTGATCCACAACCACTTTTCATGTATGAAAGAAGAGAGGAAGCCTTTTGGACATGGGAAAAACCTGAGAGAGGGCTTTTATTGTACAAAATAAGAGGGTATTGGTGTAAAATAAGAGAGAGGGCATGGGGAGGGCTTATGTGGCGCAAGGTGGAATCCTAGTCTTATTAGGATTCTATCTTTTGACTTGTTTTAATTTAGTTTTTCAAACCAAATCAAACCAAAATTAGATCAACCCAATTAAAATAGGTCTTAACTAAATTAAAAACTTAATTTAATCAAATTAATTTATATTTAAATCTGATTTAATTTTTTAATCAAATTAGAAATTAGGTTGACCCAAGTCCTAATTGAACTAGGATTAGTTTTTTTCTTGCACTTGACTTATCCAATAAACCAATTGGACTTGATCCATTCAAGTTCAAACTAAATTTAATTAAATTATATTCAATTAGATCTAATCTCAACCTATTGGCTTAATCAAATTAAACCAATTAGCAATCAAATTGCTAATCGATCCTCCTGCAAAATTTGCACTAGGTTAAATGTCAATCGTATTGATCTTTTAACCCTAGAATGATTCTTAATCATTGATCAACCATCCGATCAGATCATGAACTCTAATGTGTGTGACCTCATAGGTCTGAACCTAAGTCAGTAGTATAGAAATAAATTTTTATACCAATCGAAGTGACCATCTAGCAATGGTATCCGACGATCGGATAGGTCGAATGTGTAGAACAACATCCTTAGAACCCATGCAGATATAGTTTTCATATAATTCATCCCCTTAACCAAAATGATCATAGGACACCTTAGAGTTTAACTGTCAATTCTGATCAGATTGTCCACATTGTATTTCAAAATATCAAATCCTTCTGATGGATTATCCTGGCCAAGATTTTGCTAAATTGAAATACAGTGACTCATTCTTCTCCAACTCTTGGAGTGGTCAATCCCATCTCGATCATACTCTAACTTCATAAGTACTTGACTATGCCTAGAAGCCTTCTGTCACTGAATTAAAAATTCAGTTAGTCCAGTATCAAAGCACAGTGAGTTGCTTGCAAGTCATTGAGGTGATCTTAGGTCTAAGGGCCACTTATACCTATATCCCATCAGAGACATTCTCGACAGTAGAATGCTCTAGAGTTGGTTATGTTTAATGATGATATACCCTTACATCTCACCTGTATGCCATACCAGTGTCTTCACACTCCTTGGTTAAGAGGACAACCAACCCATATGGCCTACAGCGACATATGCTCAATAGAAGTTGTCGTCCTTATTAACAACCTATCATTTGATCATGAACAGTTTTAAGGACTAATCGATAAATCCTCTCTTTATCGAATCTGAATAGTCCTAAGGACTTCATCATAACAACGGAGTTCATTAAAAGATGAAAGCTTATGATGAAAATGCCAAATATATTTTATTTATTAACAAATCAATTACAATGCTTGGTTGCTCCATCGTCAACAGTTTGATGATTGGCTTTTCGGACATATTTTCCAACAACTGTGGGGTTACAAAAATTTATTAACAAGCTCGAAATGGCACCCTTTCTTGATGGCCCCATTTTGTTGTATTGTAACAGCACTGGCGCCACTGCTCAAGCAAAAGAATCGAAGTCACATCAGCGGACCAAGCACATTCTATGTCGCTACCATCTGGTCTAAGAAATCATGGATCGAGGTGACATCAACCTTTAGAAGATCGATGGAAAGGAGAATCTAACCGACCCATTAACTAAAGCCCTTATAGTAAAAGAGTTTGAAGATCATAAAATGATGATGGGTATGCGATACTGTACCAATTAGCTTTAGTATAAATGGAGTTGTTGGGAAATATGTTTCAAAATCAATCATCAGTCTGTTAACGGTTGTGCTATTTGATGTAATTGTATATGAATTAATTAATAAAATATTTATTTAGTAATTTTTATCATAAGCTTGTACATCTTCTATATCGAACATCTATGTTATGATGAAAATCTTTAGGACTATTTTAAATCGATAAAGGAGGATTTATCATTTAGTCCTTAAATGAGTTCGCGATCAAATGATATGCTATTACTAAGATGATAGACATATCAAGTGTAGATCATTGTGTGCCATATATCGTTGGTCGTCCTCTTAACCAAAGAGCATGGAGACGTTGGTATGGCATACAGATGAAATATAGGAGTACATTTTGCTGAACGTAACTAACTCCGGAGCACTCTACTATCAAAAGTCACTCTGAAAGGATATGGGTATAAGTGAGATGACCATGGTGACTTGCAAGCAACTTACTGTGCTTTGGCTAATCTGAAGAGTCTCAGTGGATGGAGACTATAGTGAAGAGTCCCACTGGATAGAGACTTTGTTGAAGAGTCCCACTGGACGGAGACTCTAGAGAAGATCCCACTAGACTTAGACTCTATCATTAATAGAGGATTAATTGATTATTAGATTACTAATTAGCTTAATTTGATTGAGAATTAAAGTCTGGATCAAGTTTGATTGAATTAGATTCAATCAGATCAAGTCTGATTAGGTTATGAGATGACCTAATCGGTTAGAGAGAAATGATCCTGATTTGATCGGATCTATGGCTCAATTAATTTATTAATTTGATTAAATTTAATTAAGATTATAAAAGTATAATTAGATTAGGTTCATCATATTTTATTTGAATCTAATTAGATTGGGTTTGAAAGAAATCCAATTGGTTAAATCCTAGAGTCCCAAATAAGTGGGACTCTCTCCCTTGCGCCACCCAAATTTTCTCACACCTTTTCTCACCATAAAAAATTAATTTATATATAAGAAAATTAAAAAATTATCATTCTTTTGTCACCTATTAAGGATAGAAATTGGTTGGTTTTGATTTGAATTCAAAATGATTTGAATTTCAACTTAAAACTTTATTCATATCCTTCCACACGTTAGCTATTTTTGAAGGGGCTCATTGTGTGTGAGAAAAGGAAGTCTTTCTGATAGTTTTTTATTTTTAATTTTTTTTGGTAAGTCTCTCTTTAAGTTAGATAAGGGTGAGAAAAATTTGGAGTCAAATTAAAATTTTAAATGGTTTGAATTGCAACAAACTCCAGCCCTTATCCTGTCTTATCTGGTTTGTGCGATAATTAAAAAAAGACAATAATTTTATGTGCCAAACTAAGAGAGCTTTTCATCATGAGATATTAGAGAGAAAGAGGGTCAAACATACTTCTTTGGGGCATGAGGTTTGGGTGGGTTTTCTTCTTCCTTGGCATGAACAAAAGAGGAGACTGATCTCCTCTCGGGTGAGCGATTTAGAACTGTTCTAGAATTTTGGGTGAGAGAAAAATCAAAGAGAAGAGAGTCTTTATCATATTTTTCTCCACCATCTGATATCTCTTTTGATCCATCTTTAACATCAAAAAGGTTCGAGGTGATCGAAGGAAGCCATCAAATCGGATCTGCCATCAGAAGCCGACTGTGAGAGCTAGTACTCTCGTAGAGGGCTGATCGATCCGAGAACTTTGTGTGGACCATCCATAAAGGTCGGATGCTTATGCAGCTATGAGCAACTAGAGAGAACTTCCAGATCTACATTCTCAATTATGGAGATTGACTATCCACACTCAGGTATTGGGTTTGAAACCTTAGAAGTGGTAGATTATTAGATTCAAACGTATCGACTATCACTAATTGCTGCTCTTGTTCAAACATTTGTAATATTAGATTCAAATTTTTATGCATATAAATTTATATTATAAATCTATTTGTAAGAGTTTTAAGATCAGATCTTATACATATATTTATAGATTAAATAGTTTAATCAAATATTCTTTCGTTGAAAATTTTGAAATGCATGCATGAAACCCCTGAATGATCTTACGCTGTCCAAATTTGATTTGAATAGATGCCTTATCAAGAGAACATCCTAATCTGATTTGTTGGGGCATGGAAGAATTTTTTTGTGCAATAAAATTCTGGGAAAAGATGGGTGTGCGCTAAAAGTTGGCATGAGATATCTCATGCATTTTCTTTTTAGCGCACCACTTATTCCTTTCCATTCTTTCCACACCATTCTTTCCTATTTTGATAAGATCTGATCTTATCTCCTAGGGGGCATGAAGGCATTGTAGAGGTGCGACAAAAAAATTAGAGAAAAAGGGTGGCGTGTGCTAAGGTGTGGAGTCTTCTTTCTTACATCAAAAATCTCCTTCCCAATGCCTCCCTTCTTTCTTCCCTTCACATCCAATGCCCAGATCTGATGGTGATCAGATCTAAGAAGAGAAAAGAGAGAGAAAAAGAGAAGAAAAAGGGTTCTTCTTCTCTTCATGATGATCTGGATTAGATCCTATCAGATCTGTGCGAAAAAGTTCGCATAGTGATCTCCTTCTTCATGATCTGGAAGAAGAGATCTAGATCCAAGGATGAGGAGCGAGATCTGCAAGGTGCTAGCATACCGATGATCTCAGTGCTCTGATCAGATATCTCTATGTGGATACCAGCAGAGGTTGAACGTGTGTGCGGCTATGATTAGAACTCCAGACATCCATAGATCCAAAGGTATGGAGATCTGATCTCTGATTTATTTTCACTAATGATTATTTTTTCTTTTAGATTTTAGATCATGATTGAATATTCATATCAAGATCCTAACTATCATTTTTAGATTAGATCTGATACATGGTTTAATTAAAAATATTTTAATTAATTTACTTTCATTATTTAGATGCTTAGAAAATTTTTGACTCACATATGAAATCGTAACGATTTTCTAACAGTGGTATCAGATCATAGGTTTTGATATGAATTTGCAAACATCTCAGATCTAAAATTTAATCTGTAGAAATCATATCTGAAGGTTAATTTGATGATCTACTGATTTTGAAATAAGGTTATCCTGACATAACCCTGTTATGCTTAATGGTTGTCTTAGAATGATGTCGAGCATCGATTAAGGTTAGATCTAATTTTTCTACATATTGTAATATAATTATAAAATTATTTTAGATCTAAAATTATTTTAAATCTAAAATAAATCATAAATTTTTCAGATTTAAAATTATTTTTAGATCTAAAAATATTAATTAAGATTTATTTTGGATCTAGTATAATTGTTAAAATTTTTATTACATGCATAGATTCAAAGTTATTGTTCATATGTTTGATATGTGAAAGATAATTAAAATTGATTTTAATTGATTACATATGTGATATGTTAGATTAAATTTTTAATATCTTAGTAATCAAATTGAAATAATCACCATGGCCATCCGATCATAAGATGATGAAGGGATTAAAGTCCCTCTCTTGCCTATTCGATGGGTTCTCTCTTATGATGTGTAAGGGTGCCGACTGTGATATTTTTTATAAAGATGAACAGCAAATAAAAAATTATATATGATATATATTTTAGATTTAAATTAGATTATGCATGTATTTTTATATGTTTTAGATCGTTAAATATTATATTTGATATATTGTTTGACACACGATCTAAAAACTTAATTTATGCAAAACTCTAGATTCAAAACCCTAGGTTCTATTTTATGAAAATATGAAACTGTGACTGGTATGCCTGTGGAGTCGACTCAATTTTCAATTCGATTGACTCGAATGCTTGGTGAGTTGACTCATTTTTGTTAGAGTTAACTCAAGACCCTGGTAGGTAAGTTCATTTGTTAATGAGCTGACTCAATTGTGCAGGCTAGGTCTATAGGTTTCTATTTGTCTCAGTGTATGCCGACTCACTGTGACAAATCAACTCGTGTGCTAGGATGAATCGATTCGATTATGCAGACAATTATATTATATGAGATACAATATAAATGGTTGACATTATAAAATATTTTGAGATCTAAACTTAAATCCATGTACGTAATGCACTTAATTGAGAATTAAGATTTAAAATTTAAGATCTAAATTTTAATGCATAAAATATGAGCTTCGGGTATGGGTTGAACAATTTAGGTTTAGAGACTAAACTACAACTAGGATCATTGATTAGATCAGGTTAGAATCACTTTCGATTTTGAGCAGTTGATTGAACCTAATCAAGAGTTGGTTGGGATTAGGTCAAAGAGGCTCAAAATTGAATTTAGTTGTAGTTGGTCAAATTGATTCACATTTGATATGAATTGATTAAGTCAAGACCAAATTTGGCTCAGCAGTTTAAGCTTGAATCTATAGGTTAACCTAATTAATTCTAATCAACCGATTTGGTGTCTAAGGGAAGTGTTAGATGGTGGTTATTTATTGGTTCCATTGTCTGACCTAACCAATTCGTTGGTATCTAAGAAAAGTAACAGGGGGACCCCCACTCATCTTCACTTATCTGACCATCTTGCGAGATTATGTTTTATATTAGGTTACTTGTTGATCTGAGTTCACCCATGCCGACTAGGTTGGTTAGACATGAAATATGCTGACCCAAACTAGATTAGTCATTATATTAGATATATGTGACTAATTAGAAGAGACCTGAACCCAAATCTCCTTACTAAATATTAAGTCTTCTGGTCTTCCATCGTTGTAGAGATGCGGGTGCCTTTTTCGGTGTTGATCGTTCTCGACTGGTTATAGTAATTCAGTTGCATCAGGAAGGCACAACCACTCTATTGGCATTAGATGCCCAGAGATAAAGATGGGATTGGGTCCAATAATTGTTAGGTGAGGGATGCAATGATGGCTTTACACTTGCTGGTGAATAGTGGGTCAAACTTAACTAAAGAATGTGCCAATAATTGTTAGGTGAGGTCACAGGACTTAGAGATCAAAGTCACTGCAATATGCTTGGAGAAGCATCTAGATAAAGAGTTATCCATGCATTGATATATGTGTCATCAATAACTGTTAGATGGGATGTCATATATCGATAGGACCGCAGCACCTACTAGAACCACTTATCACGTTAGAATTTTTGTTTCTCCACTCGAGTGTGAGAGATTCAAAAAATTAATGAGAGTCTTTGTTTATTTTTAAAGTCTCTAGAATAAACTATTACAAGTATAATCATCTAATTAAAACTTTACTCTCTATGATCAATTCTTTAGCTTCTAATCCTCTAGCTCGAATCTTAGATATCAACAACTTAACCAAAATCAAATATATATTCTGACTTAGAAATCTAAGAATAGTTCTTAACTTTTAAAAATTAAACCATGATTCTTGATCAGGTTAACCCAATGTCATCAACTTGTCCAATCTATGGTCAACGAGCTATACTTGACAAATGGTTGGATATTGATAATTAGGTTGGGTGCTATAAATTGGATTCCGTAGTTGATGAAATCCAATATATGCATAAAGACATAAAGACTATCAATGACATAATGATTCATCTGTAATAGTTATGAGATGATCAGAGTCGCACAGTGTATGAGATGTGTGATAGATAGTTTGTCCATGATCGATGATCAAGGATATTGAAGAGCTTGAAAAGCTTGATATGATCATGCATAAGAAATTACTAATAGATTTGATCTTGCAATCTCTAATTCATATGGATAGTTTATAAAATTATTATATGAATAAATATTATAGTACCTTAACTGAATTGATCAATATGCTGGTAACTAAGAGATCTTGAAAAGTTCAGAGGTACATACTCAAAAAATCTAAAGAAATATTGACATGCCTTTAGAAGGTATATCAAATTACTTAAAATTAATCTTATGATTTTTTTTTTATTAGACTCTAGTGCATATTACGTACTTTAATATAAGGTCTAAGGAAGAAAAAGACTAGGTGAAGGTGAAGTGACTCTTTTGAGTCAATAATGGTGTAAAAGTTACACTAGGCTGTGGGCACCTAATCTTGGTGATTATCATTTGGATTTAATTCTTTATTATTTGCATGGTGATATATTTGTGAACTTATTTGAGTAAATAGTGAATGCCATTGGGTCTGATAGATCCAGAACCAAATAACCTAAAGTATACAGATGGCTCTTTTGGCTAGGTCATGTATGAGAAGAAATGATTTACTGATCGAAGAAAATAGACCTTTGGGCTCATTGACTGTTAAGTTATATCTCTACAAATCATCTCTTTGAAGATTAATGATCAAGCTATCCTTTATGCGTTAAAAGGATAAGACCACTGAGATACTTATCCTAGTACACATACGATGTGCATGGCCCATTTGATGAGCTAGACTAGGATGTTATCACTACTTCATCATCTTTATTGATGAACTATCATGGTATAGGTATATATGTGAGATACAAATCTGAAAGACTTTAAAAGATTCAAAGAATTTAGATGTGAAGTAGAAAGGATAAATCGAAAATTTCTAAAAGTACTTTGATCAGATCAAGGATGCAATACCAAATGAAGAATTTATCGATTATCTAAAAGGATGGCATAGTTTCATGATGGAATTCTCCTTATACACCTTAGCTCAATGGTGTATATGTGAGGAGCAATGGTGCTATATGAGATATGGTCCAATCCATCATGAATGTCACTAATTTAACTATTATTTTTTTAGGAGCAAGATTTAATTTTTGAAATTTAAATTAGGCTTCATCTAAAGTTGGTTTCACCATACCATATAAGATATGATATGGTGGACAAATTAGAGGATAGGTTTGTGAGAACTCATTAATGGGGTATCCCAAAAGGATTTGAGATGTTACTTTCTCTTCTCGGTGGTTCACAATGTAATTGTAAGCAATCATACTAGTTTTTTGAAAATAGTGAGAGGATGAACTCAAAGAAAAAATCTCTGAAGAATAACGAGTCATAGAACCTGTTCAATCTATTTAAGATGAGCCAGTATATATAGTAAATCCTCCATCTCGTTGATCTAGTAGGATCTCTCATCCTTTAAAAAGATACTTGGTATTCTTATAAAAGATTTAGAGAAAGTAATTTTCAAGGGAGATTGAGAATATAGGGATGATCCAAAAAATCTTATAATGATGTGACATGAAGAATCATGTAGTTACATGAAGGTCAGTGGGAGGGTACCATACTGACATCGATTATGTTGTAATTACATATAGAATTTTTCTTTCAAAGGGCTAGGTCAAACATTCTAAAAATAAAGATCTATAGAGATAGATCCTGAAAGGATATTTATTTTTCACAGACAAGTACACAGAAGAGGTACTGAAATGGTTCAACATTGAAATCTTCAAGAGAGATCCATTATCTTTTTAGGTATAGGTGTATACCATGTTATGTACTTGACTTGGTATATCTTATTATGAAAGTCATAAGCAGATGTTAGTCGAATCCAGACTGGGAGCATTGAATTGCTGTGAAAATATCTCTAAGTACTTGAGAAACACTAAGAGATTATTCCGCATCTTTGAAGAAGGGTTAGAGCTAAGAGTGGGAGGATACACTGATGCTGATGGTAGAATATCTACATCAACATGTATTCTTGAGTTATATTAGTTCGATATGTTGGAAGGGTTCCAAGCAATCGACCAATGAAAGCTGAATATGCTATAGATGTGCAGGATGCACTCTATTCTTATGATAGTTGCAGAACTGAATGTCATACTATTGGATGCTTTGACATTGTACAGCAAAGATGATAGTCCATAGCTCTTGCTAAGGAGCCAAGGTCTCACCAGAAGTTCATGCACATAGAATAGAGAAATACATGATACTTTAAGTAGAAGTACATGGAGGTACAGAGAGTAGACTCCACAAAAATGTGGTAAGTCTGAGTCACTTAGCCAACTAAACATCGAAGCCTGTCTTTAGAAGATGGGGCTTAGGTATATGGCAGATTGGCTTTAGTGCAAGTGGAAGTTTGTTAGATGTGTATCTTAGAAGCCAATCTTGACTGATACGTACCTTTCTTTAGAGCTGTTTTAGACTTGATGGGCAGTTTTTATTATCAATCATGTCTTATATGTCCATGATTTATCTTGAAAATTAACAAAGATAATTTTGTATATTCTCATAGTGTTGAGAATTTGAGACATACATCATTAGTGGTTAATTTCTAAATACTCCTGATAGAAGGATCGTCAAGGAGGATAGTGATCAATCCATTCAAGATCGATGCACAAATCACCTTCCTTTAGGGTAGATGAGTCTTGGGTCTGTGGTGTAGAGACATTGGGGTGAGAGTGTAGATGGTTGTTAGAGAACAACTTGCATTAAGTGTGACCAACATGAGAAACTACTTGGATGTCTACTCACTCATCATTGATCTTCTTGATGCTGTAGTGGTGTGACTGGTCCTTTAATCTATGGTGTGCTAGCTATTTGCTGTGAGGTTACTTAGTTTGACTGCACGTTCTCTTGGTCCCTAGCCATTCAGATTCTTGCTGTGTATGTTGGCTATTGTAGGTTCAGATTCGCTGTTTGAAGTAGGATGCACCTAGATGAAATCTATCAACTTTGGTAGGAAAGAAAAAATCCTATGCGATTCGTAAGATTGAGTTCAGAAAATCTTTGGTCAGAGTAAGTGTGAATATTGGAAAAAAATTTTCATGAGATGTTGGGAATTGTGTCCCAAAGCTAATCGTTAGTCTGTTGATGGTTGGGCGTATTGATGTAATTTTATATGAATTCATTAATAAAATATTTATTTAATAATTTTTCATCATAAGTTTATACATTTTCTATATCAAATTTCTATGTTATAATGAAAGTCCTTAGGATGAAAGTCTTTAGGACTATTTTAAATCGATAAAGATGGATTTATCATTTAGTCCTTAAATGATTCGCGATCAAATGATATACTATTACTAGGATGATAAACATATTATGTGTAGATCGTTGTGTGCCATATAAGTTGGTTGTCCTCCTAACCAAAGAGCGTAAAGATGCTGGTATGGCATGCAGGTGAAATGTAGAAGTATATTTCACTAAACATGACCCACTTCAGAGTACTATGTGATTAAGAGTCACTCCAAAGGGATATGGGTATAAGTATCCCTCTGACCTGAGATCACCATGATGACTTACAAGCAACTCACTATGCTTTGGTGCCAGACTACCTGAATTTTTAATTCAAGATCGAAAGATTTCTGAGCACAGTCAAGTACTTGTAAAGTCGGTACGTGAATCAAAATGGAATTGACCACTCCAAAGGATTAGAGAGAATACTTTATGTTTTAATTTAGTAAGACCTTGGCCAGGGCAATCCTTGTGAGGAGTCACAGGATTTTTTAGGTTGAAACACATAATGGATGTACTGTTGGCAGTTGATAGTTTAAACTCTAAGTCGTTCTAGCATCAAGAGTCAAAGGAATGAATTATACAGTAACTATATCCAAATAGGTTCTTGAGTGTTGCTTTGCATACTTCAGCCTATCCGAACGTCAGGTACCTTTACTAGATGGTTACTCTGATTGGTATAGAAATTAATTTCTGTGCTACCGAATTAGGTTCGAACCTATGGGGCTATACACATTAGAAGTTTCTCTCCGATCACATGGCTAATCTGAAGAGTTCCACTGGACGGGGACTCTGGTGAAGAGTCCCACCAGAGTCCCACTGGACTTGGACTGTATCATTAATGAAGGATTAATTAATGATTAGATTACTAATTAGCTCAATTTGATTGAGTATGAAAGTCTGGATCAAGTCTGATTGAATTTGATTCAATCAGGTCAGGTCTGATTAGGTTATGAGATGATCTAATCGGTTTGGGAGAAATGATTCTAATTTGATCGAGTCTATGGCTCAATTAATTTATTAATTTAAATAAATTTAATTAAGGTTATAATAGCCTAATTAGATTAGGTTTATCATATTTTATTTAGATCTAATTGGATTGGGTTTGAAAGAAATCTAATTGGTTAAACTCTAGAGTCCCATGTGAATTGGACTCTCTCCCTTGCGTCACCCAAAAGGTCTCATGCCTTTTCTCTTCGTACAAAATCAATTTGTGCATGAGAAAACCAGAAGCTAACCCATCTTTTATTGCCCATTAAGGATTGAATTTGGTTGGTTTTGAATTAAATTCAAAATGGTTTGTATTTCAACCTAAAACCCTATCTCTATCCTTCCACATGTTGGCTTCTTTTGAAGGCGCCCATTGTGTGCAAGAAAAAGAAGTGTTTTTGATTATTTTTCATACCTAAATTTCTTTGGTAAGTCCTTCTTTAAGTCAGATAAGGGTGAGAAAAAGTTAGAGTCAAATTAAAATTTAAAATGATTTGAATTATAACAAATTCCAGCTCTTATCTTATCTAATTTGGTTTGTGCGACAACCATAAAAAGGCCACAATTTTGTGTGTCAACAAGAGAGAACTTTTCACCATGAGATACCAAAGGGAAAGAAGGGCCAAAAATCTTCTTTAGGGCATGAGGTTTGGGTAGGCTTCTATCTTTTTTGGTGTGAACAAAGGAGGAGACCGATCTCCTCTAGGGTGAGAGACCTAGAACTGTTCTAGGATTTTTGGATGAGGAAAAAATCAAAGAGGAGAGAGTCTTCATCAGATTTTTCTCTACCATCCAGTATCCTCCTCTAATTCATCTGATGGAAAGCATGGTGGGTGATGTGCATATATTTTTAAAATTTTACAGCGAAGCATATATAGATTAAATAATTTAATCTATAATGCATACTTAGATCAAATCTAAATCACCATATAGAATCTATGACATGAACTAATATGTATGTATGTACATCTGAAATCTAAAATCAACATATACTGAATATATCTAAGTGTAATTAGATCATATCTAATTCATATTTGGATTACATCTAAAAATTAATTTAGATCAAAATTTCAAACCTAAGTGTGGGTAGCAAATCACCGCATCTGAAATCCATGATAGATAATTCTTCATGATGCTTGGTAGTCGCACAAGCATCCAGCCTCTACGGGTATCCACACAAAGTCCTCGTGCTAATTGATCTCTCTAGGAGTGCTAGCTCGTGAAGACACCATCCATTGGCTGATTTGAGAAGAACATGATGGAATTAAAGAATAAGGAGACCCTTTCCTTTTCTTCCTGGATCTATGCATCTAATCTCTACAATAGAGATCAAAAGAAGAACCCTTTCTTCTCAATTTTTCATGTATAAGAGAGAACCTTTTTTTCTTTCTTTCATACCCTTGAGAAGAACTTTTCTTCTCTAATTTTCTATGATAAAAATTAGATCTAATCTAATTTCTTATATTGAAATTACATAAAATTTTGAGATCCAGATAAGTCCAAAAGAAGAATCCAAGAGAAGAACCGTTCTTCTCTCTTCTTCTCCCTTTTTCTTCTTGATCAAGAACTCAAGAAAGTCCCAAACATCCAACCAGACTTTTCTAGTATTTTTTCTTCAAATTCTCATATTAAAAATTAGATCTAATCTAATTTTTATTTTAGAGAAAAATAAAAAAAAAATTAGAAGAAGAACTCCTTCTTCTTCAAGGCTACGCGCAAGAAAGAAGATCCATCTTCTTTCTTGATCTAAAACTTTATGAAGCCTCAAAATCAAATCAGATTTTTTTTGATAATTTTTTCCAAAATCTATATGTTAAAAATTAGATCTAATTTAATTTTTATTTAGAAAAAAAATAAAAAAAAATCTGAAAAAAAAAACTCCTTCTTCTTCAAGGCTACACGCAAGAAAGAAGACCTTTCTTCTTTCTTGATCTTTCTCTCCTTGAGAAGAACTTTTCTTCTTCAATTTTCTATTATATAACCAGTAGAAAAGCCTCTTTTTGATGTCTAAATATTAGTAAGAAAAAGATTAAAAAATATATCAAGAAGAAGAGAAGAAACAGGATCTTAGCGTGTGAAATGTTGGGGCGTCCAACCCTTGGACACCCCCTTTCTTCTTTCTTTTTCTTTTGGGGCGGCAACCAAGAGGAGATTGGGGTGCCTCCTTTTCCACGGAAGGAAGAGAGGACAGGGGATGGTGCTTCATGATAGGGTGTGGGGTTTCTTCGCAACGTGAAGAGATATGGCGTGGTGGATTTAATTATCACATGGGGTGATTTGGTTTGGGTTTAGTCCTATTCCAAATAGGATTTAAGATCTTGGTCAAATTCTAACTAATTCTTAGATCCAATCCTAACTAACTTAAGAATTAGTTATAACAAACTAATTAATTGAATCTTAGTCTAGTTATTAGGTTTCAATTGAATCATAATTAGTTAGATGAAAATCCCATTGATCCAGGGATTGATTCTTGAAGGATTCAGGGAAGCTATTTGATAATAGGGCTTGATCCAATCAAGCCTATTATCCAATGAGGTTTGATCCAATCAAAGCCTATTATCAAATAGGGTTAGATCCAATCCAAGCCTATAAAATATATATTCATGCATCCCTAAGATCAATTGGAATGGGTCCTGTTATTTAATAGGGCTGCATCCAATTAATCCAAATCCAATCTAATTGAATCCAATTCAATTAGATCTAATCCAATCTCTATCGCTCAATCAAATTGAGCTAGTTAACAATTATATTGTTAAATAATTATTTTTCTAATTTGCTAACTATTAGTAAATAATTTATTGCAACCTTTATATAAGATTAATCATCAATTAAATTGATAATTAAATCTTTCAATAATTCATAATTATTGATCAGCCATTTGATCAGATAAGTACTTCTATGTATGTGACCCCATAGGTTCGAACCTAAGCTGGTAGCATAAGAATAATTTTTATACTAATCGATATAACCATCTAGTAATGGGACCTGACATCCGGATAGGCCGAATGTATGTCTAGCAACACTCTAGAACCCATATGGATAAACTTACTGTATAATTCATCCCTTTGACACTTGATGCTCAAGGATGACTAAGGGTAAACTATCAACCCAGAAAGAGTGATCCACATTGTGTCTCAACCTCAAAAATTTTGTGACTCTTCACTAGGATTACTTTGGCCAAAGTTTTGCTGAATTGAAACATAATGATGCATCATCTTCAATTTTACTTGGAGCGGTCAATCCCATCTTGACTCACACTCAGACTTCATACGTACTTGACTGTACCCAGAAACCTTCCATCATCAAATTAGAAATTCGGATAGTCTGGCACCATGCACAGTGAGTTGCTTGCAAGTTATCGAGACTGCCTCAGGTCTGAGGGACACATATACCCATATCCTATCAGAGTAACTCTTGACAGCATAGTGCTCTGAAAGTGGTCACACTCAGTGAAATATACTCCTACATATTACCCGTATGCCATACCCATGTCACCACACGTCTTGATTAAGAGAACAACCAACTAATATGGTATACAACAACCTACACTTGATACAATTATTGTCCTTGTAATAATTGTATCATTTGGTCGTGAGTAAGATTTAAGAACCACATGATAAATCCTCCTTTATCATTTTAAAAGTAGTTCTAAGGACTTCATCATAACATATGAGTTCTATTTTAGAAGATATATTCCTTATGATGAACCTGTCAGATAATATTTATCATTCTGTAATTCATATACTTATATGAAGCATAATCATCTACAACCTAGATAATTGATTTTAGGATATATTTTTCAACAACTCTCATTGGACTAAAGCCAATCAGATCAGTGTCAAATACCCATCTTTCATTTTAGATCATCGAACTCATTAGATCCGATTGCTCTAGTCAATGGGTCAGTCAAGTTCTTCTTTCAATCGATCTTTTTAAGATCAATTTTATTTTGATCTTATGGAACAAGTTGATTGCAATGTAGAAAGTGTTTGGTTCACAGATTGAACATCAATTCTTCAGCTTGAGCTATGGCTCCAGTACTATTGTCAATATAGAAAGACTGGACCATCAATGGGGGGTGGGGCTTCATACTCGCTGATGAATTTTCATAACCAAACAACTTCTTTACCAGTATCAAATGTTGCAAAGAACTCCGTATTACAAATAAAATTGGCAACTTACTATTGCATGGAACCTTTCCAGTATGTCGCTCATCTTTTTATTTAGGATAAAAATACAATCTAACATAACTTTTTCATTCTCATCCAACTAAAAATTGGAATCAGTATTCCACAGATTTTAAGTCAAATTTTCTATAAACGAGCCATTGGTCCTTAGTATTTCATAAATATTTAAGAATGGTTCTCATAACCTTCCAAATCTTTATGGAGAACAGAGATGACAACTAAGTTTTTATTCTCTGTAATGTAGGGATGTCATTTTCGATAAAAAAAATTTCATCCAAATAGTACAAAGAATAGTTTTACAGAACTATTAGCCCATTTGTACATACAGGATTCTGCTTTATTCTTAACGAAGCTATATATTCAAAATATATATTCTAACTCTGAGAAGCTTGATTCAATCTGAATGGACTTGAGGATTGCCATAAGAAAATCATCTCATCATAGTCAACACAATAATTTTGATGAAATTATTTGGTAATCAGATAGAATTAATAGATCTCCATCTTTCTATCTATGCCTCTTATCCATCTAAAATCTACTTACACCTTATGGGTCTTACCCCTTCAGGTGAACCAACGAATGTCCTTACATTATTGATCTTTATGGATTTTATTTCAGATTTTATGGTTTCAAGCCACTTCTCAATATTAGATTCTTGTATTGCATCTGTATGGGAGATCAAATCTTCATCTCGAATCTAAAAACTAAAGTATCTGTTCGGTTGATATGGTACTCTACTGTATCTATTCAAGGATACCTTTACATCGGATTTCGGATTTGATCTAATTAATTCTGGTTCTATTGATTTGTGTCAGAGTTGGTTCTCCTACTTATCAAGCTTTATTAAGCTTGCTCTTAAAGGCATCAGTTCCTTCACCAAAAAACTTTCTTTTCAAAAGGAATACTTTAAGATTCATGAACATCTCATGTCCATTAGGAGGTAGAAGAAATACCCTTAAATAAAATTTATCAGACCAAGATCCAAGCTAATCGATTAGTGAACATTTCATACAAATTCGACACTGCAAACTTTAAGGTAAGAGAGTATCGAATTATCCAAGTTTATATCTCATATGGAGTTTTGTGATCGATTTGCTCGAAATGTTCTCGAGCACATATCAAGTAGTCTCTAAAATATGACTTCAATCAGACCAGCAAACCCCATAGTGGATCGAACCATATCTAACAAGATTCAATTCTTTTTTTCGGACATCTTTTTAAATAATGATGTCTCAGGAGAGGTCCATTAAGAGAGAATCTAATTTTCTTGAAGACATGTAAAAACTTACTGTAAAGGTATTCACTTCATCAGTCAAACTGATGAATTCTAATACTCTTTGTAGTTTATTTTTCTACCTCATTATAGAATCATTTGAACATTTCAATTGATTTGAATTTATGCTTCATAAGCAAGACACACCCATACAAAAATAGGTCATCAGAGATTTTAATAAAGTAGTAAGCCCTCTTCTGGCATTAATGTTCGTGAGTGTAAATACATCAATATATACCATAACTTAGAATATTGCTAGCTTATTTACCCTTTTCAATAAAAGATGAATAAGTCAACTATACCAAAAATAGACTTCGATGATGTTGCTTCTTGGATTGATTTTGATGATTACAAAGTATTTGAAGGGGTACTAATGATTTTCGTTTGAAAAAGACTTATTGCTCCTCAGGGGCAAAATTATAATTTTATCAAATCCTGATTTGAAAGCATCAAGTGATAGAACAAAAGATTTGTGATCCATTGGTAAAAATTTTATTATTTTTGGACTTGTATTTTGGAAGATATTCATGTTTGAAAAATATGAGTTGACCCATGAGTCGACTCATGACATATGAGATGATTGGCACATAGAATTTTTGGCCGGCACAGACTTGGCACACCCTGTGAGTCGACCCATGAGTCGACCCTCAAGGCATGAGTCGACCCATGAGTCGACCTCTGCGGGTTTTGGGCCAATTTTACAGAACCTTGCTTCCCTTTTGGTTTTCTGGTATTTTTCCACAGAGGTCGACCCATGAGTCGACCCTCAGGCATGAGTCGACCCATGAGTCGACCTCTGTGATGGGATTGTTCCACAACGGATAATTTTTAACCCATTTTAAGTACTTTTAATGCTCATTTAATGTGGTCTAACAGCTCTATTTCAGCCCAGAATATTTTCCACCATTTCTTGAAGCTATAAAAGGGACAAATAGGTGGAAATCATAAAAAAAAAGAAGAGAGATATTTGAAAAGAGGATTTCAAGCTAACTTTTCAGCCCTAAGCAAGAGCTCACTCAAAACATTCAAGAAGCCTTTAATCCAAGCTCACCAACTCCTCAAGTGCACATTCAAGTCTCCAACCACCTTGAGAAAATCAAAAAGAGTCTTCTTCCCTTTGAGTAAAGTGTATTTAAAGCATCATACGCTCATTGAAGGAGCTTTCTCTATACTTTTTGTGCTATTCATTGTTATACTCTGTTTGAGTTATTATTTTTATTTTGGAAGGGTTCCAAAACAAGGGAAGGTTGATCTGAATCTTGAATTGGAGTGTATTAGGTTGGCTTGTACCCAAAAAATAAGTAAACTAGCTTGGGATAGCTAGAGTCGGAGTTTTCGATGTTTGTATTCAGGTTGAATACAAGTTAGTGGATTGGAATTCTCAAGTAGGAGCTTGGAGAGTGGATGTAGGTGCAAGGTTGGCACCGAACCACTATAAATCCTTTTGTTTGTGTTGTGCCTAATTGCTCTGTTTTAACTCTTCATTACTCTCTTGCATTCTTGCATTTAGCCATTAGCCTTGAATCAACTTTACTCTCTCTATTTATTGAGCTATTGTCAAACATTTTTCATAAGACATAAGTTAAGCTTAAAATTTTTAGAAACCCAATTCACCCCCTCTCTTGGATTGCATAGCTGGGCAACAAGTGGAATCAGAGTCCGGTGCTCTAGCCCTACTTTGATCTAACCAATCAAAGAGCCAAAGATCTATGGCAACTCAAGTCGGCACTTCTCTAGCCGAGGGGCAGTCCACTAACCGACCTCCACTTTTCAATGGGTCTAATTACACCTATTGAAAAGCTCGGATGAAAATATTCATTCAAGCACTAGACTATGATATGTGGAGTATCATAGTGAACGACCCTCACACACCCATTAAGATTATTGATGGTATGGAATCAGCCAAACTCGAAAAAGAGTAGGATGAGGTTGATAAGAAAATGGCTCAATTAAATGCTAGAGCTATGAATGTTCTATATTGTGCTCTTGATGCTAACGAATTTAATCACATTTCTACTTGCTTGTCTGCTAAAGAAATATGGGATAGGTTAGAAGTAACCCATGAAGGAACTAATCAAGTAAAGGAGTCCAAAATCAACATGCTTGTATATAAATATGAATTGTTTAAAATGGAGCATGATGAGTCCATAACTGAAATGTTTACTCGCTTTACTGATATTATAAATGGTTTAAAGAGTCTTGGTATGTCCTATACTAACAGTGAGCTTGTAAGAAAGATTCTCAGATCCTTACCGAGAACTTGAAAAGCCAAAGTGACCGCCATCCAAGAAGCCAAGGACTTGAACATTCTACCCTTGGAAGAGCTTCTTGGATTATTGATGACTCATGAGCTGAGCATGAAGCAACATCAAGAGGAAGAAGTCAAAAAGAAGAGAACAATCGCCCTCAAATCCACAGCTCCACCAGATGAAAAAACTGATGACACCGAAAATGAAGAGCAGGATGAAGAGATGGCACTCATTACCCGAAGATTCAAGAAATTTTTGAGAAAAAGGAAACAAGGGATGAGGAAGAGGCCCTTCACAAAAGGGGAACAGAGCAAAGAAAAGGATAAAGACCAATCCCTTATCTGCTATGAATGCAAGAAACTGGGACACTTCAAGTCCGAATGCCCACAACTGAAGAAAGGTCCCAAGAAGTACAAGAAGAAGGCCATGATGGCTACTTGGAGTGCGAGTGATGACTCAAGCTTCGAAGAGGAAGACTCGACTGAACAAGCCAACCTGTGCCTTATGGCACATGAAAATGAGGTAATTTTCGAAACTCCTAGTGACTTTACATTTGAAGAACTGCATGAAGCTTTTTATGATTTAGCTGATGAACTAAAAAAACTAGAGATAAAGAACAAAGATCTAAAATCAAAAAATCAATCCTTATTGAAACAAAATGAAAGCATTTCAATTGAAAAATCCTCCCTGCTTCAAGAAAATTAAAGTTTAAAGAATGAAATTGCCAAGTTAAAACCATTAGTTGAAAAATTCACCTTGAGTTCAAATAAACTTAATATGATTCTTGAAAATCAAAAGGCTATGTATGATAAGGCTGGACTTGGCTTTAACCCCTTGAAGAAACAAAAGTACCTAAAAAATATCTATGTAAACTCTTTAAGTAACAAGTCTTCTAATATTACTTGTTTCAAATATGGTAGAGTAGGACATAAGTCATACACTTGCTTCTCTAACAAATCTGCAAACTCAAATGTAAAGAAAATATGGGTTCCAAAAGGAACCATTATGACTAACCAAAAAGGACCCAAGAGAGCTTGGGTACCTAAAATAAAAACTTGACTTTTGCCTGCAGGTGTGTCTAGCATCTCAAGGAGGAAACAGGAAATGGTATCTTGATAGCAGATGCTCGAGACACATGACTGGTGATGAATCTCAATTCATCACTCTTGATGCTAAGAATGGAGGGATGGTCACCTTTGGAGACAATGGTAAAGGAAAGATCATCGGTATAGGTAACATTGGTATCACTCCCTTCAAATACATTGAAAATATTTTGTTAGTAGATGGTTTAAAGCATAATTTACTAAGCATTAGTCAATTTTATGATAAAGGATATAAAGTTATTTTTGAATCTTCTGTTTGCATTATAACTAGTCCTATTAATGATGGCATTAAATTTGTTGGACATAGACATGATAATGTTTATATGGTAGATTTGAATGATCTATCCAAGATAAACATGCAATGCCTAGTATCTTTAAATACCAAGATTAATGAGACTAGTTGGCTTTGGCATCGTAGGCTTGCTCATATTAGCATGCATTCACTTTCAAAATTAATTAAGAAAGAATTGGTTCTTGATTTGCCAAAATTGAATTTTGAAAAGGATAGAATTTGTGATGCATGCCAACTAGGTAAACAAACAAGAGTTTCATTTAAATCTAAAAATATTATTTCAACTTCTAGACCTTTAGAGCTATTGCACATGGACTTATTTGGACCTACTAGAACTACTAGTCTAGGAGGAAAATGATATGGTTTTGTAATTATAGATGATTACTCTCGTTTTACTTGGATTTTCTTTTTAGCACACAAAGATGAAACTTTTCAAGTTTTCACTAAATTTTACCGAAAAGTCACTAATGAGAAAGGGTTTTCAATTCAAAATATTCGAAGTGATCATGGAACTAAATTTGAAAATCAAGACTTTAAAAAATTTTATGATGAAAAAGGAATAGGCCATAATTTCTCTGCACCTAGGACACCCCAACAAAATGGGGTAGTAGAAAGAAAAAATAAAATTCTAGAAGAAATGGCCCGTACTATGCTATGTGAAAGCAACCTTCCAAGATACTTTTGGGCTGAAGCTATTAACACAGCATATTACATTTTAAATCATGCTTTGATTAGACAAATTTTAAAGAAAACCCCCTATGAGCTTTGGAAAGGAAGAAAATCTAATATTGCATATTTTCATATTTTTGGTTGTCGATATTTTGTATTAAATAATGGTAAAGAAAGACTTGAAAAATTTGATGTAAAATTAGATGAAGCAATTTTTCTTGGTTACTCCTCCACTAGTAAAGCTTTTAGAGTTTTTAACAAAAGAACCTTAGTAGTAGAGGAGTCAATACATGTTGTCTTTGATGAATCTAACGATCTTCCTTCAAGGAAGAATGAAGGTGTTGATGATGCAGATCTTCTTATAGAAGGAATGAAGGAGATCACTCTGAAGGATTCAACAATTCAAGATAATGAGAAATATGAAGACAAATAGGATGAGGAAGGTGAAGAACATCAAGAACAACCTCGAGGTACAAATGACCTACCTAAAGAATGGAGGTATGTTCACAATCGCCCTAAGGAGCTAATTATTGGTGATCCTGAGCATGGGGTAAGAACTCGTTCTTCACTTAAAGATGTATTTAATCATTGTGCTTTTGTCTCTCATCTTGAGCTTAAAACTATTGAAGAAGCTGAAAATGATTATAATTGGATTAATGCAATGCAAGAGAAACTTAATCAATTTGAAAGAAATAACGTATGGACTTTAGTATCAAGATCTAAAAATTATTCAATAATTGGCACAAAATGGGTCTTTAGGAATAAATTAGATGAACATAAAAATGTAATAAGAAATAAAGCAAGATTGGTTGCTAAAGGTTATAATCAAGAAGAAGGAATTGATTTTGATGAGACCTTTGCACCTGTTGCTAGATTAGAGGCAATTAGACTTCTACTTGCATATGCTTGCTTTATGAAATTTAAATTATTTCAAATGGATGTCAAAAGTGCATTTTTGAATGGATATATTGCTGAAGAAGTCTATGTAGAACAACCCTCAGATTTTGAAAATCATGCTTTTCCTAATCATGTTTTTAAATTAAATAAAGCTTTATATAGTTTGAAACAAGCACCCAGGGCTTGGTATGATAGGCTAAGCAAATTTTTACTAAATAATAGTTTTTCAAGAGGTAATGTAGACACAACCCTTTTCATTAAAAGAAATCAAGATGATATATTAGTTATACAAATATATGTTGATGATATTATTTTTGGGTCTACTAATGAATCTCTTTGTTAAGACTTTGCTAAGCTCATGCAGGGGGAGTTCGAGATGAGCATGATGGGAGAACTTACATTCTTCCTCGGACTCCAAATCAAACAAATAAAGGAAGGAATCTCCATCATCCAAAATAAGTACACAAGGAAATTACTCAAAAGATTTGGAATGGACAACTCCAAAGCAATTGGCACACCCAGAGCCCTTCATGTAAGCTTGATAAGGATGAAGAAGGTAAAAGTGTAGACTTAAAATATTATAGAGGTATGATTGGCTCTCTATTATATTTAACTGCAAGTAGACCTGATATCATGTTTAGTGTTTGTCTGTGTGCTAGATTTCAATCTAATCCTAAAGAATCTCACTTGAATGCTATTAAAAGAATCCTTAGATATTTAAATGGTACTCAAACTCTAGGATTATGATACTCTAAGGACTCATTAATTGATTTAATAGGATATTCAGATGTTGATTTTGCTGGATGTAGATTAGACAGAAAAAGCACTAGTGGAACTTGCTAATTTTTGGAGTTAACTTAATCTCCTGGTTTAGCAAGAAATAAAATTCGGTAGCACTGTCTACGACCGAGGCTGAATATATTGCAGCCAGAAGTTGTTGTGCTCAAATCTTGTGGATTAAGCAATAACTCGAAGATTTTGTTATCAAACTTAATGAAACACCCATAAGATGTGTTAACACTAGTGCCATAAATCTTACTAAAAATCTAATTCAGCATTCTAGGTCTAAACATATTGAAATCAGACATCATTTTATAAGAGAACATGTTCAAAACAAAGATATAATTCTTGACTATGTTTGTACTGAAAAACAATTAGCCGACATCTTTACAAAGGCCCTAAGTGAAGATAGATTCTGTGAAATTAGGAGAGAGCTAGGAATTCTTGATCCATTTGCTTAAATATCTCTCTAATTCCAAGAAATCAATGTCAAAAATTCTTTGAACTAAATTTCCATCATTTCTCTTGGAACTAAAAGCTCAAAATTATCATTCTCATAACTATTCATAGAGCAAAAATCCTTCTCCCAGAGTTTTTGAATTTCTCAAAATTTATTCATCATTTTCTTGAAATTTTGTGAACCATGAGTCGACCCCCTAGGGTCGACCCAATGGCATACTTGCAATTTTTGGTCAAAGTCCCACGAGTTCCTCTCTTTTTGATTAAAAACCCGTTCATAAGCCGACCCACTCCATTTTCGTCTTCCTCCCTCCAAAACCCATAGTCCTCTTCTTCTTCCTCTCCAAATCCAAGGTCTAAGCCCAAGATCTTTCTCCCATCACCCCTCCACCTCAAATCGCCCCTTAGGAAAGGAGCTATTCCCATTTTTCTCCCTTGATTGGAGTGGTTGGAGCGTGCCCTAGCTTCCACCATTCTCTTCCAAAATGGGGTTTCTCTCCTCCAAAAATTCCTATTCATCCCCTAATAACCCTCTACCTCCTCACACATTTGATCTTCCAAGTCTCCTTGCTTGTTCTAGTGGTGAGAATGGCTCCAAAAATGAAACTCCCTCAAAGAAGAAAATTGGTCCGTGAGTTGGAAGAGGGTGTGCGCAGGAAAAGACAAGCTTCTCAGACCTCTTCTACTTCCATTCCTATTTCGGCATCTGCTCCAGGTTCCTCTCAGTCTCCACTAAGCCCCAGTAAAATTCCTTTATCTCTTAGAAAGGTAGAACCCGAAAAAAATGTTGACTTCAGATTTTTTTGAAAAAGAGGGGTTCTCCATTGGTTCAAAAATCAAAAATCAAGGTTGGGGATTTTACTGTTCACTTAAAGAAGTTACATATGTGGATTTGGTTAGAGAGTTTTATCTGAACTTGTGCTATGGCAATGGAATAGTAACATCCACTGTTAAGGGTATTGATATCTGTTTAGATCCTGTTATTTTGGGAGAGATTCTTCATTTGTCCTGTGAGGGATATTCAAACATGGAACTCCCAGTGAAGGAAGAAGGAATTAATGTGATTTTAGGAGGAACCTACTCGGGAAGCCTAAATAAACTAGAAGTCAAGATCCTATCCATTGAAATGAGGATTCTACATCAATTGGTAACAAAGCTTTTCTTCCCAAGAAGTGGTAGACATGACCTCCTTTCAGGCCGAGACATCTGCATCATATTTCATGTGATTACCCAAACCCTCCTAAACCTCCCTACATTAATGATAGAAGCTATGAGGGAAATCCTGAATAGATCCAAGGCACATCTGCCTTTCGGTATGGCCCTCACATTGGTATTCAGGAAGTTTAGAGTTAGTTTTGAGGGGGAGGCATCAGCTAGGCTTTCTCACTCTGACACCATCAACCAACATACTTTGCACCGCATGGGATTTACTAGGACTGATGGTGGTTGGATTAAGGGTGCAGAAGAGAGAGTTGAGGACAGAGCTGAGGAAGAAGGTCCTCCATCACCTCTCCATGATTTCAGGGCAGCATCTCCAGACATTCAGTTCGTTTCAGATCCCGAGGCTGGCCCTTCAGAGTCTACTAGGAGGCACACTCCAGTTCAGCAGCCAGACAGCAGAGCACTTCCCTCAGAGATCAGATTGGCTGATGACCAGATTGAGATGATTTCTCAGCGTGTGGCTTCCTTGCTTTCTCGACAGTGGGGCACTTCAGCTTTTGCATAGGGATCCACATCACTTGATGCATCTGATCAGACTTTGATCCCCCACATCTCCACTGTATTTCAGATGATCTCAGATCAGTCAGTTCACATTCAGCAGCTTGAGGGTTACATATTGAGACTGACTGGGAGGGTACTTGACTTGCAGGGGCAAGTGTTAGCTCTGGCCCATCCACAGCCACAGGAGTGCACTACTGAGGTCTCAGACCTATCTATGAAGGTAGCCAGACTTAGAGGAGTATTGGAGAGTGGATTTGATTTCCTGAGGAGAGAGATCAGAGGCTCTAGTGAGCATGCATCCACCCAGTTCACTGCACTGCTACATTCTGTTTCGAGAGCTCTGAACCTTCTAGACACCATCAAGCTCTCTCTTGCAATTCAGTCTGTTGCTTCTCAGCCATCAGGATCATCTCGCCCACCTACTCGTGCCAGCACCTCCACTCGTGGCAGAGGCAGACGGGGTAGAGGATGAGTTCTTGGTCGTGATCCTTCATCTCCCCACCCTATCTCTGATACATCTGATTCTGATCCATCCAGTCATGAGCTCTACTAGATCCTTGTAGTTAGTCTTGACTTTTGTTTCTTTCTAGGATCTATCTTTTGGGCCATGTAATGATGTTGACTAATTAACTTTTATGTTTTGGTATATGTAGTGGAACAACTTTATAGTTTTAGTCACTTTTTGATTATATATATATATCTATTCTTTGACTTTTAATGTATGACCTTTAAATTGAGTTACTTTCAATTATGTGCATGCTTAAAATACTATGAATTGCTATTTCATATCTATGATATCCAATGGTATAATTTTTTTATGATTGCTGTATTCAGGGGGAGTAAACATTGATGTTAGTAAAATTACTGTTAGTAAAATTACTGTTAGTAAAATTAATTCCATCAAAAGAAAGAAAAAGAGACAATGTATTCAAAGAAAAAGGGGGAGTAAACAATATTTTTTTGTTGATGCTGTCAAAAAGGGAGAGAAATTAAAGAATCAAAAGCAGATTAATAAAAGAATTAAAAGCAAAATGAGTAAATTGTTAAGCAAAAGCAAATGAGCAAACTTTAAAATTAATTCTTAGACATGCTCTGGTACCAAAATTAAATAATCAACTGAGAATGAGCAAATTTTCAAGATGCTAACCAATTTGAGAAACAAGCAAATGAGCAAATGAGATATTTTCAAATGAGTAATTTTCAAAATTCTTAGGCAAATTCTGCTTTGCTCTAATAACAAAAATAAATTTTGCTCTGATACCAAAATCACATAATCAAATGAGCAAATTTTTAATTTATTAAGCAATAGGCAAATTGTTTATGCAAATGAGCAACACAAGCAAATGGGCACATGTATCACATGCCAAAAGAATCAATCTTCTTTTCAAGCAAATGCACTATTTTCAAGTTGGTAGTAAATTTCCTATTTATCTTCAAACTACCTATAATGCATTTCATTCCTTTAAAATTCATGCTTATTATTTCATATATATGCTTTTGTTCAAGTATTTTATCATCATCAAAAAGGGGGAGATTGTTGCTCCTTGGATTGATTTTGATGATTACAAAGCATTTGAAGGGGTACTAATGATTTTCGCTTGAAAAAGACTTATTGCTCTTCAGAGGCAAAATCATAATTTTACCAAACCCTGATTTGAAAGCATCAAGTGATAGAACAAAAGATTTGTGATCCATTAGTGAAAATTTTATTATTTTTGGACTTGTATTTTGAAAGATATTCATGTTTGAAAAATATGAGTCGATCCATGAGTCGACTCATAACATATGAAATGATTGGTACGCAGAATTTTTGACTGGCACAGACTTGGCACACCCTGTGAGTCGACCCATGAGTCGACCCTCAAGGCATGAGTCGACCCATGAGTCGACCTTTGCGGTTTTGGGCCAATTTTACAGAACCTTGCTTCCCTTTTGGTTTTCTGATATTTTTCTACAGAGGTCGACCCATGAGTCGACCCCCAAGCATGAGTCGACCCCTGTGACGGGATTGTTCCGCAATGGCTAGTTTTTAACCCATTTTAAGTACTTTTAATGCTCATTTAATATGATCTAACGGCTCTATTTTAGCCCAGAATATTTTCCACCATTTCTTGAAGCTATAAAAGAGACAAATAGGTGGGAATCATAAAAAAAAAGAAGAGAGATTTTTGAAAAGAGGATTTCAAGCTAACTTTTCAGCCCTAAGCAAGAGCTCACTCAAAGCATTCAAGAAGCCTTTAATCCAAGCTCACCAACTCCTCAAGTGCACATTCAAGTCTCCAACCACCTTGAGAAAATCAAAAAGAGTCTTCTTCCCTTTGAGTAAAGTGTATTTAAAGCATCATACGCTCATTAAAGGAGCTTTCTCTATACTTTTTGTGCTATTCATTGTTATACTCTGTTTGAGTTATTATTTTTATTTTGGAAGGGTTCCAAAATAAGGGAAGGTTGATCCGAATCTTGAATTAGAGTGTATTAGGTTGGCTTGTACCCGAAAAATAAGTAAACTAGCTTAGGATAGCTAGTGTCAGAGTTTTCGATGTTTGTATTCAGGTTGAATACAAGTTAGTGGATTGGAATTCCCAAGTAGGAGCTTGGAGAGTGGATGTAGGTGCAAGGTTGGCACCGAACCACTATAAATCCTTTTGTTTGTGTTGTGCCTAATTGCTCTGCTTTAACTCTTCATTACTCTCTTGCATTCTTGCATTTAGCCATTAGTCTTGAATCAACTTTACTCTCTCTATTTATTGAGCTATTGTCAAACATTTTTCATAAGACATAAGTTAAGCTTAAAATTTTTAGAAACCTAATTCACCCCTCCTCTTGGGTTGCATAGCTGGGCAACAGATGACATTATCTAATCTAGGATGCTAGTCAGATGTGCACTTTACACTAACAGGCTATGGTAATGAGTTTATGTCATTTTCAATTGTCTACTCATTATTGTAGTATCATTCATAATGATATTACAATAATCATACTTATTGACACCATCAATAAGACTGGATAATAGTGGTAATCACTAAAAATGACATCTTCAGAGTTGAAAATAAGTTCGATGATTCCTAATGTTAAGACTAGAACAAACTTCTATCTTACATTTAGGAGTCTTTTGTCGTTTCTTCAAACCTTCTACTATCCTGAAGTATTTTGTAACTATTTGTAAACATGACTTGCACTATCGGTATCCTATATCTAGATAGTAGTATTATCAATCGAGAAATTTCAAGGAGTTATCACATAATATCTTGACCAGCAACTATTTGCTGATTTCTCTTTTAAGCTTGTTTGGGTTAGCCTGAGACTTCTTGATTAATTTGCTCAAAAAAACTAAATTCAACTTTCGATACAGGCTATTGAAGTTAGGTTTGATAATGTTGTCACTATCTAATAATGAACAGAGTAATAATTTTCTAGCCATTTCTGAAAAGAGAATAATTGATCTTTAGTATATAAATTATTTTAAGCCTAAAGACTTGGACTTTAGTCTAAAGATTCTCTCACTATTTTATATGAATTGGTAGCATTCACCTTCAATTCAAGAAATTATTTTAATTCTTTAGTAGGTATTAGAATTCACACAGATTGCATTCAGGCCCGAGTGTGGCTCGACCAACCCTAGTGCATCCATCGGTAGGTTCACAATCAATTGTTTCTCCAAATAATTTTTAGCAATATGATTTTGCCCCAGGCATCCCTTCAACAGGCGTGTGGTGCCTCCACTGAAAATCCTGATTAGGTCCAACCATTAATATGATAACATCAAGTGCATCCAACAAAATAGATGTCTAAGCCTGAGTGTGGCTCGGCTAACCTGAGCATTGGTCTGAAGGTAAACAAGATGATCATATAATGAATGATAATTCCGATATGTAATAGACACCATACGTGTGGCACCTCCAATGCCTATTTGAAATATTGGACTTATTATCATGCACCTTAATGGGAGGCTATGATCTTGTTATCCTCATAACTAGCTCATTTTATGGATCTAATAATTTAAAAAATTTAGTTAATATATCTTAGAGGACATCAATCGACCTACAAGTCATAATCCTCCCACTGACTTCACCAAGTCATGAGAAAGATTAGTAACTAGTGGGTACAATCGGTAAGTCGTAGATCCTCCCACTGACTTTAACAAGTCATGAGAAGGATTAGAGACAAGTCAGTCCAGAGCACCTAAATCAGTCATACTGATTAATCTTAACAATATAGGTCAACTGAAGTCACCTAGCGATCTAATCAGCCTCATGACTCAGGATCAACCTTTGAGCCTGAATCAAGGTCTATTTAGTTTGATCAAAGATATGGACTCGATCAACTACAACTATTATTTTTGATCTAGAGTATCCTTGATCTAATCTAAATCAACTATTGGTTAGATTGGATCAACTACTCTTTTTAGTCCATTTGAGTCTTTGATTTTAACCTTAGATCTAACCTAATTAAAAGATCTGATTTGAGCTATCCCATACTCCATATTTTATGCAATGTCATTAGATCTTTAATCATAATTCTAGATCTAAAATATATTTTTTAATTCTTAATTAAGTATAGCATCAACATGGGTTAAGGTTATGAAACAATTTTTTATGTAAATCTTTTTCATTAAATCACAAAATTCTTTAGATCAAATCAAAATTTTCATGATTTTTAATCAAAGCAATTTTGATTAATCAAAATTAGATGTAACTAGTTTCTTCGCAACTTGTATCATGTACAACAACACCTAAGATTTCAAGATCTAGATTTTGCAAGAAAGTAAATCTTTTCTTTTCGCTTTCATCTTCATGGGACCTCACAGTGGCACCCCTACACGCCATGAAGAGTACCCCATTGAATGGGAAGGAAGATCATGTAACCCTACTTGCTCTTATGACCGGACGGCCTGGTGATTACCCAATCTGAGTACTTTGCTACTCAGAACATCTAATCTTATTCACATATTATATATGCAAAAATTTAGATCAAATCTAAATTGTATCAGATCTGATTTTACATTAGATCATATCTAAAATCTGATCATAACATATTTCATATATTGCTAAATCTAGATTTCAACTCTACAGGCATATATGTTCATGTCATAATGAACCCGTGCTCTGATACCATTTGATGGGAACCGTGGTGGGTGATGTGCATGCATTTTTAAAATTTTACAGTGGAGCATATGTAGATTAAATAATTTAATCTATAATGCATAGTTAGATCAAATCTAAATCACCATATAGGATCAATGATACGAACTAATATTCATGTATGTACATTTGAAATCTAAAATCAGCATATACTGAACATATCTAAGTGCAATTAGATCATATCTAATTCATATTTAGATTACATCTAAAAATTAATTTAGATCAAAATCTCATACTTGAGTGTAGATAGCAAATCACCGCATCTAAAATCTATAGTAGATAATTTTTCATGGCAGCCGCACATGCGTCCGATCTCTACGGATATCCACACGAAGTCCTCGTGCTGATCGATCTCCCTGAGAGTGCTAGCTCATGAAAACACCATCCATTGGCTAATTTGAGAGGAACATGATAGAATTGAAGAATAAAAAGATCCTCTCCTTTTCTTCCTAGATCCATGCATCTAATCTCTACAATAGAGATCAAGAGAAGAATCCTTTCTTCTCAATTTTCTTTGTATAAGAGAGAACCTTTTTCGTTTTCTTTCATGCCCTTGAGAAGAACTTTTTTTCTTTAATTTTTTATAATAAAAATTAGATCTAATCTAATTTTTCATATTAAAAATTCAAAAGAAGCATCCAAGAGAAGAATCGTTCTTCTCTCTTCTTCTCCCTCTTTCTTCTTGATCAAGAACTCAAAAAAGTCCCAAATGTCCAACTAGATTTTTTTGGTATTTTTTCTTCAAATTGTCATGTTAAAAATTAGATCTAATCTAATTTTTATTTTGAAAAAAAATAGAAGAAAAATCTGGAAGGAGAACTCTTTCTTCTTCAAAGCTGCGCGCAAGAAAGAAGACCCATCTTCTTTCTTGATCTAAAACTTCAAGAAGCCTCAAAACCAAATCAGATTTTTTTTGATATTTTTTCTATAAATTTATATATTAAAAATTAAATCTAATCTAATTTTTATTTGAAAAAAATTAAAAAAAATCTGAAAGAAGAACTCCTTCAAGGCTGCATGCAAGAAAGAAGACCCTTCTTCTTTCTTGATCTTTTTCTCCTTGGGAAAAAATTTTTTCTTCAATTTTATATTGTATAACTAGAAGAAAAGCCTCTCTTTAATGTCTAAAAATTAATATAAAAAGATTAGAAAATATACAAAGAAGAAGATGAGAAATAGAATCTTGGCGTGTGGAATGTTGGGGCGTCCAACCCTTGGATGCCCCCTTCCTTCTTTCTTTTTCTTTTGGGGTGGCAACCAAGAGGAGATTGGGGTGCCTCCTTTTCCACAGAAGGAAGAGAGGAGAGGGGCCAGTGCTTCATGATGGGGTGTGGGGTTTCTTCGCAACATGAAGAGATGTGGCATGGAGGATTTAATTATTGCATGGGGTGACTTGGTTTGGGTTTAGTTTTATTCCCAAAAAGATTCAAGATCTTGATCAAATTCTAACTAATTCTTGGATCCAATCCTAACTAACTTAGAAATTAGTTATAACAAACTAACTAATTGGGTCTTAGCCCAATTGTTAGGTTCCAATTGAATCACAAGTAGTTAGATGAAAACTCCATTGATCCAGGGATTGGTTCTTGAAGGATTCAGGGAAGCTATTTGATAATAGGGCTTGATCCAATCAAGCCTATTATCCAATAAGATTTGATCTAATCAAAGACTATTATCAAATAGGATTAGATCCAATTCAAACTTATAAAATACATATTCATGCATCCCTAAGATCCATTGGAATAGGCCCTGTTATTTAATAGGGCTGCATCCAATTAATCCAAATCCTGTCTAATTGAATCCAATTCAATTAGATCTAATCCAATCTCCATTACTTAATCAAATTGAGTTAATTAATAATAATATTATTAATTAATTATTCTTCTAATTTACTAACTATTAGTAAATAATTTATTACAATCTTTGCATAAGATTAGTAATCAATCAAATTGATAATTAAATCTTTCAATAATTCATAATTATTGATCAGCCATTTAATCAGACAAGTACTTTTATGTGCATGATCCCATAGGTTTGAACCTAAGTTGGTAGCATAAGAATAATTTTTGTATTAATCGATGTAACCATTTAGCAACGGGACCTGACATCCGAATAGGCCGAATGTATGCCTAGAAATACTCTAGAACCCATGTGGATATAGTTACTATATAATTCAACCCTTTGACACTTGATGCTCAAGGACAACTAAGGGCAAACTGTTAACCTCGAAAGAGTGATCCACATTATGTCTCAATCTCAAAAATCTATGACTCTTTACTAGGACTACTTTGACCAAAATTTTGCTAAATTGAAACACAATGATGCATCATTTTTAATTTTACTTGGAGCGATCAATTCCATCTTGACTCACACTCAAACTTCACAAGTACTTGACTATACCCAAAAATATTTCATCATCGAATTAAAAATTTGGGTAGTCCAGCACCAAAGCATAGTAAGTTGCTTGCAAGTCACCGAGATAGCCTCAGGTCTGAGGAGCATATTTACCCATATCCCATCAAAGTAATTCTTGACAGCAGAGTGCTCTGAAAGTGGTCACGTTCAGTGAAATATACTCTTACATATCACCCGTATGCCATACCCATGTCACCACACGTCTTGGTTAAGAGGGCAATCAACTATTATGGTATACAACAACCTACACTTGATACAATTATTGTCCTTGTAACAATTGTATCATTTGGTCATGACCAAGATTTAAGAACCACATGATAAATTCTTTTTTATTATTTTGAATGTAGTTTTAAAGACTTCATCATAACATATGAGTTTTATTTTAGAAGATATATTCTTTATGATGAATCTGCCAGATAACATTTATCATTCTATAATTCATATACTTATATGAAGCATAATCATCTACAACCTAGATGATTGGCATTAGGATATATTTTCTAACACCATCTTCGACATCGAAAAGGTCCGAGATGATCGAAGAAAGAGATCAAATCAGATCTGCCATCAGAAGTCAATGGTGCGAGCTAGCACTCCTGTGGAGGGCTGATCGGTCCGAGGGCTTCATATGGACCATCCATAGAGGCCGGATGCTTGTATGGCTATGAGCGACTAGAGAGAACTTCTAGATCTATATTTTTGATCATAGAGTTCGACTTGTAGGAACCAGATCTAGGGTTTCAGAGTTAGATCTTGAAACTTTTTCAAGATCATACAGCAGAAGACTAAAATAAATCAAAATTATTTTCTAAAATTAGAGAATCTCTAGATCTAAGATCCTATTACATGATTATTATATAACATTAAATCAAAAATTAAAATATATAAATATAGCATGAACTACATGTTGATCATATCAACATGTTTCTATACTACATCTAATGTATGTATTAAACAATAGATCAGATCTATTACCTTGCAAGTTAGACGTTCTAACCTTGCTGATCCGGGCTTGAGGATGATGTTGCAAGCTGCACATGCGTCCACCTCTAGGAGTCATCCACACGAGCCCACGAATCTCGATCAGAAGTCCTGCTTCAGAAAATCAGCACAGTATGCTAGTACTGTGCTGATCCATCTTTGATGGTTGATCAGGTGCCTCCTTCTTCTTGATTTGAACTCTTCCAAAGATGAAAAGTAGAAGGAGAAGTTTTAGATCTGATACGCTCTCAGAAAACTCAAGATGGAGGGAGGAAAGATATGAAAACAAACAACCCTAGAAGAAGACCCTCTTCTTCTTCTCATTTCTCTCTCTAAACACCCTAACTTGTGTCTTTTATATCTCCATGATCCAAAGGTCTTTCTCTCTGATTTTGGATGGCTCAAAGGTCTCTCAAATCTCTATCTTCACCAAAAATTTCATGAATAAACTCATTTTATATAGAGAGATATGATAGAGTCCTTGTCTAGGTCAAATACCTAGTCAAGGCTTATCCAAACATGGCAAGTTAAGGGGCGCCCAACTCTTGAGCACCTCCTCCTTATTTCTATGAATGGATTATTAGAAAAGGGTGCATAATATGTACCCTAAAAGTCACAAAAATTCCAAAAAATTTGGATAGATTCGGTGCAAAATTGAAAGAGTTTTGGATTTCTAAAACTCTATCTCATAGAATTCAAAATCCAAACTTATTCCTTTTTGATTTGATCCAAACCACCTTCCATGTAAAAAAGAAGAGAGGAGATCTTTTGTGAATGTGGGAGAGACTTGGGAGAGGGATTTTGTCACAAAAATAAGAGGAGATTGGAGTTGAATGAGAGAGAGGGCATGGGGAAGGCTTATGTGGTGCAAGGTGGAATCCTAGTCTTACTAGGATTCTATCTTATGACTTGTTTTAATTTGGTTTCTCAAACCAAATCAAACTAAAATTAGATCAACCCAATTAAAATAAGTCTTAACCCAATTAAAAACTTAATTTAATCAGATTAAATTAGATTTAAATCTGATTTAATTTTCTAATCAAATTAGAAATTAGATTGACCCAAGTCCTAATTGAACTAGGACTAGTTTTTCCTTACACTTGGCTTATCCAATAAACCAATTGGACTTGATCCAATCAAGCTTAAACTAAATCTAATTAAATCATATTTAATTAGACTTAATCTCAGCCCATTGGCTTAATCAAATTAAGCCAATTAGCAATCAAATTGCTAATCGATCCTCCTGCAACACTTGCACTGGGTTAAATGTCAATCGTATTGATCATTTAACCCTAGAATGATTCTTAATCGTTGATCAACCATCCGATCGGATCATGAACTCTAATGTGTGTGACCTCATAGGTTCGAACCTAAGTCGATAGCACAGGAACAAATTTCTATTCCAATTGAAGTGACCATCTAGCAATGGTACCCGACGACCGGATAAGTCGAATGTGTAGAACAATATCCTTAGAATCCATGCGGATATAGTTTTCATATAATTCATCCTCTTGACGAAAATGATCATAGTACACCCCAGAGTTCAACTATCAACTCTGATCAGGTTGTCCACATTGTATTTCAAAATATCAAATTCATCTGATGGATTACCCTGGCCAAGGTTTTGCTAAATTGAAATACAGCGACTCATTCTTCTCCAACTCTTGGAGTGGTCAATCCCATCTCGATCACACTCTGACTTCGCAAGTACATGACTGTGCCCAGAAGCCTTCCATCCCTAAATTAGAAATTCAGTTAGTCTAGTACCAAAGCATAGTGAGTTGCTTACAAATCACTGAGGCGATCTCAGGTCTAAGGGACACTTATACCTATATCCCATCAGAGATATTCTCGACAGCAGAATACTCTGGAGTTGGTCACGTTCAATGATGATGTACCAGTACATCTCACCTGTATGCCATACCAGTATCTCCACACTCTTTGGTTAAGAGGACAACCAACCCATATGGCCTACAGTGACCTATGCTCGATAGAAGATGTCATCCTTATTAACAGCCTATCATTTGGTCGTGAACTATTTTAAGGACTAATCGATAAATCCTCTCTTTATCGAATCTAAATAGTCCTAAGGACTTCATCATAACAACAGAGTTCATTAGAAGATGAAAGCTTATGATGAAAATGCCAAATATATTTTATTTATTAACAAATCAATTACAATACTTGGTTGCTCAACCATCAACAGCTTGATGATTGACTTTTTGGGACACATTTCCCAACAACTCCCACTTGTCCTAAAGCCACTTGGCATAGTATCTAATACCCATCTTCGACTTGTGGTTGTCGAACTCCTTTATCGCTAGGGCTTTAGTGAAGGTGTCGGCCAGGTTCTCCTTTCCATCGATCTTCTGAAGGTCGACATCACCTCGATCCATGATCTTCCAGACCAGGTGGAAGCGACGCAAGATATGCTTCGTCCGCTGATGTGCTTTGGGTTCCTTCGCCTGAGCTATGGCACCAGTGCTGTCACAATAAAGCAGGATCGGACCATCGAGGGTGGGTGCTACTCCAAGCTCGTTGATGAATTTCCTCAGCCACACAACTTTCTTCGCGGTATCCGATGCTGCGATGTACTCTGCTTCACAAACAAAGTCCGCCACAGTATGTTGCTTGGAACTCTTCCAGCAGATGGCTCCACCATTTGGAGTAAAGATATAACCTGACACGCTCCTACTGTCATCATGGTCAGATTGGAAGCTAGAGTCTGTGAACCCCACAAGTTTCAGATCTGACTCGCCATTAACCAACCATTGGTCCTTAGTATTTCTCAAATACTTAAGGATGGCTTTAACCACTTTCCAATGATTTTCTCCAGGATCAGATTGGTATCTGCTCACTACTCCTAGTGAGTATGCCACATCTGGTCTTGTACATGTCATGGCGTACATGATAGATCCCACGATTGAAGCATCTGGGACTCTACTCATATGCTCTCTCTCTTCAGGAGTTGTCAGACAATCCTTCTTAGAGAGAAAAATTTCTTGGCCTATCGGTAGATAGCCCTTCTTGGAATTCTCCATGCTGAACCTCTTCAGCACAGTGTCTATGTACATAGACTGGGATAACCCAAGTATCCTTTTAGATCTATCCCTATAGATCTTCATCCCTAGGATGTAGGATGCTTCACCCAAGTCCTTCATGGAGAACTGTGATGACAACCAAACTTTTATTCCCTATAGTGTGGGGATGTCATTCTCGATTAAGAGAATGTCATCCACGTACAAGACAAGGAATACCACAACTGGACCATTTGCCCATTTATAGATGCAGGGCTCTTCTCCATTCTTAATTAAGCCATACGTTTTGATCACCTTATCAAAATGCATGTTCCAACTCTGAGAAGCTTGCTTCAATCCATAAATGGATCTCTGAAGCTTGCACACCTTGGACTCATCTGTGGATGTAAACCCCTTAGGTTGTATCATATACACTTTTTCGATCAGCTCTCCATTCAGGAAAGCTGTCTTTACATCCATCTGTCAGATCTCATAATCCAGATGGGCAGCTATTGTAAGCATTATCCGAATGGATTTGAGCATTGTCACAAGGAAAAACGTCTCGTCATAGTCAATACCATAACGTTGACGATACCCCTTGGCGATCAGACGGGCTTTATAGGTCTCCACCTTTCCGTCTGCACCCCTCTTCCTTTTGAAGACCCATTTACACCCAATGGGTTTAACCCCTTCAGGTGGGTCAACCAATGTCCATACATCGTTGGCCTTCATGGACTCCATTTCGGATTTCATAGCTTCAAGCCATTTCTCGAAATCAGGTCTCTGCATTGCATCCATATAGATGATCGGATCCTCATTATTCTCATCAAGTTTGATGGGATCACCGTTCGGACCAAGAAACCGTAGTATCTGTCTGATTGACGTGGTACTCTATCAGATCGCCTTAATGGTGCAGATACATTGGGCTCCGGATCTGATCTAATCATATCCGACTCAGGTTCAGCTATTGGTGTCGGTCCTTCTACCTGTTGAACTTCATCAAGTTCAACCTTAGAGACAACGGTTCCTTCACCAAGGAACTTCTTTTCTAAAAAGATTGCCTTAAGGCTGACGAACACCTTTTGTTCATCAGCATGGTAGAAAAAAATATCCTTTTGTCCCTTTGGGGTACCCTATGAATGAGCATTTGTCAGACCTAGATTCAAGTTTGTTTGTGACTAATCGTTTGACATAGGTCGGGCACCCCCAGACCCTAAAGTGTGAAAGTGCTGGCTTACATCCCATCCATATCTCATATGGAGTCTTAATTACGGACTTACTTGGAACCCTATTTAACAGATAATAGGCCGATTCGAGTGCATATCCCAGAAGGATATCGGCAAGCTAGCAAAACCCATCATGGATCGGACCATATCTAACAGAGTTTGATTCCTCCTTTCAGACACACCATTATGCTATGGTATTCCTGGAGGAGTCCATTGGGAGAGAATCCCATTCTCTCTTAGATATGTGAGAAATTTACTAGAAAGGTATTCTCCTCCTCGATCAGATCGAAGGGTTTTAATACTCTTCCCAGTTTATTTTTCTACTTCACTTCAGAATCGTTTGAACATTTCAAATAAATCTGACTTATGTTTCATCAGACAGACATATCCATATCGGGATAGGTCATCCGTGAAAGTTATGAAGTAGAAATATCCACCTCTAGCACTGGTGCTCATGGGCCCGCATACATCAGTATGTACTAGGCCCAAGAGCTCAGTAGCTCTCTCACCTTTTTCAGTAAAAGATGACTTAGTCATTTTACCAAGAAGACAGGACTCACAGGTTGGAAGTGATTCACAATCACTGACTTCGAAGATTTCCTCTTGATCAATCTGTTTATTCTGTTCTTATTTATATGACCTAGCCTACAGTGCCATAAGTAGATATCTGACACACTATCTAATCTAGGATGCTTGCCAGTAGAATAGACTCTTATTGGGCTTGATCTTTCTGGTCTGGCCCTGCACTGATGTCCCAGCCTGAACATGCACCTTCTTCACTTTCTTCTTCTTGTTCTTCTTTCCTTTCTTAAAAGGTCGAGAACCAGAAGATGAACCTCCCACTAAGTTCACCGATTCCTTGTGAAGTTGGTGATCCTTCTTAAAGTTCTGAAGCAACCCCAGTAACCCGTGGTAATTCTCTTCAGGCTTTGTCATTCTATAATGAGTGAGGAATGGGAGATAAGACTTGGGCAGCGAGTTCAGTATTGCATCTTTCCCAAGCTACTCATGCAAGGGAAAGCCAAGCTTGCTCAATCATTCCATCAGCTCGATCATGTACAATACATGATCAGTGATAGAGGCACCATCCCGTATTTTGGTGTTGAAGATGGCACAACTAGTCTTATGCCTCTCTACGTCATCGGGTGTGCCAAAGGCATCCTCCAACACTTGAAGCATATCCTTTGGCTGAGCTGTCTCGAATCTGTGACTGAACTCGTTGCTCATAGCAGCCAGCATGATACATCACATCGTGGTCCGATCACTGAGCCACTTCTGGTAAGTGTCTCTGACTGTTCCACATGCATTGACAGCTGGCTCCTCAGGTACAGGATCCATTATCATATATAGGATCCATTCATGCTCCAGGACTATCTTCAACTTTCGGTACCAGCTACCGAAGTTGGGTTCCACCAACTTATCATTGTCCAACAATGATCGGAGCGATAGGGAAGTGGCCATATTTGCACAAAGGAGAACCATAACCTAATTAGTAATTGATTCATTAAACCTAAAGATTTAGACTTTAATCAAAAGATTTCTCCCACTATTTTATTCGAATTGGTAGCCTCTACCTCCAATTCGAGGAATTACCCTAATTCCTTAGTGGGTACTAGAATCCACTTAGACTGCACACAAGCCCAACTTTGGTTGGTCAACCCATGTACATCTAAGGGTAGGTTCATAACCAATTATTTCTCTAAATAATTTCTAGTAATTTTAATTTTTCCCTAGAAACCTAATCAGTAGGCTTTGGCCTCCACTGTAAGGATCCGGTTAGGTCCAACCATTAACATGATCATACTTGGTGTATCTAACCAACGAATGATTAAGTCCAACTTTGGTTGGCTCACCTAACCACCATTAGAGAGACACTTCCAAGTCATCATATGATGAGTGATAATTCCATTAGTCAACAAGCACCAGGCCTTTGGGTCTGCAATGATTATTGAGTTAATGGACTCATTATCAAACATCTTAATGGGAGGCTATGACTCAGTTATCTCCATAACTTTATCATTTTAAGGACCTAATAATTTTAGAGAATTTAAATAATATAGAGGATAAGGTCAGATGAATCAGCTTATCATGATCCTCCCACTGGCTTCACCAAGTTAGCTTAAGGGAGACCATTAAAAGGGCTAGTCTAGGAGCTCCTAAATCAGTCACACTGATTTACCTAGCTGACATGGGTCAGCTCGAATAGTCAAGTGATCTGATCAAAACATAATTTTACCAAGAGGCCAGGTAAGTTCGATCAGTGGGAGGGTCTGCCAAAGCTTGCCTTAAACACCATCAGAAATGGCCAGGTAAGCGGGTTCCCAATTAAAAACCACCGGTCTGGTTTACCTTAGACACCAACTGATTTAATTAGTTTCGATTAGATCAACCTAATAGTTCATGCTAAACTGCTTAGCCAAGAATCAAGTCCATTTGGTTCTCGTTAAAGATATGGACTTGACCAACTACAACTATTGTAATTGATCTAGAGAATCCTTGACCTAATCTAAGACAATAATTGATTAGATTTAGTCAATTCTCTAATTAAGTCCATCTTCAATCTAACCATAAGTCTAACCCAATTAATGGACCTAATTCCTACTAACCCATTAACCCAATGTGTTATGGTTTGTGTCTTAGGTTCTTCAATTCACAATCCTAGAACCTAATCAAACAACTTCTTAATTCTTAATTAAGTTTTGGGCTGAGGGTTGGGTTTGGCTTTTCAAAAAATAATTTTTATATTTGTAAAATAATTTTATAATATGATTCTACCAACCATATTGCATGTTTAATTCATAATCAAGATACAAGTGAAATAAACATGAAACTACTTTAGATCTAATCTAAACAAGTTCATGTAATTGAAACAGTTTCAACTTTAAACAATTTTTTGCACAAAAATTATTAACAAAGAGATTTTATTTCAGATTTAAATATCTTTTAAATTTAATAAATTATAAATTTAATCTAGATCATATCTAACAAATTTATGATTAAAGATAGATCTACACAAACTAGGACAACCTTTGCACTATAAGGGGTAAACCTTACAGCAGGATAACCTTACAGTTTGTGATTGATCTAAAATTTTAATTTTAGATTTAATAATTAGATTATAAATTAGATCTAATCTAAGAAATAATCTAAGTATGTATAAATAATTATGTAATAAAGAACCTAGGCTCTGATACCAATTGTAGGAACCAGATCTAGGGTTTCAGGGTTAGATCTTGAAACTTTTTCAAGATCATACAGCGGAAGACTAAAATAAATTAAATTATTTTCTAAAATTAGAGAATCCTTAGATCTAAGATCCTATTACATGATTATTATATAGCATTAAATTAAAAATTAAAATATATAAATATAGCATGAACTACATGTTGATCATATCAACATGTTTCTATACTACATCTAATGTATGTATTAAACAATAGATCAGATCTATTACCTTGCAAGTTAGACATTCTAACCTCGCTGATCTGGGCTTGAGGATGATGTTGCAAGCCGCACATGCGTCCGGCCTCTAGGAGTCGTCCACACGAGCCCACGAATCTCGATCAGAAGTCCTCCTTCAGGAAATCAGCACAGTATGCTAGTACTGCGTTGATCCTTCTTTGATGGTTGATCAGGTGCCTCCTTCTTGATTTGGACTCTTCCAAAGATGGAAGTAGAAGAAGAAGTTTCAGATCTGAGATGCTCTCAGGAAACTCAAGATGGAGGGAGGAAAGATATGAAAACAAACAACCCTAGAAGAAGACCCTCTTCTTCTTCTCGTTTCTCTCTCTAGACACCCTAACTTGTGTCTTTTATATCTCCATGACCCAAAGGTATTCCTCTCTGATTTCTGTATGGCTTAAAGAACTCTCAAATATCTGTCTTCACCAAAAATTTATAAAGAAATTCATTTTATATAGAGAGATATGATAGAGTCCTTGTCTAGGTCAAATACCTAGTCAAGGCTTATCCAAACATGGCAAGTTAAGGGGCGCCCAACTCTTGAGCACCTCCTCCTTATTTTATGCATGGATCACTAGAAAAGGGTGCATAATGTGTACCCTAAAAGTCACAAAAATTTCAAAAAAAATTTGGATAGATTCAGTGCAAAATTGAAAGAGTTTTGGATTTCTAAAACTCTATCTCATAGAATTTGAAATCCAAACTTATTCCTTTTTGATTTGATCCAAACCACCTTTCATGTAAGAAAGAAGAGAGGAGACCTCTTGTGAATGTGGGAGAGACCTGGGAGAGGGCTTTTGTCACACAAAATAAGAGGAGATTGGAGTTGAATGAGAGAGAGGGCGTGGGGAAGGCTTATGTGGTGCAAGGTGGAATCATAGTCTTACTAGGATTCTATCTTATGACTTGTTTTAATTTGGTTTCTCAAATCAAATCAAATAAAATTAGATCAACCCAATTAAAATATGTCTTAACCAATTAAAAATCTAATTTAATCAGATTAAATTAGATTTAAATCTGATTTAATTTTCTAATCAAATTAGAAATTAGATTGACCTAAGTCCTAGTTGAACTAGGACTAGTTTTTCCTTGCACTTGGCTTGTCCAATAAACCAATTGGACTTGATCCAATCAAGCCCAAACTAAATCTAATTAAATTATATTTAATTAGATATAATCTCAGCCCATTGGCTTAATCAAATTAAGCTAATTAGCAATCGAATTGCTAATCAATCCTTCTGCAATACTTACACTGGGTTAAATGTCAATCGTATTGATCATTTAACCCTAGAATGATTCTTAATTATTGATCAACCATCCAATTGGATCATGAACTCTAATGTGTGTGACCTCATAGGTCTGAACCTAAGTCGGTAGTATAGGAATAAATTTCTGTACCAATCGAACTAACTATCTAGCAATGGTACCCGACGATCGGATAGGTCGAATGTGTAGAACAGCATCCTTAGAACCCATGCGGATATAGTTTTCATATAATTCATCTCCTTGATCAAAATGATCATAGGATGCCCCAGAGTTCAACTGTCAACTCTGATCAGGTTGTCCACATTGCATTTCAAAATATCAAATCCATCTGATGGATTATCCTGGCCAAGATTTTGCTAAATTGAAATACAGTGACTCATTCTTCTCCAACTCTTGGAGTGGTCAATCCCATCTCGATCACACTTTGACTTTGCAAGTACTTGACTGTGCCCAGAAGCCTTCCGTCCCTGAATTAGAAATTCAGTTAGTCCAGTACCAAAGCACAGTGAGTTGCTTGTAAGTCACTGAGGCGATCTCAGGTCTAAGGGACACTTATATCTATATCCCATCAGAGACATTCTCGATAGTAGAATACTCTGGAGTTGGTCATGTTCAATGATGATGTACCAGTATATCTCACCTGTATGCCATACCAGTGTCTCCACACTCTTTGGTTAAGAAGACAAGCAACCCATATGGCCTACAGCGACCTATGCTCGATAGAAGCTGTCTCCTTATTAACAGCCTATCATTTGATCGTGAACTATTTTAAGGACTAATCAATAAATTCTCTCTTTATCGAATATAAATAGTCCTAAGGACTTCATCATAACAACGGAGTTCATTAGAAGATGAAAGCTTATGATGAAAATGCCAAATATATTTTATTTATTAACAAATCAATTACAATACTTGGTTGCTCAACCATCAACAGCTTGACGATTGGCTTTTTGGGACACATTTCCCAACACAACTATCCATACTCAGATATTGGATTCAAATCCTAGAAGTGGTAGATTAGATCTATTACTAAATACTATTTTTGGTTCACATGCTTGTCATTTTAGATTTAGATTTTTATGTATATAAATTTATTTCATAGATCCACTTGTAGGAGTTTTACGATCAGACCTTATGCATGTATTTATAGATTAAATAGTTTAATCTAATGTTCTTCTGCTAAAAAAATTTGAAATGCATGCATGAAACCCCTGCACAACCTTTTAATGGTATCAGAGCAAGTTTTGTTATGACATGAATTTATTTTTATATATAATTGATTTTAATTATTTAGATTAGATCTAAATAATTAATTTAGTTTTTGAGTAGTATAGTAATCTAATTAGATAGATCCTAATAGCCATCCAATCATAGAAGAAATCAAAATTTCATAACTCTATTTACCCATTCGATGGGATCTCCTATGGAGTGTAGAGGTGCTGCATGATCTTTTCCATGAAGATGAATAATAAAAAAATTTAAAATTTTATTTTAGATCAAAAGTAATGTATATTAAATCTAAAATTAATATGTTGATTATTAAATAATTAATTATAAAAATATTTTATAAAATTAAAAATTATTTTCAAACATCGAACCCATTTTATGTCAGCCCAAAATTTAATTGAGAATCAAGCAATCTAAATTTGATAATCAAAGATCTAAAGTATTAATTTCATAATTCATAGGTTAATAGGTTGGCTTGAGTCAAGTCCATTTAACTGAGTTAGATCTAGGATTAAAAATCATTGATAATGGATCATGTTAGTAATTGAGCAAATCTAATTAAAAGTTAATTCTGATTGGATCAATTTCTTCTCTTGATCAATTTTAATAGTTATAGATAGTCAAGTCCATATCTTTAATTAGACCAATATGGATTTTGATCATGGCTCCGTGATCGAATCCAAGTCTATAAGTTGATCAAATTGAAAATGACTAACCAGTTGGTGTCTAAGGTAAGTATGGTAGCTTGGATCGATGGTCATTAATTGAGAGCTATTTGCATAGATTGAATCTATATCGAGTTAATAGCATATCCCTCCCACTGATCTCACTTATTTAGCTAATATAGTGAATCATGTTTTGATTAGATCACTTAATAATTGGGGTTGACCCATACTAATTAGGAAATCAATATGACTGATTTAGGTGCCCCTAGTTCAACTTGTCTTGAGTCTTCTTTATGACTTGGTGAAGTCAGTGAGAGGATTCATGACTGGTTGGCTAGACCAGCTTATGCCTGATCTTCTTTAATTTGACTTGATGAAGTTAGTAGGAGGATTAAGATTAACTGATTAAGTCTCTTTCATCTCTCAATTAAACTAATTAAATCCTCTAAAATTGTTAGGTCTCTAAAATGAAATAGTTATGGTGATAACTAGATCATAGCCTCCTATTAAATTGGATGATAATGAGTCCAACAGTTTAGATGATCATTGGAGGTGCCACACGCCTGGTGCTCATCTGACTGTCGAAATTATCATTCATAATATGTTGATTTAGTTGTGTCTTTCTGATGATGGTCAGGTTGGTCGAGCCACACTCAGATCTGATCACTCATTTGTTAGATGCACTAAATTTTGGTAGTTAATAGTTGAACCTAATCAGAACTTTCAGTGGAGGTGCCACATGCCTGTTGAAGAGGTATCTGGGACAAAATTGAATGCTAGAAATTGTTTGATGAAATAATTGGTTAAGAACCTACCCATGGGTGCACAGGGGTTGGTTGAGCCACACTCGAACCCATGTGCAATCTATGTGGATTCTAGTACCCACTAAAGAAGTAGTGTAATTCTTCGAATTGGAGGTAGAGGCTATCAATTCGAATAAAATAGTGAGAGAACCTTTAGACTAAAATTCATGTCTTTAGGCTTAATCAATTTATATACTAATTAAGTTTTGATTTTTCTTTTGCAGTTATGGCCACTACCTTATCGCTCCGATCACTATTAGATAGTGATAAATAGTCTTAGAGCATGAACAGATATTGTATGTATTGACAGATCTGACACCTAAAGAGCCAGCTTTGAACACGCGTAGCACGGTTAGAAATACTTATCAGAAGTGGCTCAATGAACAAACTACAGTTCGTTGCATTATGCTGGCAGCAATGAATGATAAGTCAAGCCATCATTTTGAGAATGCTCAGTCACAGAACATGTTGCAAATGTTGAACAAGTCTTTTGGCACACCCGACGATATTGAGAGACACAAGACTAGTTATGCCATCTTCAATGCTCAAATGAGGGAGGGAGTGTCAATCACCGATTATGTACTGTACATGATCGAGATGATTGAGCGCTTTAGCAAGCTCAGCTTTCTCCTACATGAGTAGTTAGAGAAAGATGCCTTTCTGAACTCTCTATCTAAGTTCTACCTCTCTTGCCTTACTCATTTTTGAATGACAAAGCCTGCGGTCAACTACCACGATTTGCTGGGATTGCTGTAGAACTTTAAGAAAGATCACCAACTCCACAAAGAGTTGGTGAATATAGTGGGAGGGTCTTCTTCTGGATGTCGATCCTTTAAGAAAGAAAAGAAAAATAAGAAGAACAAGAAAAGGGTGCAAAGTGCTAGGGCACCCAAGTCCAGTTAGACCAAAAAACCCAAGTCCGATCAGAGTCAGGCGGAATGCTTCTAATGCAAGAAGTTGGGGCACTAGATGAGAAATTATCCTCAGTATATTACCTCCTTGGATCCGAACAGGTTGATAAAGAAGTAAGTTGTTGTTGGATAAGATAATTATATGATAACACCTTGTAATTTCTCAATTTATGATTATAATATTTGGATATTAGATATCGAAAGTCTTTTTAATATTTGTAATTTATTGCAGAGTCTGCAGGTCAGTAGGAGATTTGAAGAAGGTGAAAGATTTCTCAATGTTGGAGATAGAAGATCAGTTTTAGTTCTAGCATTAAAAATTATTAAGCTTGTATTCAAGTTAAATATAATTATTCTTAGTAAATATCACTTTTGTCCTTCTTTTTTATTGAACATTATTTCTGTAGACCTCTTGGCTATGTACGGTTATAAAATTTTAATAAAAAAAAAAAATTTAATATCATTATGAATGGTATTAATATGATGAATAGACAGCTGAACAATGGTATTTACATATTGTTACAACCTATTAGTATAATGTACACGTCTAGCAAACATCCTAGAATTAGTGATGTCTCGATATCTACCTTTGGCACTGTAGGTTAAGTCATGTTAATAAGAACAGAATAAATAGATTGACACAAGAGAAAATCTTTGAAGTCAGTGATTGTGAATCACTTCCAACCTGTGATTCCTATCTTCTTGGAAAAATGATCGAGTCACCTTTTTCTGAAAAAGGTGAGCGAGCTAGTGAAGTTCTAAGTCTGATACATAATGATGTATGTGGACTGATGAACATCAATGCCAGAGGTAGATATTATTATTTCATTACATTTACAGATGACTTATCGAGGTATGGGCACGTCTACTTAATGACACATAAGTCAGAATCATTTGAAATATTCAAATAATTTTGTAATGAAGTAGAAAAATAAATTGAGAAGAGTATTAAAACTCTTCGATCTGACTGAAGAAGAGATACCTTTTCAGTGAGTTTCTGACATACTTAGAAGAGAATAAAATTCTCTTGCAATGGATCCCTCCTAAAATACCGCAGCATAATGGTGTATCAGAAAGGAGGAATCAAATCCTGTTAGATATGGTTCGATCTATGATGGGCTTTGCAAATCTGTCGATCTTCTTTTGGGGATATGCACTCAAGTTGGCTTGTTATATTTTACATAAAATTTTGAGTAAGTCCATAAGTAAAACACCACATGAGATGTGGACAGGACGTAAGCCAGCACTCTCTCATCTTAGGATTTGTAGATGTCTGGCTTATGTCAAATATTTGAAAACTGACAAGCTTGAACCTAGGTCTGACAAGTATCTATTTGTAGGGTACCCAAAAGAGACCAAGGGGTATTACTTCTACCTTACTAATGAACCGAAGATGTTTGTCAGCAATACAACAGTCTTTCTAAAAAAAGAGTTCCTTGGGAAAGGAACTAATGTCTCAAAGATTGAACTTGATGAAATTCGATCGATAGAAGATCCGATACAATCTAATAAACCCATAGAGTTGGACTTGATTAGATCAAATCTGAAACCTATTGTAGAAACATCTTTAAGAAGATCCGATAGAGTACTGCATCAATTGGACAGATACTATAGTTTCTTGGTTTGGGATGGTGATCCAGTTAAACTCGATGAGAACAATGAGGATCCGACTGTGGGAAAATTCAGTGCAGGGGTAAAATGGTAATTTTAAAACTTTTTCAAAATTATGATTTTACAGCAGAAAAATATTAATTAATCTAATTAATTAATATAAATTTATCCTATACTAGGATCTAAATATGATATATAGCATGCATGCATATAAATTTAAAATTTGAATTTGAATAATAAACACTTTACTGTAATGTGCTCAGAACACAATACCTTTGTGCGGGTAGTAGATCGTCATAATCTGATCACCGTTGGGAGAGTTTGATTATCACGATGCAGCCACAAATGTGTCTGGCCTCTGTGGATCATCCACACGAAGCTCTCGGTCTGATCGACTCCTCACGAGTGTTAGCTCGTGTTAGAGCCCTTTTGACGGTCGATGCTGATCGAACTCCTTCGATCGATGTCTTCGATCGATGTCTGTCAATTCTTTAGATGCTCTGAATCATCAACAGACGTGCTTGAGACAATGTTGAGATCTCTCTAAGATTTTGTGGGCTCACGATACTCGTTGCTCACTTTCTCACTTCCCGAACCCCAGGCTAAAACTCTAGGGAACTCACCGAAAACCTTGCACCCACTTTTTTTTTTCTTTCTTTTTCTCTTGGAAGGATATGGACTTCCTTCTCATGCACAAGACTTTTCACATCTCAAATTTTTTTTTCAAAAATCTTCTTCTTACACGCCCCACTCTTCTCCTCCTTTTATAACAACGTCAAACGTCTTATCCAAAAGAAAGGATAAAGATGAGTAATTGCACATTTGAATTCAAATCAAATTTTGAATTCAAATGGACACCAACTCATCCCTTATCCACTAAAGGTATGAGGCGTGGCTTAAATTATGCATGGAGTGATTTCATGAGAAATCTTTTCTTATATTATAAATGGGGCGTAAAAAAAGGGATTAGGTGCAAAGATTGATTGCCCATTCAAATTCAAACTTTATTTTAAATTTGAATGGCCAACCAATCATCCTTATCCATTCATTTGGCACATTAAAGTGGGGCATGGAGATGGCTTGGTGTGAGAAAAAATTCATGAGAAGTTCCTTCTCATGAATTCAAATGGGTGCAATGGAAGTGAGGTGGCGCATGGAGATTGGGTCAAGGTGGTTTAATTATTTAAACCAACCTAATTGAACCAAATAAGTTAGGTCCAATTAGACTAATTTAAATCCAACTTAATTAAAATTAATTAGGCTCAATAAAATTCTAATCAAATCAGAAATTGACTAAGCCCAACCCCTGATCAAATCAGGGACCAAACCATCTCGACGATTAGGTCAACTCTTAACCTAATCGGGTCAAACCCAACTGAATCTAATTCAATTGGACTTGATCCAAAAATGATTACTCAATCAAATTGAGTTAATTAGTGATCAAATCACTAATTAAACCTCTCACAAATATTGATTCCAAATTCGATGGACAATCGGGCATCAGAATTCATCGATATGTAACCCTGATCGAAAAGTTCCAACCAATGGGACTCTTGACCCCGGTACCCATAATGTGTAGAACTCGTGATCAGAGAATCTTGATTTTTGATCACTGAGTTCCAAATATCTAGGATTCTACATCAGCTATTAGATCAGATAGGAACCTCTAATGTGTGTGACCCCGCAGGTTCGAACCTAAGCCGGTAGCATAGGAACCAATTCTTGTACTAATCGAAGTGACCATCTAGCAATGGTACCCGACATCTGGATAGGTCGAAGAGTCGCAATCGCAACACTCAGAACCTACATGAATATGGTTACTGTACAATTCATCCTTTTGACCCCTGTGTTTAGGATGACTCAGGGTTAAACTGTCAACCCTGATCAGATCATCCGAATCGTGCTCAACTCAAACAGTCCTATGACTCCTCATAAGGACTACCCTGTCTAAGATTTTGCTAAATTGAAATACGACTGTACACAGCTCCTAAACTGGAGTGGTCAATTCCATCTTGACACACGCATCGACAAGTCAAGTACTTGACCACACCCAGCAGCCTTCCATCACTGAATTAAAAATTCAGGTAGTCCAGCACCTAAGTGCAGTGAGTTGCTTGCAAGTCACCGTGGCGGTCTCAGGTCAGAGGGATATTTATACCCATATTCCATCAGAGCAAATCTTGACAGCTGTTGGGTATAAAATACCCCCCAGCCAAAGTTCGTGATGGGAGTGACCCTCTGGGGATCCAACTGACTTTCGACCTCCGGCTACATCTCTTCAAACCTCCCAGGCGGTCGAGCCTCCGCCACACTCCCAAGTTTTGCTGACGGGCAGGCCCCTCCAGCATCGACCGGATTCTTCACGATGTTCGGACTCCTATAGGAGCCGGACCGTGCCTGTGACTTCACCTGCAGACTCCGCACAGGCTCCTACGGGATCCGGGTCTCGTCCCCAACTCCGAATGCAGAAAGGCTTCGCCCAGACTCCTACGGGAGCCGGACTCCGCCCACGATCGAGCTGCAGGTCGACTTCGCCGGAGCTCCTACGGGAGCCGGATCTCGTCCCCAACTCGAATGCAGAAAGGCTTCGCCCAGACTCCAACGGGAGCGGACTTCGTCCACAACTCGAGCTGCAGGTAAACTTCGTCCGGACTCCTACAGGAGCCGGACTTCATCCCTGACTCTAATTGCAAGTAAGCTTCGTTCGGACTCCTACGGGAGTCAGACTTCACCCCTGACTTGATTACAGGTAGACTTTGCCCGAGCTCCTACGGGAGCCGGGTCTCGTCCACAACTCCGAATGCAAAAAGGCTTCGCCCGGACTCCTACGGGAGCCGGACTCCGCCCACGACTCGAGCTGCAGGTAAACTTCGTCCAGACTCCAACGGGAGCCGGACTTCATCCCTGACTCTAATTACAGGTAAGCTTCGTCCGGACTCCTACGGGAGCCGGACTTCACCCCTGACTGTGATTACAGGTGGACATCACCCGAGCTCCTACGGGAGCCGGATCTCGTCCCCAACTCCGAATGCAGAAAGGCTTCGCCCGGACTCCTACGGGAGCCGGACTCCACCCATGACTCGAGCTGCAGGTAAACTTCGTTCGGACTCCTACGGGAGCCGGACTTCGTCCCTGACTCTAATTGCAAGTAAGCTTCGTCCGGACTTCACCCCTGACTGTGATTAGAGGTAGACTTCGCCCGAGCACCTACGGAAGCCGGGTCTCGTCCCCAACTCAAATGTAGAAAGGCTTCGCCCGGACTCCTACGGGAGCCGGACTCTGCCCATGACTCGAGCTGCAGGTAAACTTCATCCGGACTCTTACGGGAGCCAGACTTCTTCCCTGACTCTAATTGCAAGTAAGCTTCGTCCGGACTCCTACGGGAGCCGGACTTCACCCCTGACTGTGATTACAGGTAGACTTCGCTCGAGCTCCTACGGGAGCCGGATCTCGTCCCCAACTCCGAATGCAGAAAGGCTTCGCCCAGACTCGAACGGGAGCCGGACTTCGCCCACGACTTGAGCTGCAGGTAAACTTCGTCCGGACTCCTACGGGAGGCGGACTTCATCCCTAACTCTAATTACAGGTAAGCTTCGTCCGGACTCCTACGGGAGCCAGACTTCACCCCTGACTGTGATTACAGGTGGACATCGCCCGAGCTCCTACGGGAGCCGGATCTCATCCCCAACTCCGAATGCAGAAAGGCTTCGCCCGGACTCCTACGGGAGCCGGACTCCGCCTACGACTCGAGCTGCAGGTAAACTTCATCCGGACTCCTACGGGAGCCGGACTTCGTTTCTGACTCTAATTGCAGTAATCTTCGTCCGAACTCCTATGGGAGCCGGACTTCACCACTGACTGTGATTACAGGTAGACTTCGCCTGAGCTCCTATGGGAGCCGGGTCTCATCCCAACTCCGAATGCAGAAAGGCTTCGCCTGGACTCCTACGGGAGCCGGACTCCGCCCACGACTCGAGCTGTAGGTAAACTTCGTTCGAACTCCTATGGGAGCCGGACTTCGTCCCTGACTCTAATTGCAAGTAAGCTTCGTCCGAACTCCTATGGGAGCCGGACTTCACCCCTGACTGTGATTACAGGTAGACTTCGCTCGAGCTCCTATTGGAGCTGGGTCTCGTCCCCAACTCCGAATGCAGAAAGGCTTCGCCCGAACTCCTACGGGAGCCAACTCCACCCATGACTTGAGCTGCAGTTAAACTTCGTCCGAACTCCTACGGGAGTCGGACTTCATCCCTGACTCTAATTACAGGTAAGCTTCGTCTGGACTCCTATGGGAGCCAGACTTCTTCCCTGACTCTAATTGCAAGTAAGCTTCGTCCGGACTCCTACGAGAGCCGGACTTCGCCCCTGACTGTGATTACAGGTAGACTTCGCCCGAGCTCCTACGGGAGCCGGATCTCATCCCCAACTTCGAATGCAGAAATGCTTCGCCCGGACTCGAACGGGAGCCGGACTCCGCCCACGACTCGAGCTGCAGGTAAACTTCGTCCGGACTCCTACGGGAGTCGGACTTCATCCCTGACTCTAATTACAGGTAAGCTTCGTCCGGACTCTTACGGGAGCCGGACTTCACCCCTGACTGTGATTATAGGTGGACATCGCCCGAGCTCCTACGGGAGCCGGATCTCGTCCCCAACTCCGAATGCAGAAAGGATTCGCCCAGACTCCTACGGGAGCCGGACTCCGCCCACGACTCGAGCTGCAGGTAAACTTCATCCGGACTCCTACGGGAGCCGGACTTCATCCCTGACTCTAATTGCAGGTAAGCTTCATCCGGACTCCTACGGGAGCCGGACTTCACCCCTGACTGTGATTACAGGTAGACTTCGCCCGAGCTCCTACGGGAGCCGGGTCTCGTCCCCAACTCTGAATGCAGAAAGGCTTCACCCGGACTCCTACGGGAGCCGGACTCCACCCACGACTCGAGCTGCAGGTAAACTTCGTCTGGACTCCTATGGGAGCCGGACTTCATCCCTGACTCTAATTGCAAGTAAGCTTCGTCCGAACTCCTACGGGAGCCGGACTTCACCCCTGACTGTGATTACAGGTAGATTTCGCCCGAGCTCCTACGGGAGCCGGGTCTCATCCCCAACTCCGAATGCAAAAAGGCTTCGCCCGGACTCCTACAGGAGCCGGACTCTGCCCGCGACTCGAGCTGCAGGTAAACTTCATCCTAACACCTAAGGGAGCTAGACTTTGTACCTGACTCTAATTGCAAGTAAGCTTCATCCGGACTCCTACGGGAGCCGGACTTCACCCCTGACTGTGATTACAAGTAGACTTCGCCCGAGCTCCTACGGGAGCCGGATCTCATCCCCAACTCCGAATGCAGATAGGCTTCGCTCGGACTCCTACGAGAGCCAGACTCTGCCCATGACTTGAGCTATAGGTAAACTTCATCCGGACTCCTATGGGAGTCGGACTTCGTCCCTGACTCTAATTGCAAGTAAGCTTCGTCCGGACTCCTATGGGAGCCAGACTTCACCCCTGACTGTGATTACAGGTTGACTTCGCCCGAGCTCCTACGAGAGCTGGGTCTCGTCCCCAACTCCGAATGCAGAAAGGCTTCGCCCGGACTCCTACGGGAGCCAGACTCTGCCTATGACCCGAGCTACAGGTAGACTTCGCCCGAGCTCCTACGGGAGCCGGGTCTCGTCCCCAACTCCGAATGCAGAAAGGCTTCGCCCGAACTCCTATGGGAGCCAGACTCCGCCCACGACCCGAGCTGCAGGTAGACTTCGCCCGGGCTCCTACGGGAGCCAGATTTCATCCCCGACTTCAACGGAAAGAAGACTCCATCCGGGCTCCTGCGAGAGCCATACTCCAAGCTCTTCTCAGATGGGTATCTAGTCACATCTCCCCGTCAAACACCCCAGCGAACTCTGGCCGATAGGCCTGGACCCCCTGGTAGGCCGCAGCAACGGCCACGACTCTGCTCCACCTCCTACGACGGATTTCATGCAGCTCCATCACTCCCTGACAGGCCGTAATAATGACCACGATCCTACTCCACTTCCTGCGATGGATACCGCGCAATTCTTTCATTCTCTGGCAAGTCGCGACAAGGACGCCGCTCCGCTCCCCGTGGCAGACTCCACGTGGCACGCCCCGATGATAGCCATGGGTTCGCTCCACTACTCTCCGCAACAAATTTCCCCTGACTCTGGGCGGCCCACTGCCAGACGGTTATAGGCATCGCTATCAGTTTGTTGCCCCCTCCGCCTATAAAAAGAGGACCACAGATACGTTATTCGATAAGCTCTCATTTTTACCTAAAAGCTCTGCTAAAATTTTCGTTCGAGCACTCCATTCTTGTTGAGGCAGAGAACTGACTTGAGCGTCAGAGGATCTTGCCGGAGCAACCCCACCTCCGGTTTAGACTTCTTTTGCAGGTCCTGGCGGCGACTGCGACTCCAGCTTCTCTGGCGCAAGTGGATTTTTGCACCAACAACAGCAAAAATTACTCCGGAGTCGGTCATGTTCATGCAGATGTACCCTTACATCTCACCTGTATGCCATACCAGTGTCTCCACACTCATTGGTTAAGAGGACAACCAACCTATATGGCACACAATGACCTATGCTTGATAAACATTATCTCTTTGGTAACAATGTATCATTTGGTCACGAACAGATTTAAGGACTAAAGGACAAATCCTCATTTATCGAGTCTAGATAGTCCTAAGGACTTCACCACAACATAGGAGTTCATTAGAAGATGAAACATTTATGATGAAAAATACTAAAATAATTTTTATTAATTCATAATTCATGTACATATATAAAAATGAGCACAACCGTCAACAGGCTGACGTTTGGCTTTGGGACACTATTTCCAACAATCTCCCACTTGACCTAAAGCCAATCGGTGCAGTATCTAATACCCATCTTTGACTTGTAGTCGTCAAACTCCTTCACTGCAATGGCTTTAGTGAATGGGTCAGCCAGGTTCTTCTTTCTGTCGATCTTCTAAAGGTCGACGTCACCTCGATCCATAATTTTTCGGATGAGATGGTAGCGGCGCAGAATATGCTTCGTCCGCTGGTGTGCCTTTGATTCCTTCGCCTGAGCAATGGCTCCAGAGCTATCACAGTAGAGCAGAACTGGACCAATAAGGGAGGGTGCTACTCCAAGCTTGGTGATGAACTTCCTCAGCCATACCACTTCTTTGGCATCATCTGATGCAGTGACATACTCCACCTCGCAAACTGAATCAGCCACTGTGCTGCTTGGAACTTTTTCAGCAGATAGCCCCACCATTAAGGGTAAAAGTAAATTTGACACACTTTTACTGTCATTGTGATCAGACTGGAAACTAGAGTTTGTAAACCCTATAAGTCTCAAGTCCGATTCACCATAAATAAGCCCTTAGTATTTCTTAAATACTTCAGGATGGTTTTAACAACCTTCCAATGATTCTCCCCTGGATCAGATTGGTATCTACTCACTACCCCTAGTGAGTATGCCACATCTGGTCGTGTACATGTCATGGCGTACATGATAGATCCCACTGTCGAAGCATATGGAATCCTACCCATACGCTCTCTCTCTTGAGGTGTTGTCGGACAATCCCTCTTTGAGAGAGAAATTTCATGGCCTATCGAAAGATAGCCTTTCTTGAAATTCTCCATACTGAACCTCTTCAGCATAGTATCAATGTACGTGGACTGAGATAAACCAAGCAATCTTTTAGATCTATCCCTATAGATCCTCATCCCTAGGATGTAGGAAGCTTCTCTCAGATCTTTCATGGAGAACAGTGACGACAGTCAAATCTTTATTCCCTGTAATGCAGGGACATCATTCTCGATTATGAGAATATCATCCACATACAATACAAAAAATACTACTACTGGACCATTAGCCCACTTATAAATGCAGGGCTCTTCTCCATTCTTAACGAAGCCATACATCTTGATCATCCTATCAAAACATATGTTCCAACTCCAAGATGCCTGCTTAAGTCCATAAATGGACCTCTGTAGTCTGCACACCTTAGACTCATCTATGGATGTGAATCCTTCAGGTTGTATCATATAGACCTCTTTGTCCAGCTCTCCATTTAGGAAAGCTGTCTTCACATCCATCTGCCAGATTTCATAGTCCAAATGGGCAGCTATCGCAAGCATAATCCGAATGGATTTGAGCATTGCTACAAGAGAAAAATCTCGTCATAGTCTATACCATAACGTTGACGATATCCCTTAGCAACCAGACGGGCTTTATAGGTTTCCACCTTTCCGTCTACGCCCCTCTTCCTCTTGAAGACCCACTTACACCCTATGGGTTTTACTCCTTCGGATGGGTCAACCAATATCCACACATCGTCGACCTTCATGGACTCCATTTCGGATTTCATGGCTTTTAGCTATTTCTTAGAGTCGAGTCTCTGCATTGCATCCATGTAGGTGATCGGATCCTCATCATTTTCATCAAGTTCGATAGGATCATCATCCTGGACCAAGAAACCATAGTATCTATCCGGTTGATGTGGTACTCTACCAGATTGCCTTAAGGGTGCTTGAACAATGGGCTCCAGATCTGATCTAACCAAATCTGATTCAGGTTCAGTAACTTGTGTTGGTTTTTCCACCTGCCGAACTTCATCAAGTTCGACCTTAGAGGCAACAGTCCCTTCACCAAGGAACTCCTTTTCCAAAAAGATTACCTTAAGGCTGACAAATACTTTTTGCTCATCAGCTAGGTAGAAGTAATACCCTTTAGTCTCTTTTGGGTACCCTATAAAATTACACTTGTCAGACCTAGGTCCAAGCTTGTCCGTAATTAAACATTTAACATAAGCCGGACACCCCAAACCCTAAGGTGTGAGAGTATTGGCTTACGTCCTATCTATATCTCATATGGCATTTTGGTTACAGACTTACTCGGAACTCTATTTAAAAGGTAACAAGCCGATTCGAGCGCATATCCCCAGAGGGAGATCGGTAGACCAGCAAACCGCATCATGGATCAAACCATGTCCAACAAAGTCCGATTCCTCCTTTCAGATACACCATTATGTTGTGGTGTTCCGGGAGGAGTCCACAGAGAGAATCCCATTCTCTCCAAGATATGTCAGAAAATCTTTGGAAAGGTATTCACCTCCTCGATCAGGTCGAAGAGTTTTAATACATTTTTCAGTTTGTTTTTCTACCTCATTTCGGAATAGTTTGAACATTTTAAATGACTCTGATTTCTGCTTCATTAAATAGACATACCCATACCTCGATAGGTCGTCTGTGAAAGTTATGAAGTAGAAATATCCACCTCTTGCACTTGAGCTCATGGGTCCACATACATCAGAATGTACCAAACCCAAGAGTTCACTGGCTCGCTCACCTTTTTCAGTAAAAGGTGATTTGGTCATTTTACTAAGAAGACAGGACTCACAGGTTGGAAGTGATTCACAATCACCTACTTCAAGAATTCCTTCTTGAGCCAACTTGTTTATCCTGTTGTTATTGATATGACCTAGCCTACAGTGCCAAAGGTAGACTTTTGACACATTATCTATTCTAGGATGTTTACTGGAGGTTTGAACCACATTAACAGGTTGTGATAGAAAGTAAATTCTATTATTAAGTTGTCCAACAAACATTGTAACACCATTCAAAATGATATTGCAAATGTTTTCTTTTATTAAAAATTGATAACCGTTCATGGCCAAAAGGCCTATAGAAATAATATTTAATAAAAAGCTTGGACAATAGTGACATTCACTCAGAATTATGTTTCGAGAATTGATTACAAGGTTCATGATTCCTAATGCTAGAACTGAACTTTGCTTCCATCTCCAACGTTTAGGAATCTCTCACCTTCATCAAATCTCCTACTGACCTACAGACCCTGCATCGAATTGCAAATATGATAAGGGCTTCTGATATCCAATACCCAGGCAGTAGTATCACAAATGAAAAAGTTGCAAGGTGTTATCATATAAGTACCTTGCTTCTTCTTCGGCCTATTTGGGTCCAGGGAAGCAATGTATAGAGGACAGTTCCTCTTCTAGTGCCCCTGCTTCTTGCAAAAGAAGCACTCCGCCTGGCTCTGGTCGGGCTTACACTTCTTGGTCTGACCCTGTGCAGACGTCCCAGCATGCAGCTGCACCTTCTTATTCTTCTTCTTCCCTTTCTTAAAGGGTCGACGACCAGAAGAAGACCCTCCCACAACATTCACCGGCTCCTTACGGAGCTGGTGATCCTTCTCAAAGTTCTGCAGCAACCCCAACAAGCCGTGGTAGTTCACTGCAGGCTTTGTCATCCGAAAATGAGTAAGGAAGGGGAGGAAGGACTGGAGCAATGAATTAAGGATCACATCCTTACGAGCTGCTCGTGCAGGGGAAAACCCAATTTACTTAGGTGCTCAATTATTTCGATCATGTACAATACATGATCAGTGACTGAGGCTCCATCCCTCATCCGAACATTAAAAATGGCACAACTAGTTTTGTGCCTTTCAACATCGTCAGACGTGCCAAAGGAGTTGTTCAATATTTGAAGCATCTCCTGTGGCTGGGCGTTCTCGAACCTGTAGCTGAACTCATCATTCATTGCTGCCAGCATAATGCACCGAACAGTGGTGCGATCGTTGAGCCACTTCTGATAAGTGTCTCGGACTGTCCCTCTAACATTCAGAGCTGGCTCCTCAGGTGCTGGATTCATTACTACATAAAGGATCCGCTCATGCTCAAGGATGATTTTTAATTTTCGATACCAGTTATCGAAATTAGGTTCCATGAGCTTGTCATTATCTAATAATGACCGGAGGGACAGGGTAGTGGCCATAGCTGCATAAAAGAAAATCAGACCTCTATTAGTACATAAATTATAAATACTAAAAACATGGACTTTAGTCTAAAGTTTCTCCCAGTATTTTTACAAACTGGTAGCCTCAACCTCCAATTCGAAGAATTACTTTAATTCCTTAGTGGGTACTAGAATCTACACAGACTACACACGAGCCCAACTTTGGTTGGTCAATCCATGTACATCTATGGGTAGGTTCATAACCAGTTGTTTCTCTAAACAACTTCTAGTAATTGATTTTACCCCAGAACCTAATAAGTAGGCTTTGGCCTCCACTGAAAAGATCTGGTTAGGTCCAGCCATTAACATCATTTGATTTGGTGAATCGGACCAATAAATAATCAGGCCCGACTTTGGCCGGCCAACCTGACCACCATCAGAAAGACTCAAACCAAATTATCATATTATGAATGATAATTCTATTAGTCAATAAGCACCAGGCCTTTGGACCTCCAATGATTATTAAACTAATGGACTCATTATCACTCACTTAATGGGAGGCTATGACTTAGTTATCAATATAACTTAATCATTTTTAGAGACCCAATAATTTTTGAGGATTTTATTAAAGGATAGATGAGAAATATCCAGCCAATTTCAATCTTCCCCCTGACTTCACCAAGTCAGATTAAAAAAAAAGATTTAATTAAAGATGGCATTAGGAGCACCAAATCAGTCAAACTGATTTACCTAATGACATGGGTGAGCCCTAATCACCAAGTGATCTAATCAAAATCTAATTCACCAGGTTGGCCAGGTAAGTGAGATCAGTGGTGCGGATAAGCCATTAACTCGTCAGAGATCGAATCACTGTGAGTAGCTCCCGCTTAAAAACCACTGGTCAAACTGCCAAACTTACCTTAGACACCAACCGGTTCATTAGTTTTAATTTGATCAACTTAGTAAATAGGGTTCCACCGCGTAACCATGAATTAAGTCCATCTTGGTCTAGTTAAAGACATGGACCCATTCAACTACAACTATTGAAGTTGAGTCTAGAGTATCCTTGACCTAATCTAATTCAACTTTTGATTAGATTTGATCAATTACTCTAATTTAGTCTATTTCTTTAAGCTAACCTTAGGTCTAACCCAATTATGGACCTAATCCATCTAACCCATTGACCCACAAGTTTATGCAATTGTCTTAGGTCTTAATTCACAATTCTAGACTACTAGACAACACTTAATTCTTTTAATTAAGTATTTGGGCTGATGGGTCAGGGTTTGGCATTTCAAAAATAATTTTTAAATTTGAAAGGTTTTATTTTCTGTTCACCAAATATGTTGACTTATTTCACAATAGATCAACACATTTCATAAATAGTAATCCTATTGCTAATTACATAACAGAAAATAACTCAATCAAAATAAATCATGAATATTCCTTTAGATCTAATCTAACACATTCATGATAAATTTCATAATTGAATCTTTATAATTAATTCCTTTCGCTGCTTCATCTGCATGGGATATAATTACAGCGGCACCCCTACCGCCATAGGAGACCCCATCGAATGGGAGGAAAGGGCCTTTAAACCCTACTTTTCTCCTATGACCGGACGGCCATGGCAACCAACCCAATTCGATTACTTGCTACTTGGATCAAGTATATCTAAATATACTAATTTAAAATTTAAATTTTAAATTTTAAATTTAAACTTTTAGATTACAACTTAATCTACATATGCAAATATATATATCATATCTAAGAACCCGCTCTGATACCATTTGTGGGAAAATTCAGTGCAGGGGTAAAATGATAATTTTAAAACTTTTTCAAAATTATGATTTTATAGTGAAAAAATATTAATTAATCTATTTAATTAATATAAATTTACCCTACACTAGGATCTAAATATGATATATAGTATGCATGCATTTAAATTTGGAACAATAAACACTTTACTGTAATATGTTCAGAACACAATACCTTTGTGTGGGTAGTAGATCGCCATAATCTGATCACTGTCGGGAGAGTCTGATCGTTGCGATGCAGTCACACAGTGTATCTGGCCTCTACGGATCATCCACACGAAGCTCTCAGTCTGATCGACTCCTCACGAGTGCTAGCTCATATTAGAGCCCTTTTGACGGCTGATGCTGATCGAACTCCTTCGATCGATGTATGTCGATTCTTTGGATACTCTAGATCATCAAAAGACATGCTTGAGAGGATGTTGAAGATCTTCCTAAGATTTTGTAGGCTCACGACACTCGTAGCTCATTTTCTCACTTCCCGAACCCCAAGCTAAAACTCTAGGGAACTCACCAGAAACCTTGCACCCACTTTTCTTTCTTTTCTTTCTTTTTTTCTTGGAAGGATATGACTTCCTTCTCACGCACAAGACTTCTCACGCCCCAAAATTTTTCTCCAAAAATCTTCTTCTTACACACCCCACTCTTCTCCTCCTTTTATAACAACGTCAAACGTCTTATCCAAAAGAAAGGATAAAGATGAGTAATTGCACATTTGAATTCAAATCAAATTTTGAATTCAAATGGACACCAACTCATCCCTTATCCACTAAAGGTGTGAGGCGTGGCTTAAATTATGCATGGAGTGATTTCATGAGAAACCTTTTCTCATGTTATAAATGGGGCGTAAAAAAAGGGATAAGGTGCAAAGATTGATTGCCCATTCAACTTCAAACTTTATTTTGAATTTGAATGGCCAACCAATCATCCTTATCCATTCATTTGGCACATTAAAGTGGGGCATGAAGAGGGCTTGGTGTGAGAAAAAAATTCATGAGAAGTTCCTTCTCGTGAATTCAAATGGGTGCAATGGAAGTGAGGTGGTGCATGGAGATTGGGTCAAGGTGGTTTAATTATTTAAACCAACCTAATTGAACCAAATAAGTTAGGTCCAATTAGACTTATTTAAACTCAACTTAATTAGACTTAATTAGGCTTAACAAAATTCTAATCAAATCAGGAATTGACTAAGGCCAACCTCTGATCAAATCAGGGATCAAACCATCTCGACGATTAGGTCAACTCTTAACCTAATCGGGTCAAACCCAACTGAATCCAATTCAATTGGACTTGACCCAAAAATGATTACTCAATCAAATTGAGTTAATTAGCGATCAAATCACTAATTAAATCTCTCACAAATACTGAGTCCAAATCTGATGGGCAATCGGGCATCATAATTCATCGATATGTAATCCTGATCGAAAAGTCCCAACCAGTGGGATTCTTGACCCCGGTACCCATAATGTGTGGAACTTATGATCAGAGAATCCTGATTCTCGATCATTGAGTTCCAAACATGTAGGATTCTACATCAGCCATCAGATCATATAGGAACCTCTAATGTGTATGACCCCGTAGGTTCGAACCTAAGCCGATAGCACAGGAACCAATTCTTGTACTAATCGAAGTGACCATCTAGTAATGGTACCCAACATCTGGATAGGTCGAAGAGTTGGAATCGCAATACTTAGAACCTACATAAATATGGTTACTGTATAATTCATCCTTTTGACCCCTGTATTTAGGATGACTCAGGGTTAAACTGTCAACCCTGATCAGATCATCCGAATCGTGCTCAACTCAAACAGTCCTATGACTCCTCACAAGGACTACCCTGGCCAAGATTTTGCTAAATTAAAACACGACTGTACACAGCTCCTAAACTGGAGTGGTCAATCCCATCTTGACATATGCACCGACAAGTCAAGTACTTGACTACACCCAGCATCCTTCCGTCACTAAATTAAAAATTCAGATAGTCCAGTGCCTAAGTGCAGTGAGTTGCTTGCAAGTCACCGTGGCGGTCTCAGGTCTGAGGGATATTTATACCTGTTGGGTATAAAATACCCACAGCCGAAACCCTCGGTGGAATCGGCATCGGAACAGCTCCGCCCGGACTCCTACGGGAGCCGGGCTCCACCGCCGACAGTAGAACAGCTCCGCCCGGACTCCTACGGGAGCCGGGCTCCACCTCCGACATCGACTGCTGAACAGCTCCGCCCGGACTCCTACGGGAGCCGGGCTTCATCTCCGACAGCAGCACAGCTCCGCCCGGACTCCTACGGGAGCCGGGCTCCGCCTCCAACATCAACTGCTGCACAGCTCCGCCCGGACTCCTACGGGAGCCGGGTTCCGTCCTCAACATCAACTGCTGGTAAGCTGCATTCGGACTCCTACGAGAGCCGGACATCCCCTTAACTTTGATTGCAGCACAGCTCCGCCCGGGCCCCTACGGGAGCCGGGCTCCACCTTCGATATCAACAGCAGCTCAGCTCTGTCTGGACTCCTACGGGAGTCGGGCTCCGCCCTCAGTATCAGCTGCTGGTAAGCTGTCCGGACTCCTACGGGAGCCAACCTTCACCTTTAACTTTGATTGCAGGAAGACTCCGCTCGGACTCCTACGGGAGCCGGGCTCCACCGCCGACAGCAGAACAGCTCTGCCCGGACTCCTACGGGAGCCGGGCTCTGCCTCCGGCATCGACTGCTGAACAGCTCCGCCCGGACTCCTACGGGAGCCGGGCTCTGCCTCCGGCATCGACTGCTGAACAGCTCCGCCCGGACTCCTACGGGAGCCGGGCTTCGCCTCCGGCAGCAGCACAGCTCCACCCGGACTCCTACGGGAGCCGGGCTCTGCCTCGACATCAACTGCTGCACAGCTCTGCCCGGACTCCTACGGGAGCCGGGCTCCATCCTCAACGTCAACTGCTGGTAAGCTGTCCGAACTCCTACGGGAGCCAACCTTCGCCTTTAACTTTGATTGCAGGAAGACTCCGCTCGGACTCCTACGGGAGCCGGGCTCCGCCGCCGACAGCAGAACAGCTCCGCCCGGACTCCTACGGGAGCCGGGCTCCGCCTCCGGCATCGACTGCTGAACAGCTCCGCCCGGACTCCTACGAGAGTCGGGCTCCCCTCCGGCAGCAGCACAGCTCCGCCCGGACTCCTACGGGGGCCGGGCTCCGCCTCCGACATCAACTGCTGCACAGCTCCGCCCGGACTCCTACGGGAGCCGGGCTCCGCCTCCGACATCAACTGCTGGTAAGCTCCATTCGGACTCCTACGAGAGCCGGACTTCTCCTTAACTTTGATTGTAGCACAGCTCCGCCCGGGCCCCTACGGGAGTCGGGCTCCGCCTTCGATATCAACAGCAGCTCAGCTCCATCCGGACTCCTACGAAAGCCGGGCTCCGCCCTCAGTATCAGCTGCTGGTAAGCTCCGTCCGGACTCCTACGGGAGCTGGACTTCATCTTTAACTTTGATTGCAGAATGCTCCACCCGGACTCCTACGGGAGCCAGGTTCCGCTTCCAGTATCCACTGCAGGTAAACTCCGTCCGGACTCCTACGGGAGCCGGACTCCACCTACAACCCCAACCGAAAGGAGGACCCTTTCCGGACTTTTACAGAGGCCGGACTCCGACCGCTGCCGAGCTTCAATCAACAGATCCGCGCCCCCTGCAGGCCACCAAAACGGCCACGACCCTGCTCCACTTCCTGTGGCGGACTCCGCACAGTTCCATCATTCCTGACAGGCCGCGGTAACCATCGCCACCCTGCTCCACTTCCTGTGGCAGATTCTGCACAGCTCCACTACCCCCTGGCGGCCACAATAACGGCCACGAACCTGCTCCACCTCCTGCGATGGATTCCATGCGATTCTCCCATCCGCTGGCGAGTCACGACAACAGACGCTGCTCCACCCCTCGTAACAGATTCCACATGGCGAGCCACGGTGATGGCCACGCGTCTACCCCACTATCCTTTGCAATCAATTCCCCTGACCATGGGCGGCCCACTACCAGACGGTTACAAACGTCGCCATCAATCCGTTGCCTCCTCCATCTATAAAAGGGGGACCCAGATACGTTATTCTTTAAGCTCATTTTTCATCTCGAAACTCTGCTAAATTCTCCATTCGAGCACTCCATTCTTGTTGAGGTAGAGAACTGACTTGAGCGTCGGAGGGTCTTGCCGGAGCAACCCCACCTCCGGTTTAGACTTCCCTTGCAGGTCCCGACGGCGACCGCGGCTTCCCCGACTCCAGCTTCTCCGGCGCAGGCAGATTTTTGCACCAACAGGATTGGCGCTAGAGGAAGGGTGCGAACCTTCGCAGCACCCTTGTTCTTGAAGGAGTGTTCAACGGAGCCATCTCCGACCATCTCTCCGTCACCCACTCCTAATCTTCCCCTGCGAGATCAGCACTCGATGCCTCCGCGCAAGGCGTCCACCCGGCGGTCCACGGCCTCCGCGGCCAGATCTCAGGCTCCGGCCTCCCCTCCAGTTTCTTAGCCTCCTCCTCCTCCCCCTCCGACGGCGGCGGTCGGCGTGGAGCAATTTGACTTGCTGGCACAACAGGTCAAGGGCCTCGTCGAAGCCGTACAAGCGATGCAGCAGTAGCAACCGCAGGCGTCGGCGCATCCGGAGGGGGCGTCTCCGGAATGCCAGAACCCGGCGGCGGGGCGGGCCACCTGGGCCAGCTGCCCCGTCCTTCCCGGAAGGCAAATCCGAGGGTAGAGAGCCCTCAGTCGGATCACGACTCCACCCCTAGAAGATCCCTACCCCCGTTCTGCCAAAGGACCCTCGAGACTCAAAGTCGAGAGGATTTCTTGGACCGGAGGCTCCAGGAGATGAACCGGCGGATCGAAGAACTCCGCCACGCGCCTCCCGCTTATGGTGAGGATATTTGCATTGACCCTCCCTTCTCCCAAATGATTATGCAGGAATCGATCCCGCCGAACTTCAAGCTTCCCCAGTTCGAAAGCTACGACGGGACGTCGGACCCGGTTGATCATCTAGAGGCCTTCCGAACGATGATGCTGCTTCACGGCGCTCCTGACGCTATCTTGTGCCGGGCTTTCCCATCTACTTTGAAGGGAGCAGCAAGGAACTGGTACTCGACTCTGAAGTCGCGTACCATATTTTCCTTCGATCAAATGAGCCACCAATTTGTGGCCCATTTTGTCAGCAGCCGGCGTCCCCGAAAGGGTTTGGAGTCCCTCATCAACATCAAGCAGAGGGAGGGGGAGTCCATACGGGCCTACGTCAACCGCTTCAACATCACGGCATTGGAGGTCCGAAACTTGGACCAGTCAGTTGCCATGGCCGCCCTGAAAGGTGGCCTTCAGAAGAATGATCTTTTGTACTCCCTGGAGAAGAAGTACCCTAGGGATTTTGCGGATTTACTGGCTCGGGCTGAAGGATACGCCCGAGCGAAGAAACCTTCAGAATGAAGGACGAAGAGACGACAAGGGAGCGTCAGGCGGGAGATTCGAGTAAGCCCGCAGTTGAGAAGAGGCCAAAGGAAGCCCGACCTCGCTCTCGATCCCCTCCTGGACATAAGCATGCCCATACTCTGCCCCGGGCACGCAGGCAGAGGAGCCCAGACAGCAGGTTTCGGCGGGGTTCCCCACCAGGGAAGTTCCGCAACTATGCCCCCCTCAACGCCTCGAAGGCCCAGGTACTGATGGAGGTCAGGGAGCAGCTCCCTAGGCTGGAGAGGATGCGCACACACCCCGGGAAGTGCAACCCCAACAAGTTCTGCCTCTACCACCGCGACCACGGCCACGACACCGAAGAATGCATCCAGCTCTAGGACGAGATCGAGGAGCTCATCCGGCGAGGTCGACTCGACAGATTCATCCGCCGCAGGCCTGAGGGTAGAGGAGACCGGCCAAGAGCCCTCCCACTGCCTGGACCGCAGAAAAGGGAGGAGCAGCCCGGGGACAGGCCTCCCATCGGGACCATCGACTCCATCGCCGGAGGACCTCAAGGAGGAGCGAGAAAACTGTAAATGTATCACTTACTATTTGCCTTAAATCTTCTTTTCTTTCTGCCTAACGTGCCCCTCCTACCTAGCATGGATGTATTATGACTGGACATGATCCCTCCAAAAATGCAGCCATGCCAGGAACAGGAGGAGAACCTCGTCCTGGCATGAGCAAAGTCAAAGGCTCGGTTCTTTTAGACCGGATGGGGGGAGAGGCCTTAAAATGCCCTAATGTGCCCCCACAGCCCTGTTAGGGACAGGAGAAAAACCTCGCCCTAACTTGAGCAAAGTCAAAGGCCCGGTTCTTTTAGACCGGATGAGGGGAGAGGCCTTACAACGCCCTAATGTGCCCCCACAGCCCTGTTAGGGACAGGAGGAAAACCTCGCCCTAACTTGAGCAAAGTCAAAGGCCCGGTTCTTTTAGACCGGATGGGGGGAGAGGCCTTGCAACGTCCTAATGTGCCCCCACAGCCATGTCAGGAACAGGAGGAGAACCTCGTCCTGACATGAGCAAAGTTGAAGGCCCGATTCTTTTAGACCGGATGGGGGGAGAGGCCTTGCAACGCCCTAATGTGCCCCCACAGCCATGTCAGGAACAGGAGGAGAACCTCATCCTGACATGAGCAAAGTTGAAGGCCCGGTTCATTTAGACCAAAGGGGGGAGAGGCCTTACAGTGCCCTAACGCGCCCCTACAAGCCAGGCTGGTAACGAGAGGAGAACCTCACACCGGCTCAAGCAAAATGGAAGGTCCGGACTCCTACGGGAGCTGGGTTCCGCCGCCAAGGAAGACTCCACCCGGACTCCTACGGGAGCCGGGTTCCGCCGCCAAGGAAGACTCCACCCGGACTCCTACGGGAGCCGGGTTTCTACGCCAAGAAAGACATCACCCGGACTCCTACGGGAGCTGGGTTCCGCCGCCAAGGAAGACCTCACCCGGACTCCTACGGGAGCCGGGTTTCGCCGCCAAGGAAGACTTCACCCGGCCTCCTACGGGAGCCGGGCTCCATCCGCCACTTCTGCAGCAAGGGTTAATAATGGTGGCAAAACTCGGCCGCGTAACAAGGTCGGATGAAAGGAAAGAGCCCCCCCCCACGACGACATCTACGTCAAACAAGCCAAATGACCAGAAAGATTCAACCGACGACAATATCAGTGCTACACGTGAACAAGGTAACACAAAATGCTCTTTTTTCATTTTCGATATACGTACTACAGGGCCGGGACGGCCAGGGAAAGAAGGACAAAACGACAAAAAAAAAAGAAGAGAAGAAAAAGGGGGTGACTACAAAAGAGCTCTAAGGAGGCCCCGCTCCCTCCGACCTAGGGTTATCACCTCCATCCCTCAACCAGGACTGCCTCAGGTTCTCCACTGCTTCTTCTAGTTCTTCCTTCTTCCGCAGCGTATCCTGGAGCGCCTGACGAAGTCACCGGCTCTCAGCCTCCGCTTCTCGACGCCGCTTCTGTAGAACTTCGGACTCCGCCTCTGCGTCCGCGACGGCCTTCCGCTCAAGCGACAGTTGGATTTTCACTTGTTGAAGCTCGGCTGTCTTCTCCCCAAGGGAGACAGAAATCCCTTCGATAGTGCCTCTCAGGGCTTGGAGCTCTTCGGTATCTTGGGCGGTAGTAAGCTGCGCCCTAGTAACCAGCTGCCTCTGGAGATGAACAACCTCGTCCACCGCCTACCGGAATCTCCCTTTGTACTCTTCCACTTGCCGGCGCCAGCTGGCCCGCTGCACGTCGTAGCTCATCTCAGCGTCTTGAAGCTGCTTCTGGAGGTCGGAGACCTTCTGCGACCACTTCTGTTCATCATCAACCCGTGCCAGGAGCCGGGATGAGTTTCCTTCCAGCTGGCCGATCTTCCTCTTCGCAGCTGATAGCTCCACCTTAAGGGCACTGATCCTGGCTTCTTGAGCCCAAGTTTGGTCGCTGGCGCTCTTCTTACATTCCTCGAGCTCCTTTGTGAAGTTCGCCTTCCTCCGGCTGTAATCCATGATTGCCTTCACTTGGAGACTCCTGAAGTGGGCGGCCTCAGCAGCGGCTTCGGAATGGCATTTCTCGACTTGCGGAGCTCGCTCTCCGACTTCTTCAACTTCTTCGTCAGGTGGAGGACCTCCTTTTTCAGCCGCTGGATGGTTGACTTCAGCGGGACCCCCAAGGGGCAAGGGGAGTGCTTCAGCAGGGCACTGCCATCGGGAGATGCAAACGTCAAAGACCGGCTCATTTCAAGAAGAAAGGCAGAAAGGAGGAGGAGGGGGAAGGAGAGGCCATCCACAACAAGAAATTCGACTTTATTGATTGAATAATTTTGAAGACAAACAGAAAAGAAATATGGCGACAAAATAAGGACACAAGATCGGAGGTCTCAGACCTCAGGGGCAAGAGGTGGAGAGCTCGGCGCGGGGGGTACGACCGCGGTGGCGGCTGACGAAGGGCCGGCCTCGTCTTCAGACTCCTCAAGAAAGCCGAGATCGAGGTCGGGGTATCTGCTGGCCACCTTCTCTTGGCAGAGCTCGAACCCCTTAGTGAACGCCTCCTGGCCGAACTGGACGTTCAGTTCCCTCATCTCCGCGAGACCTTGAACTCCTCCACCGCAAGGGTCCTGGCCTCCGAGACCAGAATCGGACTTTGCTCGGCCAAATAGGCGACCTCGGCCTCCGCCTTCCTCGCCGACTCCTCCAGGATTAGTCTCTCCTACTCCCGGGCTCGTCTCTCCTCTTCTCGGGCTTGCCTCTCTCTCTCTAGGGCCTCCTGGAGGGCGGCTACTTCCGCCGTCTTCGCTTGGAGGCGAGCAACCTCGGCCTGGCAGCGCTCCTCCACCTGAAGGAGGTCCCTCCTCATGCGGCTCGTCGCCTCGACATAGGCGAAGAGCTGGTACCCAATCTGCAAGGACGGATAGAGAATTACAACAAAGGCCGAGTGACCATGCAAATAAACATCCGCTTACCTCAAGGAAGGACCCCAAAGAATCCCAAGCCCGCTGCTCGGGATCGGCGCGGTCGATCCTCTCCACGACGTCGGACAGAATGCAGACATCAAGCAGCCGCCTTATCAGGTCCTTGTTGTTGAAGGGGTTCTCTGATCCCCCCTCGGAGCAGACGGACTCGTCTGCAGCAGCTCGATGGCTGCTCGCCCTGTGAGCCACCGATTTCTTCCTCCTCCCTGCGGCGGGCTCCTCCGTGGGGCAAGCCCCCAGAATGGGGGCCCCAGTCGGCGGGCTCCTTGAGGAGGCCCGGGGGGCCGCTGGCTCGGCATCCAAAGGAATGTCGATGGCTGGGGTTGCCTGGATGGGCGCAGCCAAGCTCGTCTCCTCCGCCCTGGCCCTTTTCACCGATCCGGAGGCCGTCGTGCCCTTCCTCTTCTGGGCTCTCATGCCCTTGGCGAGCATCTGCGTGGCTTCGACGTCCATTGCTAAAAAAAAAAAAAAAGAAGAAGAGAGAAGAAAAGAGAGAAAAAGAAAAAAGAAAGAAGAAGCGACACCGATCAGTCCAGAGTCAAGAAAAAAAAAAAAAAAAAAGAGAGAGAAAAGAAGAGTAAAGAAGAGAGAGAGAAAGGGAAAGAAAAGAGCGGGAAGGAAAAAATAAAGAAAAGAGAAGGAAGCAAGAAAAGAAAAGATAAGTACTTGTTGGATCCTGAGGGCTCAGGCCGATGTTGAAAAGAAGCTGCTCCTTCAGAAGATTAGGAAGGGAAGGAGCGGGATAACTCAGAAGCTTCTGGGCGGCCTGGAGGTCGTCCTCTCCCAGGCTGGGAGCCCGACGGACGGAATCCCTCAGAGACCCCCAAGGGGGCAGGCCCAGTTCCAGGGTCGGGCAGTAGACAAAGAGAAATTTCCCCTTCCAATTGTGAATCGAAGAAGGGGCGCCCTTCAGCAACCCCTTCTTACCAAACTGGGGGGAGAAGTACCACCAGTCCTTCGCTGAAGGATGGCGTTTGAAGGTGTAAAAATACCTAAACAAGGAGAGGGATGGCTGGACCTCGGCTATGTGGCAGAGAGAGAGAAACCCTATCAAAAACCTAAAGGAATTCGGGCCACGGAGGCGAGAGAGATGTCTAAGAAGCGGAAGAAGGCGGCGACGAAGACAGGAAGCGGAAGCCGGAGTCCGGCACGGAACGCCTCCTGATACAAACAGAAGCGACCAGGAGGGGGAGCACTGGCCCGGTCAGAGGGGCCAGGTAGCTCCAGGTCGTACTCCGGAGGAACCCCATACCGAACCCTTATCAGAAGGAGTTCATCCGGAGTCGACAAACATGGAATGGCGCCCGGTGCAAAAACCGGGCGAGGCCCTGCCCCGGATGCGGGTTCGTCCACAAGACAGGGGCCTGGGGTTCGAAGTAGAAGAACTCTCAGAACTGACGGGAGCAGAAAAGTCGGAAGACATTTTGAGCAGTTTCGGAGGAAGAACCTAAAGGATCCTAAAAAGGCAGACTGAAAGGGAACGAGACACCGAAGGCTAACTCGGAAGGAGACACAAAAGCAATGAAGAAAGGAGAAGCCCCTAGACGGTGAGAAGAAGGTTGGCACTAACCTATATTGCTCTGGGACCTGGGGAGCGAGAAACGGAGGCGCCTACGGCTCGAGAAGACATTCACTAGAGCAAGCTCTCGAAGAGAAGACGGACACCAGCGAAAACTCAGGAATGGAGTAGGACGCCTGAAAGGGGGAGGACGGGTTTAAATAGACCCTGAGATCCGACGCCATAATGATCGCGAATCCTCCTGGCCAGTCCACATCCGACACGTGTCCCACTCCCCCTGGCAGACGGCTAAAAGCGGCTGACGGTTGGCAGGACCATAATTGCGTCATACCTAGGCCAGTGTACCTGTGGGATTTTCGAAGCGTCCCCTCATACCGCTCCAATTCAAAAAGACTCCGACACGCGCTCATTTAATGCCAAAATATCTGGAGGCGGCAGTGCGTAGGATTCGAAGGGACGGTTCTGGCTGTACCCATCGTTCTCTCTGTGTACTTCCTTCACTTGAAATTCAAACTCGGAAGTAGGGGGACTGGTGTTGGGTATAAAATACCCACAGCCGAAACCCTCGGCGGAATCGGCATCGGAACAGCTCCGCCCGGACTCCTATGGGAGTCGGGCTCCATCGCCGACAGCAGAACAGCTCCGCCCGGACTCCTACGGGAGTCGGGCTCGCCTCCGACATCGACTACTGAACAGCTCCGCCTGGACTCCTACGGGAGCCGGGCTCCGCCTCCAACATCAACTGCTGCACAGCTCCGCCCGGACTCCTACGGGAGCCGGGCTCCGTCCTCAACATCAACTGCTGGTAAGCTCCATTCGGACTCCTACGAGAGCCGGACTTCCCCTTAACTTTGATTGCAGCACACTCCGCCCGGGCCCCTACGGGAGCCGGGCTCCGCCTTCGATATCAACAGCAGCTCAGCTCGTCCGGACTCCTACGGGAGCCGGGCTCCGCCCTCAGTATCAGCTGCTGGTAAGCTGTCCGGACTCCTACGGGAGCCAACCTTCGCCTTTAACTTTGATTGCAGGAAGACTCCGCTCGGACTCCTACGGGAGCCGAGCTCCGCCGCCGACAGCAGAACAGCTCCGCCCGGACTCCTACGGGAGCCGGGCTCCACCTCCTGCATCGACTGCTGAACAGCTCCGCCCGGACTCCTACGAGAGCCGGGCTTCACCTCCGCAGCAGCACAGCTCCGCCCGGACTCCAACGGGAGCCGGGCTCTACCTCCGACATCAACTGCTGCACAGCTCCGCCCGGACTCCTACGGGAGCCGGGCTCCGTCCTCAACGTCAACTGCTGGTAAGCTGTCCGGACTCCTACGGAAGCCAACCTTCGCCTTTAACTTTGATTGCAGGAAGACTCCGCTCGGACTCCTATGGGAGCCGGGCTCCGCCGCCGACAGCAGAACAGCTCCGCCCGGACTCCTACGGGAGTCGGGCTCCGCCTCTGGCATCGACTGCTGAACAGCTCCCCCCGAACTCCTACGAGAGCCGGGCTCCGCCTCCGCAGCAGCACAGCTGCGCCCGGACTCCTACGGGGGCCGGGCTCCGCCTCCGACATCAACTGCTGCACAGCTCTGCCCGGACTCCTACGGGAGCCGGGCTCTGCCTCCGACATCAACTGCTGGTAAGCTCCATTCGGACTCCTACGAGAGCCGGACTCCCCCTTAACTTTGATTGCAGCATAGCTCCGCCCAGGCCCCTACGGGAGCCGGGCTCCGCCTTCGATATCAACAACAGCTCAGCTCTGTCCGGACTCCTACGGGAGCCGGGCTCCGCCCTCAGTATCAGCTGCTGGTAAGCTCCGTCCGGACTCCTACGGGAGCTGGACTTCATCTTTAACTTTGATTGCAGAATGCTCCCCCGGACTCCTACGGGAGCCAGGTTCGCTTCCAGTATCCACTGCAGGTAAACTCCGTCCGGACTCCTACGGGAGCCGGACTCCACCTACAACCCCAACCGAAAGGAGGACCCTTCCCGGACTTCTACAGAGGCCGGACTCCGACCGCTGTCGAGCTTCAATCAACAGATCCGCGCCCCCTGGCAGGCCACCAAAACGGCCACGACCCTGCTCCACTTCCTGTGGCGGACTCCGCACAGTTCCATCATTCCCTGACAGGCCGCGGTAACCATCGCCATCCTGCTCCACTTCCTGTGGCAGATTCCACACAGCTCCACTACCCCCTGGCAGGCCACAATAACGGCCACGAACCTGCTCCACCTCCTGCGACGGATTCCATGCGATTCTTCCATCTGCTGGCGAGTCACGACAACGGACGCTGCTCCACCCCTCATAACAGATTCCACGTGGGGAGCCACGGTGATGGCCACACGTCTACCCCACTATCCTTTGCAATCAATTCCCCTGACCATGGGCGGCCCACTACCAGACGGTTACAAACGTCGCCATCAATCCGTTGCCTCCTCCGCCTATAAAAGGGGGACCCAGATACATTATTCTTTAAGCTCATTTCTCATCTCGAAACTCTGCTAAATTCTCCGTTCGAGCACTCCATTCTTGTTGAGGCAGAGAACTGACTTGAGCGTCGGAGGGTCTTGCCGGAGCAACCCCACCTCCGGTTTAGACTTCCCTTGCAGGTCCCGGCGGCGACCGCGGCTTCTCCGACTCCAGCTTCTCCGGCGCAGGCAGATTTTTGCACCAACAATACCCATATTCCATCAGAGCAAATCTTGACAGCAAAAATTACTCCGGAGTCGGTCACGTTCAGTGCAGATGTATTCTTACATCTCACCTGTATGCCATACCAGTGTCTTCACACTCATTGGTTAAGAGGACAACCAACCTATATGCACACAACGACCTATGCTTGATAAATGTTGTCATCCTTGGTAACAACGTATCATAAATGACAAATCCTCCTTTGTCGAGTCTAAATAGTCCTATAGACTTCACCACAACATAGGAGCTCATTAGAAGATGAAACTTTTATGATGAAAAATATCAAAATAATTTTTATTAATTCATAATTTATGTACATATATAAAAATGAGTACAACCATCAACAGGCTGATGATTGGCTTTGGGATACTATTCCCAACACCGACCACCTATATGGATGCGATGCAAAGGTCTGACTCCGATAAGTGGCTGGAAGCCATGAAATCCGAAATGAAGTCTATGAAAGTCAACAATATATGGATATTGGTTGATCCACCTTAAAGAGAAAAATCCATAGGGTGTAAGTGGATCTTCAAAAGGAAGAGAGGCATAGATGAAAAGGTGGAGACCTATAAAGCCCGTCTGATTGTCAAGGAATACCGTCAGTGTTATGGTATTGATTATGATGAGACATTTTCTTCTGTGATAATGCTCAAGTCCATTCAGATCATGCTTGCGATAGCAGCACATCTGAACTATGAAATCTAGCAAATGGATGTGAAAATAGCCTTCCTAAATGGAGAGCTAGAGGAAGAGATGTATATGATACAACCTAAAGGTTTCATATCCACAGATGAGTCTAAGGTGTGCAAGCTTCAGAGGTCCATTTATGGACTTAAGCAGGCATCTCAGAGTTGGTACATGCATTTTGATAAAGTGATCAGAACGTATAGCTTCATTAAGAATGAAGAGAAACCCTACATACACAAGTGGGTTAATAACCTGATGATAGTATTTTTTGTTTTGTATGTAGATGATATTCTCTTAATCGAGAATGATATCCCTACATTACAAAAAATAAAAGTTTTGTTATCATCACAATTCTCCATGAAGGACTTGGAAGAAGTATCCTTCTTCCTTGGGATGAAGATCTATAGAGATAGATTTAAAAGATTGCTTGGATTATCCCAGTCGACATACATTGATACTGTGTTGAAAAGATTTAGCATGGAGAATTCCAAGAAAGGCTATATTTTGATAGGCCAAAGAATTTCTCTCTCGAAGAGTGATTGTTCGATAACTCCTTAAGAGAGAGAGCGTATGAGTAGAATTTTATATACTTCGATAGTAGGATCTATTATATACGCTATGATATGTACGCGATCGGATGTGGCATACTCACTAGGGGTAGTGAGCAGATACCAATCTGATCCAGGTGAGAATCACTGAAACGTTGTAAAGACCATCTTTAAGTATTTGAGAAATACTAAGGATCAGTGGCTTATCTATGGAGAATCCAACCTAAAACTTGTGGGGTCTACAGACTCTAATTTTTAGTCAGATCATGATGATAGTAAGAGCGTATTGGGATATATTTATACCCTAAATGGTGGAGCAATCTGTTGGAAGAGTTTCAAGCAGCACACTATAGTCAACTCTACTTGTAAGGTAGAATATATCGCGGCATCTAAAGCTGCGAAGGAAGCTATGTGGTTACGAAAATTCATCAACGAGCTCAGAGTGGCACCTTTTCTTGATGGCCCCATCTTGTTGTACAGCATTGGTGCCATTACTCAAGTAAAGGAACCAAAGTCGCATCAGCAGACCAAGCACATTTTGCACCGCTACGACTTAGTCCAAGAGATCATGGATTGAGGTGACATCGAGTTTCAGAAGATTGACAAAAAGGAGAACCTAGCCGACCCATTTACTAAGGCCCTCGATGTCAAGAAGTTCGAAGACTATAAATCAAAGATAGATATACGATACTGTACCAATTGGCTTTAGTCCAAGTGGAGTTATTGAGAATTATATCTCAAAATCAATTGTCAGTCTATTGACAGTTGAGCTTATTGATGTAATTGTATATGAATTAATTAATAAAATATTTATTTGATAATTTCTCATCATAAGCTTGTAATCTTCTATATCGAACTTCTATGTTATAATGAAAGTCCTTAGGACTATTTTAAATCAATAAAGAAAGATTTATCATTTAGTCCTTAAATGAGTTCATGATCAAATGATATGCTATTACTAGAATGATAGACATATCAAGTATAGGTCATTATGTGCCATATAGGTTGGTTGTCCTCTTAACCAAGGAGCGTAAAGATGCTGGTATGGCATGCAGAAGAAATGTAGGAGTATATTTCACTTAACGTGACCAACTCTGGAGCACTCTGCTGTCAAGAGTCACTCTGAAGGGGTATGGGTATAAGTATCCCTCCGACCTGAGATCACCATTGTGACTTGCAAGCAACTCATTGTGCTTTGGTGCCAGACTATCTGAATTTCTAATTCAGAATCGAAAGATTTCTGAGCACAGTCAAGTACATGTGAAGTCGGTGCATGAATCAAGATGGAATTGACCACTCAAAAGATTGGAGAGAATACTTTGTGTTTCAATTTAGTAAGACCTTGGCCAGGGCAATACTTGTGAGGAGTCACAAGATTTATTAGGTCGAGACACATAATGGATGTACTGTTGGCAATTGATAGTTTAAACTCTAAGTCATTCTAGCATCAAAAATCAAAGGGATGAATTATACGGTAACTATAATCAAATAGATTCTTGAGTGTTGCTTTGCATACATTCGGCCTATCCGGACGTTGGGTACTATTACTAGATGGTTACTCTGATTGGTACAGAAATCTATTTCTATGCTATCAGATTAGGTTCGAACCAATAGGATCACATACATTAAAAATTTTTCTCTGATCACATGGCTAATCTGAAGAGTCCCAGTGAATGGGGGCTCTGGTGAAGAGTCCCATCAGATGGAGACTCTACTGAAGAGTCCTACTGGACTTGGATTCTATCATTAATGGAGGATTAATTAGTGATTAGATCACTAATTAGCTCAATTTGATTGAGCATTAAAGTCTGTATCAAATCTGATTGAATTAGATTCAATCAGATCAGGTCTGATTAAGTTATGAGATGACCTAATCGGTAAGAGAGAAATGATCCTAATTTGATCGAATTTATGGCTTAATTAATTCATTTATTTGATTAGATTTAATTAAAATTATAGGAGCCTAATTAGATTAGGTTCATCATATTTTATTTGGGTGTAATTGGATTAGATTTAAAAGAAATCCAAATAGTTAAACCCTAGAGTCTCAAATGATTGGGACTCTCTCCCTTATGCCTCCCAAAAGGTCTCACACCTTTTCTCACTACACAAAATTAGTTTGTGTGTGAAAAAATTAGAAGCTAACCCTTCTTTTGTCGCTCATTAAGGATAGGATTTGGTTGGTTTTGAATTGAATTCAAAATGGTTTGAATTTTAACCTAAAACCCTATCCCTATCCTTCTACACATTGGCTTCTTTTGAAGGCACCCATTGTGTGCGAGAAAAGGAAGTGTTTTTGATTGTTTTCTTTGCCCAAATTCTTTGGTAAGTCCTCCTTTAAGTCAAATAAGGGTGAGAAAAATTTGGAGTCAAATTGAAATTTAAAATGGTTTAAATTGCAACAAACTTCAGCTGTTATCCTATCTAATCTGATTTATGCGATAACCATAAAAAGGCCATAATTTTGTGTGCCAACAAGAGAGAACTTTTCACTATAAGATATCAGAGGAAAAGAAGGGCCAAAAACCTTCTTTGGGGCATATGGTTTGGGTGGGCTTCTATCTTCCTTGGCATGAACAAAGGAAGAGATCGATCTCCTCTCGAGTGAGAGATCTAGAACTATTTTAGGACTTTTAGGTGAGGAAAAAGCCAAAGAGAAGAGAGTCTTCATCAGATTTGTCTCCACCATCTAGCATTCTCCTTTGATCCATCTTCGATATCGAAAAGATTAGAGATGAACGAAGGAAGAGATCAAATTAGATTTATCATCAGAAGCCGACTGCATGAGCTAGCACTCTCACGGAGGGCTGATCGGTCCGAGGGCTTTGTGTGGACCATCCGTAGAGGTCGGACGCTTGTGTGGTTATGAGCGATCAGAGAGAACTTTCAGATCTATATTCTCGATCATGAATTTTGACTACTCATGCTTAGATATTAAATTTATAATCCTAGAAGTGGTAGATTAGATCTATTACTAAATGCTGTTTTTGGTTCACATGCTTGTCATTTTAGATTCAGATTTTTATGCATATAAATTCATATCATAGATCAGTTTGTAGGAGTTTTATGATTAGATTTTATGCATGCATTTGTAGATTAAATAGTTTAATCTAATATTCTTTCACTAAAAAATTTTAAAATGCATGCATGAAACCCTTGCACAACCTTTCACGGGATTCAGAGATGAACTTGAGTCGAGCCAATCTAGCATATGACCAATGATGGGGTTTAACGAGTCCTCCATGACCTCTGTCAAGTTGAGACTCTCGATAATGAGATTATATCACACAATAACTATACCTAAGGGTTCATCTTTTCTATTCTACTGGGTTGCCACTATATATTGGTAGACGTCACTGGTAGATCATGAGAACTCACTAAGATCATTTTCGGATCAATGATCTTTATTGAGGTGAGTTGGAATCATTTCAACCCATCAAAAAGAGTTTTGATGATACTGTGATGGAGATCACGGTATATCTCACTACCAATAGAATAGAACCTGAGGGGTCACACATAAAAGGAGCATGACCTGATCAATGGTTTGGATCATATTTGAATTATCAATCGGATTGATAGTTTGAATTTTAAAAACTACTAATTTGTAATCGTTACAGTTTTGACAGCTGCTAATTATTAGCACAGAGACTTAATTATAAATATTATAACTTTTTTTAAGACTGATTAAATTATAAATTAAATTTTAATTAATTTTAATTAAATTTATTTTAATTTATACTAATGGGGTATAATTATCCAAATCAGATTTGGATTTCAAGCTTGATTGGATCAGGCTTGACAGCCTTTCGAATTCGACTCGATTCGACTCGATTTGAACCCGATTGAGAGTCAACTTGAACTAGTTGAACTATGACTTCCAGAGCTCAGGTCCTCTAGGACTCTCTCCCTATGTTTCATGCAAATAAGGGGAGGGCATGCATAAAAGCTTGCCCCCTTATTTTCTTGCATGCGTGAAGAGAAGAGGGGCACCAATAGTTGGCACTCCATCCATCTGGGACTCTCTCTCTTTTAAGACATCTATCCAAATTTGATTTGAATAGATGCCTTATCAAGATAGCATCCTAATCTAATTTGTTGGGGTGCGGAATAATTTTTTTGTGCGAAAAAATTCTTGGAAAAGAAGGGCATGCGCTAAAAATTGGCATGAGATATCTCATGCATTTTCTTTTTTGGCACACCACTTATTCCTTTCCATTTATTCCACACCATTTTTCTCTATTTTGATAAGATCTGATCTTATCTCCTAGGGGGCGTGAAGGCTTTATAGAGGTGCAACAAAAACTTTAGAGAAAAAGGGTGGCATGAGCTAAGGTGTGGAGTCTTCTTTCTTACATCACAAAGTCTTCTTTCCATGCCTCCCTTCTTTCTCCTCTTCACATCCAATGCCTACATCTGATGGTGATCAGATCTAAGAAGGGAAAAGAGAGAGAAGAAGAGAAGAAGAAGGGTTCTTCTTCTCTTCATGATGATCTGGTTCAGATTCCATCGGATCTGTACGAAAGAGTTCATGCAGCGATCTCTTTCTTCAAGATCTAAAAAAAGAGATCTAGATCCAAGGATGAGGAGCGAGATCTGCAAGGTGATAGCACACCGATTATCTCAGTGCTCCGATCAGATATCTCCATACTGATACCAGCAGAGCTCAGATGCGTGTGCGGTTATGATCAAAATCCCAGACATCCGCAGATCCAAAGGTATGGAGATCTAATCTTCGATTTATTTTCACTAATGATTATTTTTCCTTTCAGATTTTAGATCATGGTTGAATGTTTGTATCAAGATCCTAACTATAATTTTTAGATTAGAACTGGTATATGATTTAATTAAAAATATTTTAATTGATTTACTTTCATCGCTTAGATATTTAAAAAAATTTTAAACTTCACGTACGAAACCATAGAGGTTTTCTAATAGATAGATCTAAGAGGCTGCTTGGATTGTCCTAATCCACATACATCGACATCGTACTGAAACAGTTCAGCATAAAGAATTTTAAGAAAAGCTATCTTCTGATAGACCATGAAATTATTCTCTCTAAGAAAGATTGTCTGATAACTCCACAAGAGAGAGAGTATATGAGTAGAATCTCATATGCTTCAGCAACGAGATCTATCATGTACGCCATAACATATACAAGATCGGATGTGGCACACTTACTAGAGTAGTGAGTAGATATCAGTCTGATCTAGGTGAGAACTATTGAAAGATTGTAAAGACAATCCTTAAGTATTTGAGAAATACTAAGGACCAATAGCTTATCTATAGAGACATTGATCTGAAACTTATGGATATACTGATTCTAACTTTCAGTCAGATCATAATGACAGCAATAGCATGTCAGGTTATGCATTTACCCTAAATGAAGGAGCAATTTGCTGGAAACATTCTAAGCAGCATACCGTAGCTGATTCAATATGCGAGGTGGAGTACATTGCAGCATCTGATGCTATTAAAAAAGTGGTCTGGTTGAGAAAGTTCATCAGTGAGCTTGGAGTTGCATCCTTCCTTGATGTTCCTATTCTGTTGTACTATGATAGCACTGGAACCATAGCTCAAGCGAAAGAATTGAAGTCCCACTAGAGAATAAAGCATATTCTCTGTCGCTATCATCTGGTTTGGAAGATTGTGGATCGAGGTGACGTTGAGCTTCTAAAGATCGATAGAAAAAAGAACTTGGCCAACCCATTTACTAAAACTCTCAGAATCAAAGAGTTCAATGAACACAAATAGAAGATGGGTATTAGATACTATACTGATTGGTTTAGTTGTGTTGGGTTCCGATGGCATAGCGAAGGGTTAGGTATTTAAAATTTTTATTTAAAACACCCAATGCACCGAAAGCCCTAATGCCCAAAAATTCTTGACTATAATAATCAAAGTATAATAAATTTAAATTAGGATAAAAAAAATACCTGTAGTGCTAATCTCAATTTTTACAAGGCATCCAAGTGTCCGCCCTCCAATGGTGATCCACACGAAAATTGAACCAAAGACAGCACTCCTTCTTTACCTTGCTTCAAGAGTTCTAGCCCCTAGAACTCGACTAGCCTCGTACCGATCAAGTTTCTTCAAGAATCTGACCTCACCCTCTCAGAACAACCCTTATTAAACCAGATAAGGCTTTGTCTTAAATCCCAAAGCCTTGTCCTAAAACTAAGATAATTTGTAAGAAAGAAAGGAGAGCAATAAGAGAGAAATTGGAAACCCCTCTTCAATTCCTCGGATACCCAGCACCCCGACCTATTTATAGCCACCAGAGGGATGCCAAAAGAGAGAGACATGCCTTATCCAAAAGGCATATCTGATCTAATTATCAGAGATAAAAGTTTCTTCAAGCAGAATGACTCTTATCCATGATACGTCGATCAGCACCCTGGTCTGCACGCGTACAACCAAAGAAGAAATATTTTCATGTCCCTTCTCAAATTAGAAAAAATCATCAAAAATCCATGTAGATTGGAGATTCAATCTAAATTCTAGAAAATCAAAAATGGTGATAAAATTCTTATGGATGGATGCTATCCTCGCACCTCTTCATGCGAGTGCTGATCACCATGTGTGTAGGCATCAGGACTGACTTATGGCATCTGTTTGGCATCTAGATAAGTCTGAAAAAATTTAAAAAAAATTACCAAAAATATACAATCAAATTTATAACGTTGTCACCAAAAATTGTTCCAATTTGAAAACATTTGATAGGGATAAGGAGTCTCCATATCACAGAGAGATGCGATGCTTCTGCTCATGCGTGAGATATCCTTCTTTTTCTAATTTTTTTTCTTTATAAAAAAATTTAGAAAAAATATATCTCATATTTTAAGATATGTACCAGAGGATGGAGGGTAATGTGAGCTACACATATAATTTTAATCCTATAAAAAATAATATTTTTTCTTCTGCCCATGCCAACACTTGTATGCAGAACCTGTTTTGCACCAAGAGTCCACTACAACTTGGACTCTTCATAATTGTGTTAACATGGGATGTGGTGCCCCAATTTAGGCTTCTTCTAGATGATATGATCTGACCCAAATATCTACCAAATTGGGCTAGCTAATTAGTAAGGGATGGGACCAAATTGGTCTCCAAAGGAGCAAGGGTTTCCACACATGCTAGCATGTTTACTGGAACCCTGATTGAATCCAAAATTCCAATCAACCTTTTACAAAAGGGTCCTTGGCCAATTTTTATATGTGTGTGACCCATTGGATTCCACATCTAGCTGGTAGTAGGTCTAAGTATAAGTTAACCAAATTTGATTAGATTTCAATCTAATCGATTTTGGTCCAATCGAGCTAACCTGAGTTCAATAATTAGAATCATTTCTAATTAGCAATCAAATTAAACTCTTTAATTTGATAAAAAATCTACAAGTCAAGATTGACATCTTGCAATGTATCATAACTACCCAAAAGATGTAAAATTTGATAGAAATATCAAATCTACCTTTCAATGGTAAATTACTGTGCAATTCAATCCTTCGATAATCCTTGCACCCTGAATATGTTCATGAGTATGAAATCATGTCAAACTAAAACACATAATCATATCGATTCTCAATTAATCAATAATGACTCCAATGAAGAAGCATTAGAAACTCTTTCTAATCTCCTTCGTGCTTTTGGCCAAAAGACTTTTCTGAGTCATCTAAGATTGAGAATACACAGGATACGATCTCCTCTTACTAGGAGTGATCGATTCCATATTGACCTACTCACAACCTTCATACACACTCCACCATATCTAGAACACCCCGTACATGTCTTAATGCCATGCCTAGGTATGAACCAAAATATGGGTTCATGTGCATAAGATTTCATGGTGGTTTCAGGTCTAAGGATCACTTGCACAACTCTCACTTAGAGAACCATCTTTGACATGCAAATAAGGCTTCCGTTAGATGTTCTCTTTCATCGAGTCAATTCAATGGACTCATTTCTCAAATGAGCACCCACATCCTTGTATTAGTGTCTCACACAAGTGGCTAGTGAGATCTGCCACCCTCTCCATTGAGCATACATAGGATGTGCCAGTCTATCTGGAACATTGATCTCCGACTCAATGCTCCTATGATCAGAAATATTTAAGATTAGGATTTTAGAATTTTAGGTCTCACTAGCATGACCCATTCATATCTTTTAAAACCATTATCCTAATCTTTAGGGTTCATCATAATCTTAGATATATTAAGATGCAGCTAATATGATGAATCAATGCCTCAAATAATAAATGTCGTTTCATGAGTTGGAAAATTTTAAAGAAAGTCCCATCGCAACACACTTACGATTGGCTTATAGAGTACTCTTCTTCAATCTCCCACTTGCACTAAAGCCAATCGCCTTTGTATCTCATACAATTAAGATGGTGATCATATAGCTACTGTGGTATGGCCTTAATGAATAGATTTGCTATATTGTTCTTTCTATCTACTCATTCAAAGGCAACATCTTATCTTTAACGAGATGGAAATGTCTAAGGATGTGCTTGGATCTATAATGAGATCTAGGTTTCTTATTTTGAATAATGGTCCCAATGTTATGAAAATAGAGTGACACCGGTCCTTCAATCTTAGGAACGACTCTTAAATCCATGATGAGTTTTTTCATCCAGATAGCTTCCTTAATGGCTTCACTAGCAGCAACATACTCTGGCTTAGTAGTTGAGTCAGCTACTATCTGCTGTTTAGAACTCTTCCAACTCACTGCCCCATTAATTAGGATAAATATATATCCTGATATTGACTTGCTATCATCTACTTTCCAATGATCTTTCATTAAATCAGCCTAAAATCTACTAGCTATGCCCAAAGCATAAGCTACATCAAGCTTGATACATAGCATGGCATACATAATTGATCTCACAGTCGAAGTATAAGAGATTTCATTCATCCTTTTTCTCTCTTCTGGTGTCTTTAAGACATATTTTCTTAGAGAAACGTATACCATAACTTACAGACAAGTAACCTTTCTTACTTGCCTCTATATTAAATCTCTTTAATATGAGGTCTATGTATCGTGATTGGGATAAGCCTAACATCCTTTTAGATCTATCTCTATAGATCTTTAAACCCAGTATATAGGATGCTTCACCCTAGTCTTTTATGAAAAACTTATTTGATAGCCAAGTTTTGACTGATTGCATCATTGGGATATCATTCCCAATGAGCAGTATGTCACTGACATACAAAACCAAGAAAATAATAACACTCCCACTTGTTTTCTTATATACACATGGTTCATCCATATTTTTGATAAAGCCAAACTCTTTGACTGTCATATCAAATCGGATGTTCCAGCTCCTCAAAATCTGCTTCGATCCATAGATGGATCTCGTTAGCCTGCATACTTGATTTGCTCTCTCACTTGAGATAAATCTCTTTGGCTGAGTCATATAGACCTCTTCCTCTAGATTACTATTGAAAATCGGTCTTGATATCCATCTACTAGATTTCATAATCATAGTATGCTGCTATAGCAAGCAAAATTCAGACAGACTTGAGCATAGCCACTAGTGAGAAGGTTTCATCATAGTCAATTCCTTGCCTTTGACTAAAATCCTTCGCCACTAACCTAGCTTTGTAGGTTTCTACTTGGCCATCTACTCTTATCTTCCTTTTGAAGATCCACTTGCACCCTATTGGGGTCACACCCTCAAGTGCATCAACCAAGGTCTACACTTGGTTGGTATTCATCGAGTCCATCTCAGATTTTATAGCTTTCAGTTATCTGTTTGAATCTCTATTCATGACAGCTTCCGAATAGGTCAGTGGATCAATATTTTAAATGATGTTGATAGAATTGTTATTCTCAATGATAAAATTATATCTCAGAGATGCTTGACGCACTCTATCTGATCTTCGGAGAGGAGGTGTATATTGTGGATGTACCTCATCCTTGGATACTTTTGATTGAGGATCTTCTTGTGGTCCAACCACTGGTATTTCTAGATCGATTTGTAGATCATGAACTTTCATAAATTCAATATTCCTCCCACTATCTCTTTCTTGGATAAATTTATATTTCAAGAAAGTGGCGTGCCTACTAACAAACATCTTTTGTTTAGTAGGATGGTTGAAATAATATCTATTAATTTTATTAAGATACTCTACAAACCTACACTTGTCTGATATAGCATTAAGCTTTTGTCCAAAAATATTTTTGACATAAGTGAGACAGTCCAAACTCTTAAGACGTTTAAGATTAGGCTTCCTTCTGTTCCATATCTCATATGGAGTGCTTGCAACAGACTTTGAAGGCATTCTGTTTAATATATATGTGGCAGTCTCTAGGGCATTATCCCTATAAAGATATTGGGAGATCAATGAAGCATATTATGGACTGCATCATATCCATCACAGTATGATTTCTCTTTTCTACTACACCATTTAATTGAGGCGTATTAGGAGGGATCCATTCAGAGAGAATATCTTTACTTTTAAGATGATCAAAAAATTTAATGGATAAGTATTCTCCTCCTCGATTAGATCGAAGAAGCTTGATACTTTTTTTTCAATTTATTTCTCAACCATACCTTAGTACTCCTTGAACTTATCAAAAGCTTCAAATGTATGTTTCATAAGATACACATATCCGAACCTTAATAAATCATCTGTAAAGATCAGAGTATCTTCTTCTGGCCTGAGTTGTTATCGATCTATATATATCTATATGTACAGCTAACAACTCACTTGTCCTCTCTCCATATCCAGAAAATAGAGTCTTGGTCATCTTACCCATGAGACAAGATTTATAAGTTTTCAATGATTCATAATCATTTGGGTCAAAGAATTCTTCTTTGTATAACTTGTTTATCCTTAACTCACTAATATGACCAAGGCGGCAATGCCAGAGATATGTGACATTCATATTTTTTCTCTTTCTTTTCATATTTTTTTTAATATAAAAAATATTTTATTGAGTACAAGAATTAGAAGATTATTATCAATAAATCACTACCATAAAATTCATTAGAAAAAAAAATAGAGCATCTATTTTTCATTAGCTTTATTTCATAACCTTGTTTTAATAACAAAGGTATAGAAATAATATTTCTAATGACCTTTGGCATGAATAATAGTCTTTTAGTTCTAAAATTTTGCCCGAAGGTAAATCAAGCATATAGGTTGCCACATCCTCTACGCTAATGGACTCTCCACTTGTGCCATAAAGCTCGAGGTTACCTCTTTTCAGATTTTTGATATTCTATAGTTACAATAACGAACTACAAAAGTATGATCCACAGGTGGTATCCAATACCCAAATATCAAAGTCTGAATCACTCAATTGAAAAATAGGTCTGTATCATATACACACCTTTTGGTGTTACACTTGCACCCTACTTCAATTTACAAGATATTCTTGTAATTATACTACCAATTTTCAAATTTACCATAAATAATATCCATACGGACATCATTACCTTCTTATTATTACTGACCAATCTAGGGTCAGAAATATCCAGAATATCGGATTTCTTTTCTGATATAAACTTAATTTGTAAGTTTCTCAACCAATCCACATAGTTGTATCGGTCAACATAGTTTTATTTATTATATCATGGGATGAAAATAAAAGAGCCATAATGTAGACTTAAATCTACATAAAACAATAGTATAAGCAGACCACTCATGTTTGACATGCATAACTAGATGAGAACTTTTAAAACTAGTTATGTCTTCTACTATTTTATCAGATACCATAGCCCTCTCCTATAGTAAACGAGATATATTTTATATTTATCTTAGTGGAATTGAGACCCTAATTCTTCATAACGATCTTATGTTAACACAACAAACCCTTATGAGGTCATAGGTAGGAAACTCTTTCCAATTACATCTCACACAATTCTCAATATTTTATTTTGGCCTCTAAAATATTATTAGCCTTGTGTTAATACAACAAGCTATAATATTTTAGTTAAGTAAGACCCTTCATTTCAATATAATCAAAATCGAATATAATTGCCCTTGTGTTAGCACAACAAAGCAGTATATCCAAAATTGCTGTAAGCATCTTTTATGCACCAGGATTATGTTATATCAATCCTTATGACAAGCCTTATAGTAACATAACAAACTAGCCATAGTTCATGATGTAACATTAACCTAGCATGAAGGAAGGCCCTTAGTAGTGTTTAAAATACTAAGCTACCTTCATTCAAGATTCGAACTAATCTAATTGACTAGAAAAGTATTAAGATTGGTGGAGGTCTCCCCATTACTTTTCTTAGACACCAATAAAATTGGCCAGATCAGCAACGAAACCAATTAAATAACAACCACACTTGAAACACTCCTTAGACACCAATTAATTAATCGATTCAAGAAAATAGGTCAACTTTAGTTCACAACACTATGACTTAATATGATTTTTATGAGGGTTTTAATGATCTCAAACACATCCTAATTCAATCTATCACAAGAATGCACTATAATAGTTGTATCTTAATAATCATAACAACTAATTATGGCATCTTATCATATCTCTAAGATATAGAAGCAGAATCATACAATATGATTATAACTAAACATCTTAAGCATATCATATATGCATGAAGTTTTAATAACATACATAAATATAAAATACTCTTTTCACGGTTCTTCTTGGAACATCACAGTGGCGCCCCTACACGCCATAAGAGTACCCTATTGAATAAGAAGAGAGGGTCTTTGAATCCTACTTGCTCTTATTACCGGACAGTCTGGTGATGAACTTCAATTAGAGTACTAAGCTACTAAGAATATTCTACACATACATCATGTATTTTATATTTAAAACATATCTCTAAGACATGATAGGGTTTGGATGTTCAATCGGGTTCAACCCTTGACCCGACTTGAACCAAACCAAAAACTCATGCTTGATCATAATCAAGATAATAATTTAATATTTGATTATATAAATCAAGATAGGCTCTGATACCACTATTGGGTTTCGATGGCACAGCAGAAGGATTAGGTGTTTAAAATTTTCATTCAAAACACCCAATGCACTAGAAGGCCTAATGCCCAGAAACTCTTGACTATAATAATCAAAGCATAATAAATATAAATTAGGATAAGAAGAATACCTATAGTGTTAATCTTAATTTTCATAAGGTGTCCAAGTGTCTGCCCTCCAATGGTAATCCACATGAAAATTAAATCAAAGACAGCACTCTTTCTTCACCTTGCTTCAAGAGTTCTAGCCCTTAGAACACGACTAGCCTCGTACCGGTCAAGTTTCTTCAAGAACCTGACCTCACCCTCTTAGAACCTCCTCTAGACTTTTGATTCACCTTCTTTAGAACTCTTACAACCCTTTTTAGGATCAGATAAGGCTTTGTCTTAAATCCCAAAGCTTTGTCCTAAAACTAAGATAGGTTGTAAGAAAGAAAGGAGAGCAACAGGAGAGAAATTGGAAACCCCTCTTCAATTCCTCGGATACCCAGCACCCTGGCCTATTTATAGCCACCAGAGAGATACCAAAATAGAGGGATATGCCTTATCCAAAAGGCATATCTGATCTGATTATCGGAGATAAGAGTTCCTTCAAGCAGAAGGACTCTTATCCATGATACGTCTATCAGCACCCTGGTCTGCGCGCGTGCAACCAAAGAAGGGATATTTTTACATCTTTTCTAGATTAGAAAAAATCTTCAAAAATCTATGTGGATTGGAGATTCAATCTAAATTCTAGAAAATCAAAAATAGTGATAAAATTCTCATGGAAGGATTCTATCCTCGCACCTCTTCACACGAGTGCTGATCACCACATGCGCAGGCATTAGGACTGACTTATGGCATCCATTTGGCATCTAGATAAATCTAAAAAATATCTAAAAAAATTATCAAAAATACATTATGAAATGTAGAATGTTATCACTAAAAATAGTTCTAATTTGAAAGCATTTGATAGGGATAAGGACTCTTGATATCATGGAGAGATGCGATACTTCTGCGCGCACGTGCGAGATATCCTTCTTTTTCTAATTTTTTATCTTCCTCAAAAATTTTAGAAAAAATATATCTCATACTTCAAGATGTGTACCAGAGGATGGAAGGTGATGTCAGCTATGACACATAATTTTAATCCTATAAAAAATAATATTTTTTTTCTGCCCAGCCAACACTTGTACGTAGAACCTGTTTTGCACCAAAAGTCCACCACAACTTGGACTCTTCATAATTGGTGTTAACATGGGATGTGGTGCCCCAATTTGAGCTGCTTCCAGGTGATATGACCTAACCCAAATGTGTACCAAATTGGGCTAGCAAATTAGCAAGGGATGGGAGCAAATTGGTCTCCAAAGGAGCAAGGATTTCCACAGTGCTAGCATGCTTATCAGAACCCTGATTGAATCCAAAATTCCAATCAACCTTTTACAAAAGGGTCCTTGGCTAATTTTTATATGTGTATGACCCATTGGGATCCATATCTAACCAATAGTAGGTCCAGGTATAAGTTAACCAAATTTGATTAGATTTCAATCTAATCGATTTTGGTCCAATCGAGCTAACCCGAGTTCAATAATTAGAATCATTTCTAATTGGCAATCGAATTAAACTCTTTAATTTTGTCAAAAATCTACAAGTCAAGATTGACGTCTAGCAATATATCATGACTATCTAGAAGATATGAAATTTGATGAAAATACCAAATCTATCCTTAAGTGGTAAATTACCATGCAATTCAATCCTTCGATCATCCTTGTACCCTGAATATGTTCATGAGTATGGAATCATGTCAAACTCAAACACATATTCATATCGATTCTTAATTAATCAATAATGACTCCAATGAAGAAGCATTAGAAACTCTTTCTAATCTCTTTCCTGCTTTTGGCCAAAAAACTTTTTTGAGTCATCTAGGATTGAGAATACAAAGGATGCGATCTCCTCTTACTAGGAGTGATCGATTCTATATTGACCTACTCACAACCTTCATACACACTCCACCATATCCAGAACACCCCATACATATCTTAATGCCATGCCTAGGTATGAACCAAAATATAGGTTCAGGTGCACAAGATTCTATGGTGGTTTCAGGTCTAAGGATTATTTTCACAACTCTCACTTAGAGAACCATCTTTGACATACAAATAAGGCTTCCATTAGATGTTCTCTTTCATCGAGTCAATTCAGTGGACACATTTCTTAAATGAGCACCCACATTCTTATATTAGTGTGTCACACAAATGGCTAGTGAGATCTACCACTCTCTCCATTGAGCATACATAGGATGTGCCAGTGTATCTGGAACATTGATCCCTGACTCAATGCTCCTATGACCAGAAATATTTAAGATTAAGATTTTAGATCTCACTAGCATGACCCATTCATGTCTCCTAAAATCATTATCCTAATCTTTGGGGTTCATCATAATCTTAGATATATTAAGATGCAGCTAATATGATAAATCAATGTCTCAAATAATAAATATCATTTCATGAGTTGGAAAATTTTAAAGAAAGTCCCATCGAACACACTTACGATTGGCTTATAGGGCACTCTTCTTTCAAGTCCAAGTAGAAGTTGTTAGAAAATTTATCCTAAAGCCAATTATTTGGATGATTGTGCTCTTTGTAATTATATATGAATTATGAATTAATAAAAGTTATTTGATATTTTTCATCACAAGATGTACATCTTCCTTATATGAACTCATGTGTTGTGATGAAGTCCTTAAAATTATATGAAAATTGATAAAAAAGATTTGTCGAATAGTTCTTAAATATATTCGCAAACAAATGATACATCATTAAAAAATGATGATGTTTATCAAGTATAAGTCGTTGTATGCTATATAGATTGGTTGTCCTCGTAATCAAGGAGTGTAGAGACACTGATATAGCATATAGGTGAGATGTACGGGTGCATAGTCACTGAATAAGTGACTCACCCACAGAGCCCTTTACTGTCAAAAGTAGCTCGTGAAGCATATGGACATAAATATCTTTCAGACTTGAGATCACCATAGTGACTTCCAAGCAACTCACCATGCTTTAGTACTAGACTACCTGTATTTTTAATATAGTGACGGAAGGCTATTATGTACAGTCAAGTACTTATGATGTCTATGTATGGATCAAGATGAGATTGACCCCTCCATATTATATGAGATAAATCCTAGACCTAGGTAATCTATGTGATAGATTTAAAAGATTAGAATACAATATGGATGATTCTTTCAGGGTTGACAGTTAAATCCTAGATCATCCTTGAGCATTCAGGATCAAAGAGATGAATTATACGGTAACTATATGTATTGATTCTTAAATACTGCTTTGTATATATTCGATCTATCCAGCTGTCAGAAACTATTATTAGATGATAACTTCGATTAGTATAGAAAGCTATTTCTGTGCTACCAGCTTAGTGTTTGAACCTATGAAATCACGCACTAAGTCAGGCAACATAGAAAAGAATTGACTTAAGTCAATGAGTTCAATTTGAAAGTACATGACTTGATTGAATGAATAGATTAACTTAATTAATAATTAAGTTAAGGATCATATGGGATTAAATAAATTGACTATGTCTAACTAGCACTAGACATGAGGTTTAGGTTTAATTTCGAGAATGATAATGATCTGATCAGTAATCCAAAAGATTTATGAGAGAGTCAATTTATGTTCTAATTAATTTTAGATTAGATCTGATTTAATTAAAAATTAATTAGATTAAAAATGTAAGTTAGACTTGATCCAAAATCTTAATTAGATTAGGATTGACAGGCTCTTCGAATCTGATTTGAATCGGATTCGAATTGGATCCAATTTGAGTCAAATCTGAGCCTATTTGGCTAAGAACCTAAGAGTCCTAATTACCTGAAACTCTCTCTCATAAGGTGGCCAACCAAAGGATGGAGGGGGCTAATTTTTTTTCACTCCATATTGTGAGCATGTGAGGGCTTCATGCGTGAAGAAAGGAGAAGTCCTTTCTTCCTTACGTCTCCTTTCTTAAGTGGGATTTCTTATTGGACATGGACTCTTAACTAATTAGGACATTGATCTAATATGGGACACATTACCTATAAAAAGGAAAGCCCTCTATCTAACAATTGGTTAGAGAAAAAATTATGCAACAAAACCCAAACCACCATGAGAAAAAAAATTAAGAAGAGGGCATGCGGTAAAAAGGAAGGAGGCATCCTTTCTTGGTGCGTGGAGTTTCTTAGTGCTCATCCTCTTGGCATGGAGAACTTCATCTGAGGTGTCCCTTTGTTGTGAGATCAGATTTCATCCATTCCCTCCATCCCATTTGAATGTTTGGTGAAAAGAGGATCATCCCTCTTCCTTACGAAGCTTGGCATGCATGCAAAGTAGAGGGCCCGTGCTTTCAGGCCTCGCGAGACATCAGATTCAAGCAACCTCTAGGGATTTGATCCCTATTCTACTATGATCAAGGTAATCTATAATTGTTATGTAAGCTTTTGAATAAAAAAAATTTTAAAACACACTCAGTGATCCAATCAGATCAGATACTTTTCCTTCACCTTGCATGGGTTGGTGATCTCCATAACTAAGTAAACATAGTATAGGGTTCTTCCTAAGCCTCACAGTAACGCACAGCACGTCCGACCTCTACAGCAAATCCACACGAAGCCCTAATACTAATTGGTCTTCTCAAAAGTGCTAGCTCGTGCGAAGACCCTTCTTGATGCCTGAATGCATTTCTTTTTTGGATCATATAGACTCTTCCAAATGTGAGAAAAAGGCTTTAAGGAGGATGAAAAGATGGTGGAAGAAGGCAGAGATGAGACTATCTCAACTCTATTTTTTCTCTTCCTAAAACCCTAGACTGAACCCTAGGGTACCCATACCAAAACCCCACAGCAAAGAAGCTACCCACACTTAGAAATTTTCACACCCCTTATCTGATTTCTCTCGATGAAAAGACTCGCTTTTTTCATGCACAAAACCAAAGGGGTTTTAACAATCAGCATCCATGAATGGGTAGGACAAGGTTGAATTACAAACTTGAATTCAAACTTAGGTTTATCCCTATCTTTTTTCAAACATGAATTCAAACTAGATTTGAATTCAAACTAGAAACAAAATCTATTTTCATCTATGGAGCTCTGAGAGTGGGTGACAAATGTCTCTTTGGCATGGGAATTCATCACGCAAAACCAATTTCTACATGGAGAAGAGAAGGGCGTGGGATGAGGTGGTGCTAGGGTTTGAAATTCAAACTCATTTGAATTTCTAATCAATCCAATTTGATTCTCATCCATATCAAATTAGATTAGATTGAATCTAATCTAATTAGGTACCAAATTAACTCAATTAAATCCTAATCTAATAAAAAACTAATCGAGCCCAATTCCTGATCAAATCAAGAATCAATCTCCCTTAGCGATTAAGTCATCTTATAACCTAATCTGGTCAGATCTAATTGAATCTAATTCAATTAGACTTAATTTGAACCTCATTGTTCAATCAAATTAAGCTAATTAGCAATCTAATTACTAATTAATCTTTCTATAATTTACTAACCCTTAGCAAATTATTTTATCATAACTTTTGCATAAGATTAACCATCAATTATATTGATGATTATACCCTTAAATGATTCTCAATTGTTGACTAGCCATCTGATCAGATAGAAACTTCTTTTGTATGTGACCTCATTGGTTTGAACCTAAGTTAGTACCATAAAAATAAATTTTTATACTAATAGAAGTGGCCATCTAGCAATGGTTTCTGACATCTGGATAGCTCCACTTGATTGCAAAGCAGCATTCAGGAATCTTTGGCATATGGTTACTATATAATTCATCCCTTTGATCCTCAATGCTTAGGATGACTTCAGAGTTAAACTATCAACTCTTAATCAGTACATCCATAATGTGTCTCAATCTCATAAATTCTATGACTCCTCACAAGGACTTTCCTGACCAAAGTTTTGCTGAATTGAAACATAATATAATACGGACTCCTAAAATCAGGAGTAGTCAATCCCATCTTGACTCACATACCGACTTTGCAAGTACTTGACTGTGGCAAAAAAATTTCTATCAAGAATTAAAAATTCAGGTAGTCCGACACCAAAGCACGGTGAGTTGCTTGCAAGTCACCATGGTGATCTCAAATCGAAGGGACACTTATACTCATATTCTTCTCAAGCTTCTCTTGATAGCAGAGTGCTCTGAGATGGATCACATTCAATGAAATGTACTCTTATATTTCATCCGAATGCCATATCAGTGTCTCCACACTCCTTGGTTATGAGGACAATCAATCTATATTGCACACAATGATCCATACTTGATGAACATTATCATCTTAGTTAATAATGCATCGTTTGATCGAAAACTAGTTTAAGAACTATATGATAAATCTTTCTTTGTCGATTGAAAGTAGTTCTAAGAAATTCATCATAACATAAGAGTTCAATAAAGAAGATACATAATTTATAATGAAAATACTAAATAATTTTTATTAATAAATAATTCATATATAATTTACAATGAGCTCAATCATCAACAGATTGATGATTGGCTTTAGGATGCATTTCCCAATATGAAGTGCATAAATAGGCACCAGAGTCTAATACTCAACTGGAAGAAGAAGAAATAGAAAGATCAATTTTTGAGCAATTCTGACATGCCTTCTCAAGGCATATCCTTATTTTTGTAGGCTTTCCAAGTATGTACCCCTTGAACTTTTTAAGGTCCCTAAGTTACCAACATATTGACTAATTCAGATAAGGTGCTATCATGTTTATTCATATGGTAGTTTATCATAAACTGCCCATACAAATCAAAAAAGGATCGCAGGATCAAAATCCACTAGCAATTTCTTGTGCATGGTTGTGTCGAGCTTTTTAAGCTCCATAATATCCTTGATCATGTCAAACATTGATCATGGACAGACTGTCCATCGCACATCTTATGCGCTGTGCGACTTTGATCACCTCACAATTCTTGCAGATGAGTCAGTATGTGCTTGATAGTGTATATATCCTCATGCTAATGTTGGAGTTCATTTGACATGCACGCGAACATATGGCACCTACTCTTATTGTCATTATCCATCGACTTATAAGTATAGCTCGTTGACTTTAGATTAGATGAGCTGGTAACACAAGGATATCCTGGTCAAGAACATGGTTTAATTTTTCAAAGCTAAGAATGATTCTTAGGTTTCTAAGGTGGTCTATGTAATTGATTTTGATTAAATGGTTGATATCTAAGATTCGAGCTACAAGTTGGAAGCTGACACAATAAACTATAGAGAGTAAAGATTCAAGTTAAATATTTATACTTAATGTTGGGTATAAAATACCCACAGCCGAAGTTCTCAGCAGGTTTGACCCTTGCGGACTCCTATCGAGAGCCCGAGCTCCTCCACGACGCCAAGGAAGACTTCATCCGGACTCCTACGGGAGCCGGACTCCTGCCCACGACTTCAACCGCAAGTAGACTCCGCCGGACTCCTACGGGAGTTGGGCTCTGTCCTCAACCTCAACTGCTGGTAAGCCTTGTCCAGACTCCTACGGGAGCCGGACTTCGCCTTTGACTTTAATTGCAGGAAGACTTCATCCGAACTCCTACGGGAGCCGAGCTCCATCCATGACGCCAAGGAGGACTTCGTCGGACTCCTACGAAAGCTGAGCTCCATCCACGACGCCAAGGAAGACTTCATCCGGACTCCTACGGGAGCCGGACTCCGCCCACTTGACTTCAACCGCAAGTCGACTCCGCCCGGACTCCTACGGGAGCCGGGCTCCATCCTCAACCTCAACTGCTGGTAAGCCTTGTCCGGACTCCTACGGGAGCTGGACTTCGCCTTGACTTTAATTGCAGGAAGACTTCATCTGGACTCCTCGGGAGCCGAGCTCCGTCCACG
>NC_026003.2:31702193-31985514 GCF_000442705.2 Elaeis guineensis | reverse complement strand
GATCTTGTGTTAACACAACAAATCCTTATGAGTTCATAGGTAAGAAACTCTTTTCAATTACATCTCATGCAATTCTCATTATTTTATCTTGATCTCTAAAATATTATTAGCCTTGTGTTAACACAACAAGCTATAATATTTTAGTTAAGTAAGATCCTTCATTTCAACACAGTCAAAATCGAATATAACTGCCCTTGTGTTAGCACAACAAAGCAGTATATCTAAAATTACCGTAAGCATCTTTTATGCACCAGGATTATGTTATATCAATCCTTATGATAATCCTTACGGTAACACAATCAACTAGCCATAGTTCATAATGTAACATTAACCTAGCATGAAGAAAGGCCCTTAGTAGTGTTTAAAATACTAAGCTACCTTCATTTAAGATTCGAACTAATTCAATTGACTAGGAAAGTGTTAAGATTGGTGGGGTCCCCCATTGCTTTTCTTAAACACCAATAAAATTGGCCAAATCAGCAACGAAACCAATTAAATAACCACCGTACCTGAAATACTCCTTAGACATCAATTAATTAATCGATTCAAGAAAATAGATCAGCTTCTGATTCACAACACTATGACTTAATATAATTTTTATGAGCATTTTAATGGTCTCAAACACATCCTAATTCAATCTATCACAAGAATGCACTATAATAGTTGTATCTTAATAATCATAACAACTAATTATGGCATCTTATCATATCTCTAAGATATTGAAGCAGAATCATACAATATGATTATAACTAAACATCTCAAGCATATCATATATGCATGAAGTTTTAATAATATGCATGAATATAAAACTCTTTTTTGCAATTCTTCTTCTTGAAACATCATAGTGGCACCCGTACACGCCATAAGAGTACCCTATTGAATAGGAAGAGAGGGTCTCTAAATCCTACTTGCTCTTATGATCGGACGGTCTGGTGATGAACTCCAATTAAAGTATTAAGCTATTAAGAAAATTCTACACATACATCATGTATTTTATATTTAAAACATATCTCTAAGATATGATAGGGTTTGAATGTTCAATCGGATTCAACCCTTGACCCGACTTGAATCAAACCAAAAACTCATGCTTGATCACAATCAAGATAATAATTTAATTTTAATTACATAAATCAAGAAAGACTCTAATACCACTGTCGGGTTTCGATGGACAGCAGAAGGGTTAGGTGTTTAAAATTTTCATTCAAAACACCCAATGCACGAAAGCCCTAATGCCCAGAAACTCTTGACTATAATAATCAAAGTATAATAAATATAAATTAGGATAAAAAAATACTTGTAGTATAATCTCAATTTTCATAAGGTATCCAAGTGTCGCCCTCCAATGGTATCCACACAGAAATTGAACCAAAGACAGCACTCCTTCTTCCCTTGCTTCAAGAGTTCTAGCCCTAGAACTCGACTAGCCTCATACCGATCAAGTTTCTTCAAGAATCTGACCTCACCCTCTTAGAACCTCCTCTAGACTTTTGATTCACCTTCTTTAGACCTTACAATCCTTTTTAGGATCAGATAAGGCTTTGTCTTAAATCCCAAAGCTTTGTCCTAAAACTAAGATAGGTTGTAAGAAGAAAGGAGAGCAACAGGAGAGAAATTGGAAACCCCTCTTCAATTCCTCGGATACCCAGCACCCTGGCCTATTTATAGCCACCAGAGAGATACCAAAAGAGAGGGATATGCCTTATCCAAAAGGCATATCTGATCTGATTATCGAGATAAGAGTTCCTTCAAGCAGAAGGACTCTTATCCATGATACGTCTATCAGCACCCTGGTCTGCGCGCGTGCAACCAAAGAAGGGATATTTTTACATCTTTTCTCAAATTAGAAAAAATCTTCAAAAATCTATGTGGATTGGAGATTCAATCTAAATTCTAGAAAATCAAAAATAGTGATAAAATTCTCATGGAAGGATTCTATCCTCGCACCTCTTCACACGAGTGCTGATCACCACATGCGCAGGCATTAGGACTGACTTATGGCATCCATTTGGCATCTAGATAAATCTAAAAAATATCTAAAAAATTATCAAAAATACATTATGAAATGTAGAATGTTATCACTAAAAATAGTTCTAATTTGAAAGCATTTGATAGGGATAAGGACTCTTGATATCATGGAGAGATGCGATACTTCTGCGCGCACGTGCGAGATATCCTTCTTTTTCTAATTTTTTATCTTCCTCAAAAATTTTAGAAAAAATATATCTCATACTTCAAGATGTGTACCAGAGGATGGAAGGTGATGTCAGCTATGACACATAATTTTAATCCTATAAAAAATAATATTTTTTTTCTGCCCATGCCAACACTTGTACGTAGAACCTGTTTTGCACCAAAAGTCCACCACAACTTGGACTCTTCATAATTGGTGTTAACATGGGATGTGGTGCCCCAATTTGAGCTGCTTCCAGGTGATATGACCTAACCCAAATGTGTACCAAATTGGGCTAGCAAATTAGCAAGGGATGGGAGCAAATTGGTCTCCAAAGGAGCAAGGATTTCCACACGTGCTAGCATGCTTATCAGAACCCTGATTGAATCCAAAATTCCAATCAACCTTTTACAAAAGGGTCCTTGGCTAATTTTTATATGTGTATGACCCATTGGGATCCATATCTAACCAATAGTAGGTCCAGGTATAAGTTAACCAAATTTGATTAGATTTCAATCTAATCGATTTTGGTCCAATCGAGCTAACCCGAGTTCAATAATTAGAATCATTTCTAATTGGCAATCGAATTAAACTCTTTAATTTTGTCAAAAATCTACAAGTCAAGATTGACGTCTAGCAATATATCATGACTATCTAGAAGATATGAAATTTGATGAAAATACCAAATCTATCCTTAAGTGGTAAATTACCATGCAATTCAATCCTTCGATCATCCTTGTACCCTGAATATGTTCATGAGTATGGAATCATGTCAAACTCAAACACATATTCATATCGATTCTTAATTAATCAATAATGACTCCAATGAAGAAGCATTAGAAACTCTTTCTAATCTCTTTCCTGCTTTTGGCCAAAAAACTTTTTTGAGTCATCTAGGATTGAGAATACAAAGGATGCGATCTCCTCTTACTAGGAGTGATCGATTCTATATTGACCTACTCACAACCTTCATACACACTCCACCATATCCAGAACACCCCATACATATCTTAATGCCATGCCTAGGTATGAACCAAAATATAGGTTCATGTGCACAAGATTCTATGATGGTTTCAGGTCTAAGGATTATTTCACAACTCTCACTTAGAGAACCATCTTTGACATACAAATAAGGCTTCCATTAGATGTTCTCTTTCATCGAGTCAATTCAGTGGACACATTTCTTAAATGAGCACCCACATTCTTGTATTAGTGTGTCACACAAATGGCTAGTGAGATCTACCACTCTCTCCATTGAGCATACATAGGATGTGCCAGTGTATCTGGAACATTGATCCCTGACTCAATGCTCCTATGACCAGAAATATTTAAGATTAAGATTTTAGATCTCACTAGCATGACCCATTCATGTCTCCTAAAATCATTATCCTAATCTTTGGGGTTCATCATAATCTTAGATATATTAAGATGCAGCTAATATGATAAATCAATGTCTCAAATAATAAATATCATTTCATGAGTTGGAAAATTTTAAAGAAAGTCCCATCGAACACACTTACGATTGGCTTATAGGGCACTCTTCTTTCAAGTCCAAGTAGAAGTTGTTAGAAAATTTATCCTAAAGCCAATCATTTGGATGATTGTGCTCTTTGTAATTATATATGAATTATGAATTAATAAAAGTTATTTGATATTTTTCATCACAAGATGTACATCTTCCTTATATGAACTCATGTGTTGTGATGAAGTCCTTAAAACTATATGAAAATTGATAAAAAAAGATTTGTCGAATAGTTCTTAAATATATTCGCAAACAAATGATACATCATTAAAAAATGATGATGTTTATCAAGTATAAGTCGTTGTATGCTATATAGATTGGTTGTCCTCGTAATCAAGGAGTGTAGAGACACTGATATAGCATATAGGTGAGATGTACGGGTGCATAGTCACTGAATAAGTGACTCACCCACAGAGCCCTTTACTGTCAAAAGTAGCTCGTGAAGCATATGGACATAAATATCTTTCAGACTTGAGATCACCATAGTGACTTCCAAGCAACTCACCATGCTTTAGTACTAGACTACCTGTATTTTTAATATAGTGACGGAAGGCTATTATGTACAGTCAAGTACTTATGATGTCTATGTATGGATCAAGATGAGATTGACCCCTCCATATTATATGAGATAAATCCTAGACCTAGGTAATCTATGTGATAGATTTAAAAGATTAGAATACAATATGGATGATTCTTTCAGGGTTGACAGTTAAATCCTAGATCATCCTTGAGCATTCAGGATCAAAGAGATGAATTATACGGTAACTATATGTATTGATTCTTAAATACTGCTTTGTATATATTCGATCTATCCAGCTGTCAGAAACTATTATTAGATGATAACTTCGATTAGTACAGAAAGCTATTTCTGTGCTACCAGCTTAGTGTTTGAACCTATGAAATCACGCACTAAGTCAGGCAACATAGAAAAGAATTGACTTAAGTCAATGAGTTCAATTTGAAAGTACGTGACTTGATTGAATGAATAAATTAACTTAATTAATAATTAAGTTAAGGATCATATGGGATTAAATAAATTGACTATGTCTAACTAGCACTAGACATGAGGTTTAGGTTTAATTTCGAGAATGATAATGATCTGATCAGTAATCCAAAAGATTTATGAGAGAGTCAATTTATGTTCTAATTAATTTTAGATTAGATCTGATTTAATTAAAAATTAATTAGATTAAAAATGTAAGTTAGACTTGATCCAAAATCTTAATTAGATTAGGATTGACAGGCTCTTCGAATCTGATTTGAATCGGATTCGAATTGGATCCAATTTGAGTCAAATCTGAGCCTATTTGGCTAAGAACCTAAGAGTCCTAATTACCTGAAACTCTCTCTCATAAGGTGGCCAACCAAAGGATGGAGGGGGCTAATTTTTTTTCACTCCATATTGTGAGCATGTGAGGGCTTCATGCGTGAAGAAAGGAGAAGTCCTTTCTTCCTTACGTCTCCTTTCTTAAGTGGGATTTCTTATTGGACATGGACTCTTAACTAATTAGGACATTGATCTAATATGGGACACATCACCTATAAAAAGGAAAGCCCTCTATCTAACAATTGGTTAGAGAAAAAATTATGCAACAAAACCCAAACCACCATGAGAAAAAAAATTAAGAAGAGGGCATGCGGTAAAAAGGAAGGAGGCATCCTTTCTTGGTGCGTGGAGTTTCTTAGTGCTCATCCTCTTGGCATGGAGAACTTCATCTGAGGTGTCCCTTTGTTGTGAGATCAGATTTCATCCATTCCCTCCATCCCATTTGAATGTTTGGTGAAAAGAGGATCATCCCTCTTCCTTACGAAGCTTGGCATGCATGCAAAGTAGAGGGCCCGTGCTTTCAGGCCTCGCGAGACATCAGATTCAAGCAACCTCTAGGGATTTGATCCCTATTCTACTATGATCAAGGTAATCTATAATTGTTATGTAAGCTTTTGAATAAAAAAATTTTAAAACACACTCAGTGATCCAATCAGATCAGATACTTTTCCTTCACCTTGCATGGGTTGGTGATCTCCATAACTAAGTAAACATAGTATAGGGTTCTTCCTAAGCCTCACAGTAACGCACAGCACGTCCGACCTCTACAGCAAATCCACACGAAGCCCTAATACTAATTGGTCTTCTCAAAAGTGCTAGCTCGTGCGAAGACCCTTCTTGATGCCTGAATGCATTTCTTTTTTGGATCATATAGACTCTTCCAAATGTGAGAAAAAGGCTTTAAGGAGGATGAAAAGATGGTGGAAGAAGGCAGAGATGAGACTATCTCAACTCTATTTTTTCTCTTCCTAAAACCCTAGACTGAACCCTAGGGTACCCATACCAAAACCCCACAGCAAAGAAGCTACCCACACTTAGAAATTTTCACACCCCTTATCTGATTTCTCTCGATGAAAAGACTCGCTTTTTTCATGCACAAAACCAAAGGGGTTTTAACAATCAGCATCCATGAATGGGTAGGACAAGGTTGAATTACAAACTTGAATTCAAACTTAGGTTTATCCCTATCTTTTTTCAAACATGAATTCAAACTAGATTTGAATTCAAACTAGAAACAAAATCTATTTTCATCTATGGAGCTCTGAGAGTGGGTGACAAATGTCTCTTTGGCATGGGAATTCATCACGCAAAACCAATTTCTACATGGAGAAGAGAAGGGCGTGGGATGAGGTGGTGCTAGGGTTTGAAATTCAAACTCATTTGAATTTCTAATCAATCCAATTTGATTCTCATCCATATCAAATTAGATTAGATTGAATCTAATCTAATTAGGTACCAAATTAACTCAATTAAATCCTAATCTAATAAAAAACTAATCGAGCCCAATTCCTGATCAAATCAAGAATCAATCTCCCTTAGCGATTAAGTCATCTTATAACCTAATCTGGTCAGATCTAATTGAATCTAATTCAATTAGACTTAATTTGAACCTCATTGTTCAATCAAATTAAGCTAATTAGCAATCTAATTACTAATTAATCTTTCTATAATTTACTAACCCTTAGCAAATTATTTTATCATAACTTTTGCATAAGATTAACCATCAATTATATTGATGATTATACCCTTAAATGATTCTCAATTGTTGACTAGCCATCTGATCAGATAGAAACTTCTTTTGTATGTGACCTCATTGGTTTGAACCTAAGTTAGTACCATAAAAATAAATTTTTATACTAATAGAAGTGGCCATCTAGCAATGGTTTCTGACATCTGGATAGCTCCACTTGATTGCAAAGCAGCATTCAGGAATCTTTGGCATATGGTTACTATATAATTCATCCCTTTGATCCTCAATGCTTAGGATGACTTCAGAGTTAAACTATCAACTCTTAATCAGTACATCCATAATGTGTCTCAATCTCATAAATTCTATGACTCCTCACAAGGACTTTCCTGACCAAAGTTTTGCTGAATTGAAACATAATATAATACGGACTCCTAAAATCAGGAGTAGTCAATCCCATCTTGACTCACATACCGACTTTGCAAGTACTTGACTGTGGCAAAAAAATTTCTATCAAGAATTAAAAATTCAGGTAGTCCGACACCAAAGCACGGTGAGTTGCTTGCAAGTCACCATGGTGATCTCAAATCGAAGGGACACTTATACTCATATTCTTCTCAAGCTTCTCTTGATAGCAGAGTGCTCTGAGATGGATCACATTCAATGAAATGTACTCTTATATTTCATCCGAATGCCATATCAGTGTCTCCACACTCCTTGGTTATGAGGACAATCAATCTATATTGCACACAATGATCCATACTTGATGAACATTATCATCTTAGTTAATAATGCATCGTTTGATCGAAAACTAGTTTAAGAACTATATGATAAATCTTTCTTTGTCGATTGAAAGTAGTTCTAAGAAATTCATCATAACATAAGAGTTCAATAAAGAAGATACATAATTTATAATGAAAATACTAAATAATTTTTATTAATAAATAATTCATATATAATTTACAATGAGCTCAATCATCAACAGATTGATGATTGGCTTTAGGATGCATTTCCCAATATGAAGTGCATAAATAGGCACCAGAGTCTAATACTCAACTGGAAGAAGAAGAAATAGAAAGATCAATTTTTGAGCAATTCTGACATGCCTTCTCAAGGCATATCCTTATTTTTGTAGGCTTTCCAAGTATGTACCCCTTGAACTTTTTAAGGTCCCTAAGTTACCAACATATTGACTAATTCAGATAAGGTGCTATCATGTTTATTCATATGGTAGTTTATCATAAACTGCCCATACAAATCAAAAAAGGATCGCAGGATCAAAATCCACTAGCAATTTCTTGTGCATGGTTGTGTCGAGCTTTTTAAGCTCCATAATATCCTTGATCATGTCAAACATTGATCATGGACAGACTGTCCATCGCACATCTTATGCGCTGTGCGACTTTGATCACCTCACAATTCTTGCAGATGAGTCAGTATGTGCTTGATAGTGTATATATCCTCATGCTAATGTTGGAGTTCATTTGACATGCACGCGAACATATGGCACCTACTCTTATTGTCATTATCCATCTACTTATAAGTATAGCTCGTTGACTTTAGATTGGATGAGCTGGTAACACAAGGATATCCTGGTCAAGAACATGGTTTAATTTTTCAAAGCTAAGAATGATTCTTAGGTTTCTAAGGTGGTCTATGTAATTGATTTTGATTAAATGGTTGATATCTAAGATTCGAGCTACAAGGTTGGAAGCTGACACAATAAACTATAGAGAGTAAAGATTCAAGTTAAATATTTATACTTAATGTTGGGTATAAAATACCCACAGCCGAAGTTCTCAGCAGGTTTGACCCTTGCGGACTCCTACGAGAGCCGAGCTCCATCCACGACGCCAAGGAAGACTTCATCCGGACTCCTACGGGAGCCGGACTCGCCCACGACTTCAACCGCAAGTAGACTCCGCCCGGACTCCTATGGGAGTTGGGCTCTGTCCTCAACCTCAACTGCTGGTAAGCCTTGTCCAGACTCCTACGGGAGCCGGACTTCGCCTTTGACTTTAATTGCAGGAAGACTTCATCCGAACTCCTACGGGAGCCGAGCTCCATCCATGACGCCAAGGAGGACTTCGGTCGGACTCCTACGAAAGCTGAGCTCCATCCACGACGCCAAGGAAGACTTCATCCGGACTCCTACGGGAGCCGGACTCCGCCCACGACTTCAACCGCAAGTCGACTCCGCCCGGACTCCTACGGGAGCCGGGCTCCATCCTCAACCTCAACTGCTGGTAAGCCTTGTCCGGACTCCTACGGGAGCTGGACTTCGCCTTTGACTTTAATTGCAGGAAGACTTCATCCGGACTCCTACGGGAGCCGAGCTCCGTCCACGATGCCAAGGAAGACTTCGTCTGGACTCCTACGGGAGCCGGACCCCCCCACGATTTCAACCGCAAGTAGACTCCGCCCGGACTCCTACGGGAGCCAGGCTCCATCCTCAACCTCAACCGCTGGTAAGCCTTGTCCGGACTCCTACGGGAGCCGGACTTCGCCTTTGACTTTAATTGCAGGAAGATTTCATCCAACTCCTACGGGAGCCGAGCTCCATCCACGACGCCAAGGAGGACTCCGCCCGGACTCCTATGGGAGCCGAGCTCCATCCACGATGCCAAGGAAGACTTCGTCCGGACTCCTACGGGAGCCGAACTCCACCCACGACTTCAACCGTCAGTAGACTCCGCCCGGACTCCTACGGGAGCCAGGCTCCATCCTCAACCTCAACTGCTGGTAAGCCTTATTCGGACTCCTACGGGAGCCAGACTTTGCCTTTGACTTTAATTGTAGGAAGACTCCGCCCAGATTCCTACGGGAGCCGGCTCCGTCCTCGACACCAACGGCTGCAGACAGATTTCGTTCGGACTCCTACGGGAGCCGGACTCCGCCGCGACCCCGACTACAAGTAGACTTCGTCTGGACTCCTACGGAAGCCAGACTCCATCTTCTATTCTGACTGTGGGAAGACCTCGCCTAAACTCCTACGGGTGTCGGACCTCGCTACCGACTCCAACCAAACTTCGGCCAACAAGTCTGGATCCCCTGGCAGGCCACAGTAACGGACAACACTGCTCCACTTCCTCTGGTGGACCCTACGCAGCTCCATTACTCCCTGACAGGCCATATTAACGGCCACGATTCTGCTCCACTCCCTGCGGTGGATCCTGTATGATTCCACCACTCCCTGACGAGTCACGACAGCGGACGTCGCTCCACTCCCCGTAACTGATTCCACATGGCGAGCCATGGCGATAGCCACAGTCCCACTCCACTACCCTCCGCAATAAATTCCTCCTGACTCTGGGCGGCCCACTACCAGATGGTTACAGACGTCGCTATCAATTTTTTGCCCCCTCCGTCTATAAAAGGGGAACCCCAGATACGTTATTGGATAGGCTCTCGTTACTACCTAAAAACTCTGCTAAAATTTTTGTTCGAGCACTCCATTCTTGTTGAGGCAGAGAACTGACTTGAGCGTTGGAGGGTCTTGCCGGAGCAACCCCACCTTCAGTTTAGACTTCTTGTGCAGGTCCCGACGGCGACCGCGACTCCCTCGACTCTAGCTTCTCCGGTGCAAGCGAATTTTTGCACCAACAGGATTGGTGCTAGAAGGAGGGCTTGTGTCTTCGCAGCATCCTTGTTCTTAAAGGAGCGCTCAACGGGACCGCCTCCGGTCATCTTCTTCGGCACCCACTCCTCCTTTCCCCCACTGGATCCTCGCCCGATGCTTTCTCGCGAAGCATCTGCGCAGCCACCCACGGCCTCCGCAGCCATATCTCGGACCCCGATCTCACCTCTGGTTTCCCAGGCCTCGCGCCCTCCGGCTATGGTCGCCGGCATGGAGTGGTCGGGCGATCGGCCTCCGACGGATTTCGCCAACACCATCTCGGGAGGACCCCGACAGAAAATGACCAACATACTGACTGTATCCCCCAAGCAACAAAAGACTGAAGAGCCCATAACCTTTACCGAAGAAGACACTCGGGGAGTCCAATTCCCTCATAACGACACGGTCATAGTTTCCTTGAATATAGCAAACTACGACGTCCGTCGTGTTCTTGTCGACAATGGAAGTTCGACCGACATCTTGTTCTACGATGCCTTTTCAAGAATGTCCACTCTTGACAGCCATCTGAGGCCAATTAGTTCCCCTTTGGTAGGGTTTACCGGCGATGCCGTTCTGATGGAAGGAATAATAACTTTGACTATGGCCGCAGGTCAATATCCAAGGCAATCCAGAGCCCTGGTGAATTTCTTGATGGTGAAGGCGCCATCCGCCTACAATGCAATCCTCGGCCGACCTGGCCTCAATGCTCTCCGAGCCGTCATATCGACCTACCATTTGAGGTTGAAGTTCCCCACCAACCAGGGGACCAGAGAGGTCCGGGGAGACCAAGCCCTTGCCAGACACTGCTACAATATAGCCTTGCGAAGAAGCGATCAATCTGACCCCTGCCCCATCGATGGACTGGATGCTCGCGATGACCTCACTGAAGAGAGGGGCTCCCCAATCGAAGATCTGGTACCAATCCCTTTGAACGACGGGAATGCAGAGCATGTAGCGATGATCGGCTCCAACCTAGGGGAGGAGGTGCGGATGCGTCTCATTGATTTTCTACGAAGGAATGCGGACGTTTTTGCTTGGGTTCCAGCAGACATGCCAGAGATTGACACAGAAGTCATGGAGCACCACCTGGCCGTCGATCCAAAGTATCGACCGACGAAAGAAAAAATCCGAAGTCATGCTCCGGAGAGGCAGAAGGCGATAGCCGAGGAAGTGGATAAGCTCCTCAAGGCTGGATTCATTAAGGAAGTCAATTATCCTGATTGGATTTTCAACGTTGTCCTGGTCAAAAAAGCAAACGGCAAGTGGAGGATGTGTATAGACTTCAAAAAGCTGAATAAGGCCTGTCCGAAGGACAGCTACCCCCTTCCCAGAATCGATCAACTGGTGGATGCGACCTCGGGCCATGAGCTCCTCACCTTCATGGATGCATACTCCGACTATAATCAAATTAGAATGGCACCGGAAGATGAAGAAAAGACAGCTTTCATCACTAATCGTGGCCTTTACTGTTACAGGGTCATGCCTTTCGGCCTCAAGAATGCGGACGCAACCTACCAACGATTGGTGAACAAAATTTTCAAGGAGCAGATCGGCCGTAACATGGAGGTCTACGTGGACGACATGCTCGTAAAAAGCAAATCTTTTAGAGATCATGTCGCCGACCTCGAGGAGACCTTCGATGCTCTCCGAAAATATAAAATGAAGCTGAACCCAACTAAATGCACTTTCGACGTAACCTCAAGAAAATTCTTGGGCTTCATGGTATCAGGGTGCGGGATCGAGGCCAATCCAGAGAAAATTCATGCCATCCAGGAGATGGCCACTCCAAAGTCGATAAAAGAGGTTCAACGCCTCATGGGGAGGGTAGCGGCCCTTAGTCGCTTCGTCGCAAGGTCAGCCGAACGGTGCTTGCCCTTCATTCAAACCCTCAAGCAGCCGAAGAACTTCTGTTGGACCTTTGAGTGCCAACAGGCGTTTGAAGAATTAAGGAGCTACCTTGGCTCACCCCCGCTGTTAGCAAAGCCTGAGCCTGGGGAGGAGCTATTTTTATACCTGGCGGTCTCTCCCATGGCCCTCGCGGCCATCCTTGTCAAAGAAGAAACGAAAGTCCAGCGGCCAATCTACTACGTTAGCAGCGCATTGAGGGACACCGAGACCAGGTACACCAAATTAGAAAAATTGACTTATGCCTTATTGATTGCAGCCCGGAGGCTCCGACCCTACTTTCAAGGGCACACCGTGACGCTACTCACCGATCAACCAATCAAGGCGGTTTTGCACCAGACGGACACCTCCGGGAGGATGGCAAAATGGGCGATCGAGCTCATGAAATTTGACATCAACTATCGACCTAGCCAGCAGTGAAGGCCCAAATACTGGCAGATTTTATAGTAGAGTGTACCATCCCGGAGGAGGCTGAACCTGAACAAAGCAAAGTTGACAACCTGAAGTCCCAACCGAACTCCTCCGAAGAAGAGGCCAATCCCTCTGATCGCTTTTGGGCCCTCTATGTGGACGGATCTTCCAACATGTCGGGCACAGGTGCAGGCCTGATCTTGGTTAGTCCGGAGGGAGTCATCGCAGAATACGCTCTGCATTTTGAGTTCCCCGCAACAAACAATGGAGCGAAATACGAAGCTCTGATCGCAGGACTAAGGATCGCCAAAGAACTGAGAATAAGTCAGCTCCGAGTGCACAGTGACTCTCAACTTGTGGTGGGGCAAGTCAGCGGGAGTTACGAAGCACGGGAGGACAGTATGGCAAAATACCTTGAGAAGGTAAAGGAGCTCACCCCCGCCTTTAGCAGCTTCAACGTTAGACAGATCCCAAGGTTGAAAAATACCAGGGCTGACCTTCTCTCCAAGCTGGCGACGTTGGCTCCGACCGAATTGCCCAAAGGCATCCTCTTTGAAGTTCTAAAACACCCGAGTATAGAAGAATCGCGGCCCGTGATGGAGATTGACCACGAGCCCAGCTGGGTCGACCCACTGATAATCTACCTCAGAGATGGAGTTCTCCCCCAGGATGCGAAAGAAGCTCGGAAGCTCCGAAATTAAGCCTCCCGATACATCCTTTATGAGGGCAAATTATACAAGAGATCACACTCCTTACCCCTCTTAAAATGTCTCCAGCCCTCGGAAGCTGACTACACCTTGTGGGAAGTGCATGAAGGAATTTGCAGAAACCATTTGGGGGCTAGATCTTTATCCCACAAGTTGCTCCGCCAAGGATATTACTGGCCAACAATGCATCATGATTCGATTGAATATGTCAAAAAGTGTGATCGATGTCAGAGATATGCCAACGTCTAGAGACAGCCCGCCACCGAGCTCACACCCTTGAGTGCCCCATGGCCTTTTGCACAATGGGGGATGGACATCCTTGGCCCCTTTCCCATGGCATCTGGGCAAAGGAAGTTCCTCCTTGTAGCGATCGACTACTTCACCAAATGGGTTGAAGCCGAACCACTAACGAAAATCACAGAAGCAAAAGTGCAAGATTTCATTTGGAAGTCGATCGTGTGTAGGTTCGGTCTGCCTAGAACCCTAATCACTGATAATGGATGGCAATTCGTGGGAGCAAAATTCGCCGAATTCTGTGAAGATCTAAACATCTCCCATAACTTCACATCAGTAGCCCATCCCCAGGCGAATGGCGAAGCTGAGGTGACCAACAGAACCCTTTTGCAGGGGATTAAGATAAGGCTCAAAAAAGCGAAGGGAACTTGGGCAGACGAACTTTATCATGTGCTGTGGGCGTATCGAACTACCCAGAGGCTGCCTACGGGGGAGACCCCCTTTGCTTTAGCCTCCGGTACGGAAGCCGTCATCCCAATCGAGCTTAAACTCCCGTCGGCATGAGTAGTGGCATTCGACGAACATCAAAATTCGCAAAGTCTTAGAGCCAACCTCGACCTGCTGGAAGAAAGATGGAAGATAGCTCAGGTTCGAATGGCAGCTTACAGACAGAAAGTAGCACGATATTACAACGCCCGGGTCAAGAACAAAGCCTTTAAAGTAGGAGATCTAGTGCTTTGACGAGCCGCTGTCTCGCAACCTCAGGACCGGGGGAAACTCGCTCCAAACTGGGAAGGACCGTATGAAGTCAAAGAAGTAGTCCGGCCCGAAACATATTATCTTAAGGAACTCGGAGGAGCCAACCTCCCGCGATCGTGGAGCTAAAAAAACTTAGGGATGTACTACCAATAACTTCATTTTAATTGAAAGTTGCATACCTGTATGTCTTTGGACAATTCACACAAACTGTATCAGAAACGAAAGAGAAACCTCGCCCTAACTTGAGCAAAGTCGAAGGCCCGATTCCATTTAGATCGGATGGGGGGAGAGGCCCTGCAACGTCCATATACGCCCCACAGCCCTGTTAGGGACAGGAGGAAAACCTCGCCCTAACTTGAGCAAAGTCGAAGGCCCGGTTCCATTTAGACCGGATGGGGGGAGAGGCCCTGCAACGCCCATATGCGCCCCCACAACCCTATTAGGGACAGGAGGAAAATCTCGCCCTAACTTGAGCAAAGTTGAAGGCCCGATTCCATTTAGACCGGATGGGGGGAGAGGCCCTGCAACGCCCATATGCGCCCCCACAGCCCTGTTAGGGACAGGAGGAAAACCATGCCCTAACTTGAGCAAAGTCGAAGGCCCGATTCTATTTAGACCGGATGGGGGGAGAGGCCCTGCAACGCCCATATGCGCCCTCACAGCCCTGCTAAGGACATGAGGAGAACCTCACCCTAGCTTGAGCAAAGTCGAAGGCCCGGTTCCATTTAGATCGGATGGGGGGAGAGGCCCTGCAACGCCCATATGCGCCCCCACAGCCTTGCTAAGGACAGGAGGAGAACCTCACCCTAGCTCGAGCAATGTCGAAGGCCCGGACTCCTACGGGAGCCGGGCTCCGTCCGCGACTTCTACCGCAAGGAGGACACCGCCCAAACTCCTACGGGAGTCGGGCTCCATCACCAACTTCAACCGATGGTAAGCCTTGTCCGGACTCCTATGGGAGCCGGACTTCGCCTTTGACTTTAGTTGCAGGAAGACTCCGCCCAGACTCCTACGGGAGCTGGGCTTCATCCTCGACTCCAATGGCTGCAAACAGACTTCGTCCGGACTCCTACGGGAGCCGACTCCGCCCACGACTTCAACCGCAAGTAGACTCCGCCCGGACTCCTACGGGAGCCTGGCTCCATCCTCAACCTCAACTGCTGATAAACCCCGTCCGGACTCCTACGGGAGCCGGACTTCGCACCTTACTTTAATTGCAGGAAGACTCCGCCCGGACTCCCTCAGGAGCCGGGCTTCGTCCACAACTCCAATCATAGGGAGGACTCCGCCCGGACTCCTACGGGGAGTCGGGCTTCGTCACCAACTTCAACTGCTGGTAATCTTCATCTGGACTCCCACGGGAGCCGAACTTCGCTCCGACTTCGCCTATGGAAGCCAAACTCCCGTAGCCTCGCTGAGAGCGGAGGAAAAATTCTAAGCGAAAAAGAAAAAAGAAGGCGATGGACCACATCAGCGACGACTGAAAAAGAAACAGCATCCAAGGTGCAGAGAACCCTGTCACAGCAGGATTGGGGCTCCCATCAGGAGTCCCAGCTTTCAAGAAAGTTTTTGACGCAAATCCAAGGTAGGACAACTTCCTCAGGGTGACAGAAGCTCAGGCCTCCGAGCTCAAGCCCTGAGGGGGACACCAAGCCCGAATGGCCCCCAAGCGAGCCTACGACCGCTGACGGAAAGGATGGATCGATACAATGGCAACCGGTATCTTCGAACGATCCAAAAACCAAAAAGGAGCTTGGCAAACGATAATTCAACACGAATAAAAGGGCCACCGGTGACCTTAGGACGACGTCAAAAAAAAAAAAAACAAAAAACAAAAAGAGAGAAAGAAGAAAGAAGAAGAAAAAATGAGAAAAGGGAGGAAGTTCGGCAGACGAGGTAACAAAATCTTTTCTCATTTTTCAACTAACAAGATGTACGTTACAAGACCCGGAGGGCCAGAAAAGAATACATTATTACAAGGCTCGTGAACACGGCTTGGAAAGGATACACCAGAGGCCGCTTCAAGCTGCAAACTTCTCTTCCCGTTTCTGTCCTTCCCAGCTGCATTTTCCAGTGCGTGTGGCAGGCCTATCGGCTCTGCCCCGCCTTGTTTCGCTCCACCTCCGAAGTCCCAACCCCAGGGGGAAAAGGATGGGATAGATTCCAGGGGGCAGTAAGGGCAACGGCGGCAGCGACGAAGACCTGTTTCAAGAAGAACCGGAGTCACCCCGGAGGCAGCGGTGGTGCCAGAGATATGCGCCATCGCCGAATGCTCCGTGACAGCCACCGTCCAAAATGATTCTGACAAGGTCGGCATGCGCTACTTCCACCGTCTCTGCAACAAGTTTTACTGCCCCACCGTCGATGCCGACCGCTTCTGGTCCCTCGGCCCCGACGACATCAAGGATCCCGCCATAGCTTGTGACGACAGCTCTGCCCTCCTGACCGGTATCATCCCGTCTTGCTACTCCGAAATTCTCAGGCAGAACGCCTTTGCTGGCGGTCCCCGTTATTAAACCCCTGTTGTCGAAGGAATTCTTCTTCGAGCCCCCTTAGAGGCGACGGGGACCTTCAGCAGCTGCTCGATGACCGGAGAACTCACAGACCGCTGTTCTCCTCCTTGCCTTCCTCCAAGCCCTTGGCATCCTCTTGAGGATGGCCTTCGGGGTGGAGGGCATGGCGGGGGAACCCCTTAGAGAGGAATCGGGGGCTGAAGGTGGCAGAGAGATGGCAAGGACCGGCACGGAGGACGCTCGGAGCTGGCAGGGGCACCGAGGGAGTGGTTGAGTAGCTAGGTTCTCGGACGAAAGAAAGGTGCCGTCCTTTTGGCGGAATAAAGCCCCGAAGGAAGGGTAGGGGGTTTAAATAGGCAACGGATCTTAGCGCAATTATGGTGGCGGGTGTCTCTAGACCAACCGGTGCTTACCATGCATCCCGCGTGTCCCACTCACCGCTATCGAGGATTGACTGTTCGCAAATTTCCAGGGTGCGACGCTTGGGATCACATCCCGATGGGAATTTCGAAGGGTCCCTTCATATCGCTCCGATTGAAAAGACTCCAGCACGCGCACATTCAATGCCAAAATATCTGGGGGCGGTCGTGAACAGGATTCGAGAAGGCAACTTCGGCCACACTAATTTCTCTGTACTTCCTTCATTCGAAATTCAAACTCGAAAGTAGGGGGACTGGTGTTGGGTATAAAATACCCACAGCCGAAGTTCTCAGCCAGTTTGACCCTTGCGGACTCCTACGGGAGCCGAGCTCCATCCACGATGCCAAGGAAGACTTCGTCCGGACTCCTACAGGAGCCGGACTCTGCCCACGACTTCAACCACAAGTAGACTCCGCCCTGACTCCTACGGGAGCCGGGCTCCATCCTCAATGTAGGAGTCCGGGCTCCGTCCTCAACCTCAACTGCTGGTAAGCCTTGTCCGGACTCCTACGGGAGTCGAACTTCGCCTTTGACTTTAATTGCAGGAAGACTTCGTCCGGACTCCTACGGGAGCCGAGCTCCATCCACGATGCCAAGGAGGACTTCACCCGGACTCCTACGGGAGCCGAGCTCCATCCACGATGCCAAGGAAGACTTCATCTGGACTCCTACGGGAGCCAGACTCTGCCCACGACTTCAACCGCAAGTAGACTTCGGCCAGACTCCTACGGGAGCCGGGCTCCGTCCTCAACCTCAACTGCTGGTAAGCCTTGTCCGAACTCCTACGGGAGCCGGACTTCACCTTTGACTTTAATTGCAGGAAGACTTTGTCCGGACTCCTACGGGAGCCGAGCTCCGTCCATGACGCCAAGGAAGACTTCGTCCGGACTCCTACAGGAGCCGGACCCCGCCCATGACTTCAACTGCAAGTAGACTCCACCCGAACTCCTACGGAAGCCGGGCTCCGTCCTCAACCTCAACTGCTGGTATGCCTCGTCCGGACTCCTACGAGAGCCAGACTTCGCCTTTGACTTTAATTGCAGGAAGACTTCGTCCGGACTCCTACAGGAGCCGAGCTCCGTCCACGATGCCAAGGAGGACTCCGCCCGGACTCCTACGAGAGCCGAGCTCCGTCCACGATGCCAAGGAAGACTTCATCCGGACTCCTACGGGAGCCAGACTCTGCCCACGACTTCAACCGCCAGTGGACTCCGCCTGAACTCCTATGGGAGCCGGGCTCTGTCCTCAACCTCAACTGCTGGTAAGCCTTGTCCAGACTCCTACAGGAGCCAGACTTCGCCTTTGACTTTAATTGCAGGAAGACTCTGCCAGGATTCCTACGGGAGCCGGGCTCCATCCTCGACACCAACGGCTGCAGACAGATTTCGTTCGGACTCCTACGGGAGCCAGACTCCGCCCACGACCCCGACTGCAAGTAGACTTTGTTCGGACTCCTACGGAAGCCAGACTCCATCTTCTATTCTGACTACGGGAAGACCTCGCCCAAACTCCTACGGGTGCCGGACCTCGCTACCGACTCCAACCAAACTTCGACCGACAAGTCTGGACCCCCTGACAGGCCACAGTAACGGACAACACTGCTCCACTCCCTGCGGCGGACCCTATGCAGGTCCATTACTCTCTGACAGGCCATATTAACGGCCATGATTCTACTCCACTCCCTGTGGTGGATCCTGTACGATTCCACCACTCCCTGATGAGTCACGACAGCGGACACCGCTCCACTCCCCGTAATTGATTCCACATGGCGAGCCACGGTGATAGCCACGGTCCCACTCCACTACCCTCCGCAATAAATTCCTCCTGACTCTGGGTGGCCCACTACCAGACGGTTACAGGCGTCGCTATCAATTTGTTGCCCCCTCCGTCTATAAAAGGGAAACCCCAGATACGTTATTGGATAGGCTCTTGTTATTACCTAAAAACTCTGCTAAAATTTTTGTTCAGGCACTCCATTCTTGTTGAGGCAGAGAACTGACTTGAGCATCGGAGGGTCTTGCCAGAGCAACCCCACCTCCAGTTTAGACTTCTTTTGCAGGTCCCGGCGGTGACCGTGACTCCCTCGACTCCAGCTTCTCCGGCGCAAGCGAATTTTTGCACCAACACTTAATTTTATATTTGCTCTAAAAACTTTTAGAAGTAAATATGCTTCCATTAATTTTTCAGATCCCTACACTCTCCAGGTAAAGAAACAAAAATCATGACACGATAATTGGATTTCTAGTGGATACAGTGGTCCCACCGATGTTGTGCACCTCACTTAACAGTTATTGATAATACGCACACCAATGCATGGATAACTCTTTATCTAGATGCTTCTCTAAGTATGTTATAGCAACTTGGTCTCTAAGTCATGTGAGCTGACCTAAGAGTTATTGACCACACACCTTTGTTAAGCCTGACCCACCGTTCACAAGCAAATGCAAAGCTGTCATTGGATCCCTCACCTAACAATTATTGGACCCAACCCCATTTTTATTTTGGAGCAACTTTTTGTTAATAGAGTGGTTATATGTTTTCGATACATTGAACTACTGTGATCAGTCAAGAACAATCAACGTCAGTAGCACGCCCGTACATCTGCAATGATGGAAGACCATTAGACTTAATATTTATGGAGAGATTTAATTCAAATCTCATCTAATCGGTCATCACATGACTGATCTAATTGGCATGGATAAAACCAAACCGTCAAGCAACTACATTCAAGACTCAATCTTTCAAATTGGCCAAGTGGAGATCAGTGGGAGGCTCCCTGTTGATGGATCAAGGGTCCTAATTAAGTAACCACCTCTCAATTACTTGTCTTAGATACTAATTAATCAATTAATCCAAATAGATTAGCTTAGATGAATCAGGCTCAAGTCACATAGCCGAATTAGATCCTTAGGCTAGTCGATTCTATATATGGGTGCCAATCGATTCGATCAATAATAATTGTATGATCTTAAACTCTATTGATCTAATCTTAATCACCACTTGACTCGATTTGTTTAACTGCTAAATCAATTTGGACCCATTATGATCAAATCAAAAATCCTACAAGTAATCCAATTACATGACCTAATTTGATCTATCCATGACCAATCCCTCATGCACAAACATAAATTTTAAATTTTAAATCTAAATTTTTAGATCTAAATTGTATGGGTGGCAGTTTGAGGATTGGTCAAAAAGCCGAACGGGAGAGACTAGTTGAAATGGTAAGAGTGGTGAGGCGCAGTCAGTTACCTGCAAGGACTTGATGATGTTGCTGGCACCAAACACGCGATGCGCCGTGGTGAACTTGAGGGGTTCGATGGGAGGGAAATAGGGGGCGAGCACGCATTTTTGACGCACCTCCGGCGTAGGATCTTCCAGGCGGCGCAAGGGCTAAGCACAGCTGAAGGAGGAGTGGGAGGGAGGGAGGGAGGAGAGGAGGTTGGAGAAGAAGAAGGAGAGGAAGAGGAGGAGTACTGGTGGTGGATGGTGGTGGTGGTGGTTTCACTCGAGTCCATTGGTAAGAGAATGGGAGAAGGAAGAGGAGGAAAGACTCGGACTCTTTTGGAACGCAGTTGGGAGTAGTACCTTTATGGTCAGGAGATGGGATAGATATATAGAGGGAGGAGGGAGGGAATGGAAGGAAAAAAAAAAGGAAGGAATTGATGAGGTAAGAATCGACGACGTCTGACCTCACTTTCTATTGTAAACGGTGCGGTTGCGGTCGCACCAAGCCACCGAGGGGCTTCTGCGTCGTATGGTACGTTTTGAGAATTACCGGGTGATTACCAGCTGCGCCGTATTGTAAACACAAAAATAAATTTTAGATCTTGAAATAATTTTTAGATCATGCATACAATCATACATCACATATATGAATAAAATTTAGATTATAGAACTAATTTTGGATCTAAACATGCAGTCACATATCATATATATGAACAAAATTTAGATCATAGAAACTAATTTTAAACCAAAGCATGCTTTCATATATCATATATATGAATCAAAAATCAGATCTAAAATAATTTTCAAATCTAAATAATCCTTTATATATCTCATATATGAATTAAAAAAAAAAATCTAAACTAATTTCAGATCTAGATTAATCAGCCATACATCTCATGTATGAATAAAAATCAAATTTTAAAAATATTTTTCAAATCATGCATGTTAATTTTCATATATATAAACCCATGGCTCTGATACCACTATTGGGATTACTAAGGTGTTGGTGCATATAGATTTCAAAATTTTTGAAATATATAGTAAAATAATAGATTAAAATATTTTTAATTATAACATAAATAGATCATATCAAAGCACCTAAAGATTTAATTCATATGCAAAAAATTATATAATCTGATTTTAATATAAAATAAACATGCGATCGGATCACGTATCTATTTCATTTTTTCTTTCTTCAAGTCTAGATCTATGCACAGGCCAACCTTCACCTATGATCTGATGATCTTGGATATCTTCAGAAGGTTCTTTAAAGCCACACAAGTATCCAACCTCTATGGATATCCAGACGAGGTCTTGATCTAATCAGAAGCTTCTTGATCTCACTGGGGTGCTAGCTCCCTTGCAGAGATCGTATTTTGATGGTTGAAGAAGATTTTTCTTTTCTCTCTAGACTCTCTTAGAAGAGTAGAAGAATATGAGGATGGAGGTCTCTATACTAGAGATCATGAGAAGAACACTTTCTTCTATTTCTTCTATGCATGAGAGAGAACTTTTCTCTCTTCTTTTCATGCTTCTAAGAGGAACCTTTCCTCTCTAAAACTAGTGCACAAGAAGGAAGACTTTCCTCCTTTTCTCTTGCCCATGAGGAAGACATTCTTTTTCTTCTTTTTCTCATGCCAACAAGAGGAACACTTCCTCTCTTTCTTCATGTTGAAACTTCAGCCCAAGTCACTGCCCAAACTCTTATTTTCTACATTAAAATAGCCACCTTTCAATGTTGAAAAGTCCCTTTAAATAGGTGTTAGTTTTTGGGCTTTAGTTAGAGTTTGGGGAGGCATGTAATAGGGTTTTGATTTAGGAGTTCAGGGTGGCCTCAACTCCTATTTTGTAGGCATGTAATGGCTCACGGAAATATTCCTTGAGGCGGGATTTATTTCACGCAAAAATAAGGGGAAGTAGTAGTTATGGATAAGAGTCTTGGGAGCATCCAACTCTTGGGCACCTCCCTTAATCTTTCCTAATTTTATGGTGTGAAGGAGGGCTTTTGTGCATGGAGTGTTGGGTTCTGACCATGTAGCGAAAAGTAATTTTCAAAAATTTTAAAATCATACAAATCAATAGTTCTATCACATAAAACTACAGACTTGGAATTCAAATCCTAGAATCACCTTGCCGATATCGATCAAAGCAAAACCAAGCATGCATAGGGATAGAATTTTATACTTTCACCAAAATAAAAAAAATGATATGTTGGTGTTCTCCATAAGACTCCAAGGTAGAAGTCCTCCAACAGTGATCCATACAGAAGTAGGCTAAGGTCCTTCCCAACTGGTGCACTGCTGCAGCTTTGTCTGCTCAAGAACACTATCGGCTTTGAACTTACGTCATGATCGCGTCAAAGTCCAGTTGCTTTCGATCTTGCCACCAAAATGACACCAAGAAGACACTCTTCAGATGTCACACAATCTAATATTTGATTTTTGACTCCAACACATAGAAAAACCAAACCCTAGGGTACTTTAGCAACACTTGCTGAAAATCTCACCACCCTTTTTGCAACTTTTGCCACTCCAGTTTTCTTTTTTTTTTTCTCAATTTTTTTTTAGAATTTTTTTTTTATACCTACCACATCTCTGCTCTCTGATTTTAGCCAAAAATCTCAGTAGGAAACTATGTGGGGTGTCCCTTATAAATAGGGGACCAAAGGATGTCACAATGGATGAAGGGGCGCCAACCTTTGGTGCTCCAAATTCTCACGCATAGAATAAATTCACTGAGTGAATTTTTGATGATTGAGATACTTGCAATAGAAGGACTCTTCTTTCTCTACATGTCAACAAAAATTTATTTAATTTTGATATCAAAACATAGGAGATCTGATTAGAAAATTATGGCAATGCATAAAAACTAAGAGCGTTCTTTAAGAAGGACTCTTCCTTTCACATGCCAAAAATAAAGGAGGTGGCATTAATTTTTTGTGTGGGTTCTAGTGGGCGTAGATGAGTCCTTCTCCACTTAAAACTAATCCAAGTTGGATAAGAATCCAATCCAAATTGACCCAATCCTATGATGTCAAAAGTCAACTGATCTAGGTTAGCTCAAACACTTTGAACCAAACCAATTTAGGAACTTGGGTTAATATAATATGCTAACATATCAAATTTAAAGGGAAGCATGGTAGTTTTATGAATATATTTTTAAAATTTTATAGTAAAATATACATAGACTAAATAATTTAATCTACAATGCATGCATAGATCAAATCTAAAGCTACCATATAGGATCCATGACATGAACTAATATGCATGTATGTAATCTAAAATCTAAAATTCAGCAAGTATAAATTATATCTATATGCAATTAGATCATATCTAATTTATATTTAGATCATATCTAAATATGAATCGAAATCAAAATTTTATACCTGAGTGTGGATAGCAGATCACCGCATTCGAAGTTCGTGATTGTTGGTTCTTCATGATGTTCGATAGCCGCATACGTGTCCGACCTCTACGGGTATCCTCATGAAGACCATATGCAGATCGATGACCCCAGGAATGCTAGCTCATGAAGACTCATGTTTTGGCTGATCAAAGAGGAACATAAAGAGGATGAAGAATAAGGAGACCCTCTCATTTTCTTTCTGGATCCACACATCAACTCTCTATAATAGAGATCAAGAGAAGAATCCTTTCTTCTCAATTCTCTCACGTATAAGAGCGAATCTTTCTCTCTTCCTTTCACACCTTTAAGAAGAACTTTTTTTCTCTGATTTCTTTTGATAAAAATTAGATCTAATCTAATTTTTTATACTAAAAGTCATATGAAATCTTGAGCTTTAAAAGAACCCAAAAGAAAGATCCAAGAGAAGAACCATTCTTCTCTTTTCTTCTCACTTTTTCTCTTTGATCTAGAACTCTAGGAAGCCCCAAATATCCAACCAAATTTTTTTGGTATTTTTTTTTCTAAATATTTATATTAAAAATTAGATCTAATCTAACTTCAATTCTAGAAAAAATCTGAAAGAAGAACTCTTTCTTCTTCAAGGTTGCTCACAAGAAAGAAGACCCTTCTTCTTCTTTCTCTCTCTTATTGGAAAGAACTTTTCTTCTCTAATTTTTTGTTGTATAACCAGTAGAGGAGCCTCTCTTTGATGCCCAAAAATTAGCAAGAAAACTCTCATAAAAATACTTCAAGATGGAAAGAAGATGAAGGGTGGGCGTGTGGAGTTTGGGGCATCCAACTCTTGGATGCCCCCCTCATATTTTTTTGGCGACATGAAGAGAAAAGGAATGTCTCCTTTTCACACGAGAGAAGAGAGGGGTGCTGCTCTTTTTGGGTGTAAGAAATTTCTCAATGTGAAGAGGTGTGGGGCATGTGAGATTTATACACATGGGTTTAGGTTTTAAGTTGGTTAAGCCCTATTCCAAATAAGATTCAAGATTTTGATCAAACTCTAACTAATTATTAGACCCAATCCTAACAAATTTAGGAATTAGTTATAACAAACTAACTAATTGGGTCCTAGCCCGATTATGAATCCAATTAGGCCCTAATCCAATTGAGAATTAGTTAGATTAAAACCTCATTGATCCAAAAATTATTTCTAAATGGAGATCAGGGACTCCATTTGATATTAGGGCTTGATCCAATCAAGCCTATTATTCAATAGGATTAGATCTAATCCAAATCTATATAAAACTAATTGAATCATATTCAATTTAAAATTTAATTTGCATCTTTGAGATCAATTGAACCAAGTCCTGTCATTCAATAGGGCTGCATCCAATCAATCCAAAGTCAATTTAATTGAATCCAATTCAATTAGATCTAATCCAATATTCATTACTCAATCAAATTGAGTCAATTAATAATCAAATTAATAATTAATTATTTCTCTAATTTATCAATCATTAGTAAATAATTTATTACAACCTTTACAAAAGATTAATCATTAATCACATTGATAATTAAATCCTTCAATGACTCATAATCATTGATCAGCTATTTGATCAAACGGTACTTCTATGTGTGTGACCTCATAGGTTCGAACCTAAGCCGGTACAATAAGAACTATTCTTGTACTAATCGATGTTACCATCTAGTAATGATTTTCGACATCTGGATAGATCGAATGTATGTCCAGTAAGGATGATTTTGGGTTAAACTATAGTACCATATATGGATATAGTTACTGTATGTGGATATAGTTACTGTATAATTCATCTCTTTGATACTCGATACTCAAGGATGATTTTGGGTTAAACTATCAACCCAAGATGAGTGATCTATATTATGTCTCAACCTCAAAAATCCTGTGACTCCTCACTAGGACTACTTTAGCGAAAGTTTTGCTAAATTGAAACACGATGATGCATCATCTCCAATTTTACTTGAAGCAGTCAATTTCATCTTGACTCGCACTCAGACTTCACAAGTACTTGACTATACCCAGAAATCTTCCGTTATCGAATTAGAGATTCAGATAGTCTGGTTCTAAAGTACAGTGAGTTGCTTGCAAGTCACCAAGACAATCTTAGATCAGAGGACATATATATCCATATCCCATCAGAGCAATCCTTGACAACAGAGTACTCCAAAAGTGGTCACACTCAGTGAAATATACTCCTACAAATCATCCATATGCCATATCCGTGTCACCACACACCTTGGTTAAGAAGACAACCAACCAATATGACATACAATGACCTACACTCGATACAATTATTATCCTTGTAACAATGTATCATTTGGTCGCGAGATAGATTTAAGAACTACATGATAAATTCTTCTTTATCATTTTGAAAGTAGCTCTAAGGAGTTCATCATAACATATGAGTTCTATTTAGAAAGATATATTCCTTATGATGAATCTTACCAGATAATATTTATTATTTTATAATTCATATACATGTATGGAGCACAATCATCTACAACCTAGATGATTGGCTTTAGGATAATTTCTAACAACTCCCACTTGGACTAAAAGACAATCAGATTGGTATGAAATACCTATCTTTCATTTGTGATCATTGAACTCTTTAGATCTAATTGCTTTGGTCAATGTGTCGGTCAAGTTCTCCTTTCGATCGATCCTCCTAAGGTCCACTTTTTTCGATCTTATCGAACAAGGTGAATGCAATATAGAAAGTGTTTGGTTCTTAGATAGAACATCAATTTTTCAGCTTGAGCTATGGCTCTAGTACTACTGTCAATACAGAAGGACTGAACCATCAATGAAGAGTGCCTCTCCAAGCTAGCTAATGAATTTTCATAACCAAATAACTTCTTTATCAACATCAAATACCGCAAAGAACTCCGTATCGCAAATAAAACTGGCTACTGAATACTGCATGGAACCTTTCCAACATATTGCTTCCCTTTTAGGATAAAAATATAACCCGACACAACTTTGCCATTCCGATCTGACTAGAAAATAGAATCAATATTTCACAGATTTTAAGTCAGATTCTCCATAAACAAACCATTGGTCTTTAGTATTTCATAAATATTTAAGGATGGTTCTCATAACCTTCCAAACTTTTATGGAGAACAAAGATGACAACCAAGCTTTTATTCTCTATAGTGTAGGGATGTCATTTTCGTTTAAGAGAATTTTATCTAAACAACACAAAGAATACTTCTACAGAACTATTAGCCCATTTGTATATACAAGATTTTTCTTTATTTTCAATGAAGCCATATGTTCAAAACGTATATTCCAACTTCAAGTAGTTTAATTTAATCTGAATGGACTTAAGGATTGTTGCAAAAAAAATATCTCGTCATAGTCAGCACTATAACTTTGATGAAATCCTTTGACAATCGGATAGAATTAATAGGTCTTCATCTTTTTGTTTGCACCTCTTATCCATCTGAAATCCACTCACACCCAATGGGTCTTACCCCTTCAGGTGAATCAATGAATATCTATACATCGTCGATCTTGATGGATTTTATTTCAGATTTAATGACTCCAAGTCACTTCTCAAAGTTAGATCCCTGTACAGCATCCGTATGGGAGATCAAATCTCCTTTTCGAACTTAGAAATCAAAGTATCTATTCAGCTAACACGGTACTCTACCATATCTACTCAGAGATGCCTTTACATCGGGCTCCAAATTTGATCTAATCAACTCCGATTTTATTGGTTTGTGTCAGAGTCAGTTTCTCTACCTATCAAGTTTCACCAAGCTTGCTCTTAATGGCATCAGTTCCTTCACCAAGGAACTTCTTTTTCAAGAAGAATGCCTTAGGATTCATGAACATCTCATATCCATCAGGAAGGTAGAAGAAATATCTTTAATATAATATTTATCAGATCAAGATCCAAGCTAGTCAGTTAGTGAACATTTCACATATGTTCAATACCCCAAGTCCATATCCCATACAGAGCTTTGGTGATCGATTTGCTCAGAATATTCTCGAGTACATATCAAGTAGTCTCTAATACATAACCTCAAGCAGACCAGCAAACCTCACAATAGATCGAACCATATCTAACAAAGTTTAATTTCTCCTTTCAGATATCTTTTTTAAATAGTGATGTCCCAAGAGAGGTCCATTAAGAGGGAATCTAATTTTCTCCAAGACATATCAAAACTTATTATAAAGGTATTTACTTCATCAGTCAAATTTATGAATTCTAATACTCTTTGCAGTTTGTTTTTCTACCTCATTATGGAATCATTTGAATATTTCAATCGATTCGATTTTATGCTTCATAAGCAGGATGCACCCATACCAAGATAGATCATCAGAGATTTTAATGAAGTAGTAAAGCTCTCTTCTGGCACTTATATTCATGAGTACAAATACATCAATATGTTTCAAACTCAGAACATCACTGGCTTGTTCATCCTTTTCAATAAAAGATGAATGAGTCAACTATACCAAAAGCAGGCTTCAATAATATTATCTAATCTGGGGTGCTAGTTAGATATGTACTTTACACTAATAGGCTATGGTATTGAGTTTATGTCATTTTCAATTATCCACTTATTATTACAATATCATTGATAATGATATCATAATAATCATTCTTATTGACACCATCAATAAGATTGGACAATAGTGACAATCACTTAAAATGACATCTTCAGGATTGAAAATAAGCTCAACGATTCCTGATGTTAAGACTGGAACAGACTTCCATGTCTTACATTTAGGAATCTCTTGCCATTTTCAAACCTTCTACTCTCCTGAAGTCTTTTGCAACTATTTACAAATATGACATGTACTATCGGTATCCCATACCTTGGTAGTAGTATTACCAATAGAAAAACTTCAAGAAGTTATCACATAACATCTTGACCAGCAATGGTTTGCTGATTTTTCTTTTAAGCCTGTTTGGGTTAGCCTGAGATTTTTTTGATCAATTCGCTCAAAAACTATATTCAACATTCGATACTGACTATCGAAGTTAGGTCTGATAATGTTATCACTATCTACCAATGAATAGAGTAACAATATTCTTGCCATTTCTGAAAAGCCAATAATTGATCTATTAGTATATGAATTATTTTAAGCCTAAAGACTTGGACTTTAGTCTAAAGGTTCTCCCACTATTTTGTACAATTTGGTAGCCTCTACCTCCAATTCGAAGAATTACTTTAATTCCTTAGCAGGTGCTAGAATCTATACAGACTACGTTCAGATCCGAGTGTGGTTCGATCAATCTTAGTGCATCCATGGATAGATTCACAACCAATTATTTCTCCAAATAATTTCTAACAATCAAATTTTTTTCCAGGCATCCCTTCAGCAGGTGTGTGACACCTCCACTAAAAATTCTGGTTAGATCCAACCATTAACATGACAACATCAAGTGCATCCAACAAATGAATGTCCAGGCCTGAGTGTGGCTCTGTCAACTTGAGCATTGATCTGAAGGTATAATACGATGGTCATATGATGGATGATACTTCCAATATGTAATAAACACTAGGCATGTAGCGCCTCCAATGCCTATTTGGAATATTAGACTTATTATCACGCACTTTAATGTGAGGTTATGATTTTGTTATCTCTATAACTAGCTCATTTTGTGGACCTAATAATTTAGAAGATTTGGTTAATTTATTTCATAAGACATCAATCGATCTACAAATCATAAATCCTCTCATTGACTTCACCAAGTCATGTAAAAGATTAGTGACTAGCGAATCTAACTAGCACCTCATAAATCCTTCCACTGACTTCACCAAGTTATGAGAAGGATTAGAGATAAATCGATCCAACCGACAAGTTGATCCAAGGCACCTAAATCAGTCATACTAATTAACCTTAATGATATGGATCAACTCGAGTCACTTAGTGATCTAATCAGTCCAATGACTTAGGCTCAACCATTGAGCCTCAATCAAGATCCATTTAATTTAATCAAAAATATGAACTCGATCAACTATAACTATTGTGTTTGATCTAGAGTATCTTTGATCTAATCTAAATCAACTATTGGTTAGATTTGATCAACTATTCTTTTTGGTCCATTAGATCTTTGATTCTAACCTTAGGTCTAACCCAATTAATAGGACTTGATTTGAGCTAGCCCGTGCCCCATGTTTTGCGCAACGTCATTGGATCTCGAATCACAATTTTAGATCTATAATATATTTCTTAATTCTCAATTAAGTATAGCATCAACATGGGTTAAGATTATTAATTTAAATTATTTTAATTTTATAAAATAATTTTACATCAATTTTATGTAAAATTTTCTGGTCTAAAAACTAGATCGGCTCACCTCTGAGCTAAGTTGGCTCACTTTAGTGGGTCAACTAAGTCTAATACTTGATCGACTAACAAATCATGAACAATAATCATTACTGTTCGACCTAAGACAATTGGGTCAGATTAGTCAGCACTGAATCGATTAAATCAAGGGACTAGGTCGACTCAGTTCAAAACTAGTCGGCTCAGTTGGCATGCCAACAAGTATCACATAGTTTCAAATTTGAAAATTCTCACATAAACTGAAATAAAATCAATTATAACAAACTTTAGATTATATATAAATATTTTATGATTCTAAATTTTATTCTCATGATTAAAATAATTTTAATCATATAGATTAGATGATCTACTTTTCATACAACTCATATTTTGTATCACATACAATAAATCTTGAGGTTTCAACATCTATAGTTTTGCAAAAAAATAAGTTCTTCCTTTCACTTTCTTCTTCATGGGATTAAATCACATGGCACCCCTACACATCATAAAAGCATCCTATTGAATAGAAAGAGAGGGCCTTTAAACCTTTTTTGCTTCTTTGATCGGACGGCCTGATGATCAACCCAATCCAAGTACTTGCTAATCGGATCATCTAATCTACTCACATATCATATATACAAAAATTTAGATCTAATCTAAATTATTTCAGATTTGATTTTACATTAAATTATATCTAAAATCAGATCATAATAGATCTCATGCATTGCTAAATCTAGATTTCAACTTTATATGCATATATGTTCATATCACAACGAACCTTTGCTCTGATACCAGTTGAAGGGAAGCATGGTGGTTTTATGCATGTATTTTTAAAATTTTATAGTAGAATATATATAGATTAAATAATTTAATCAATAATACATGCATAGGTCAAATCTAAAACTATCATACAGGATCTATGATGTGAACTAATATGCATGTATGTAATCTGAAATCTAAAATTCAGCAAGTATAAATCATATCTATATGCAATTAGGTCATATCTAATTTATATTTAGATCATAGCTAAATATGAATTGAAATTAAAACTTCATACTTGAGTGCAGGTAGCATATCACTGCATCTAAAGTCCATGATAGTTGGTTCTTCATGATGCTCGACAGCCACACACGTATCCGACCTCTATAGGTATCAACACAAATCCCATGTGCTGATCGATGACCCCGAGAGTGCTAGCTTGTGAAGACATCATGTTTTAGCTGATCTAAAAGGAACATGAAGAGGATGAAGAATTAGAAGATTCTCTCTTTTTCTTCCTGAATCCACACATCAACTCTCTACAATAGAGATCAAAAGAAGAACCCTTTCTTCTCAATTCTCCCACGCATAAGACAGAATCTCTCTCTTTCTTTCACACCTTTAAGAAAAACTTTTCTTCTCTGATTTTTTATGATAAAAATTAGATCAAATCTGATTCTAATGCTAAAAATCATATGAAATCTTGAGCTTTAGAAGAACCTAAAAGAAAGACCCAAGAGAAGAACCGTTCTTCTCTTTTCTTCTCCATTTTTCTCTTTGATCTAAAACTCTAGGAAGTCCCAAATATCTAATCAATTTTTTTAATATTTTTTATCTAAATATTTATATTAAAAATTAGATCTAATTTGACTATAATTCTAGAAAAAAATAAAAAAAAATCTGAAAGAAGAACTCCTTCTTCATGGCTGTACATAAGAAATAAGATCCTTCTTCTTCTTTTTATTTTTCTTGTTGGGAAGAATTTTTCTTCTCCTATTTTCTGCTGTATAACTAGCAGAGGAGCCTCTCTTTAATGCCCTAAAATTAGTAAAAAAACTCTCACAAAAGTACTTCAAGATGGGAAGAAGATGAAGGGTGGGTGTGTGGAGTTTGGGGCGTCCAACTCTTGGATGCCCCCTCCTATTTTCTTGGTGACATGAAGAGAAAAGGAATGTCTCCTTTTCATGTGAGAGAAGAGAAGGGTGCTGCTTCTCTTGGGCATGAGGAATTTCTCAATGTGAAGAGGTGTGGGGCATGTGGGATTTATATCACATGGGTTTAGGTTTTAAGTTGGTTAAGCCCTATTCCAAATAAGATTCAAGATCTTAATCAAACTCTAACTAATTATTGGACCCAATCCTAACCAATTTAGGAATTAGTTATAACAAACTAACTAACTAGATCCTAGCCCAATTATGAATCTAATTAGGCCCCAATCCAATTGAGAATTAATTAGATTAAAACCCCATTGATCTAGGGATTGTTTCTAAATGGAGATCAGGGACTCCATTTGATATTAAGGCTTGATCCAATCAAGCCTATTATTCAAAAAGATTAGATCCAATCCAAGCCTATATAAAACTAATTGAATCATATTCAATTTAAAATTTGATTTGTATCTCTGAGATTAATTAGAACAAGTCCTGCCATTCAATAGGACTGTATCCAATCAATCCAAAGTTAATCTAATTAAATCCAATTCAATTAGATCTAATCCAATCTCTATTATTCAATCAAATTGAGCTAATTAACAATCACATTGTTAATTAATTATTTCTCTAATTTATCAATCATTAGTAAATAATTTATTGTAACCTTTGTAAAGGATTAATTATCAATCACATTGATAATTAAATCTTCAATGATTCATAATCATTGATCAGCTATTTGATTAGATGGTACTTCTATGTGTGTGATCCCATAGATTCGAACCTAAGCCGATAGCATAAGAATAATTCTTATACTAATCGATGTTACCATCTAGCAATTATTTTCGATGTCTGGATAGGCCATTTGTATGCCCAGCAACACTCTAGAAATCATGTGGATATAGTTATCGTATAATTCATCCCTTTGACACTCGATGCTCAAGGATCATTTTGTGTTAAACTATCATCCTAGAATGAGTGGTCCACATTGTGTCTCAACCTAAAAAATTCTATGACTCCTCACTAGGACTACTTTGGCCAAAGTTTTACTAAGTTTAAAATACAATGATGCATCATCTCCTATTTTACTTGAAGTGGTTAATTCCATCTTGACTTGCACTCAGACTTCATAAATACTTGACTGTACCCAAAAATCTTCCATCATCAAATTAAAAATTTGGATAGTCTGGTACCAAAGCACAGTGAGTTGCTTGCAAGTCACCAAGACAGTCTCAGGTCAGAGGAACACATATACCCATATCCCATCAGAGCAACCCTTAACCTCAAAATGCTCTGAAAGTGGTCATGCTTAGTGAAATGTACTCCAACATGTTGTGAGCCAGGTGGTGTGCCCAAGGCCCAGGGGACCAAGGCTAAGGCCAAGGTCCATCATTCATGAGGGCTTCATGGATGCTCTAGGGCTAGTTGGGCCCTAGGTTGAAAGGCTGTGGGCCTTTCAGGTTCTTGAGGTCTAGGTTATGTGGGCCTCAAGGGACCAACTCTTTATGGGCTAGGTCTGGACCAAGGATAGGTGAGATTAGGTCGAGTCATGGGTGTACATGGTCTTGGGTTAACCTAATCTCGCATAGAGTTGGTCAAGGGAGTTTTGGGTTTGGGTCACTTGACCCTGTGTTTATATATACAAGGAATACAAGACTCTTTCTCCCAAATCTCTCTCTCTCTTCTCCCTCTCTCTCCAGCTATTCTCCATGCCCCAGGAGCAAGAAACCCTAGGGTTTCTTGCCGCCAGGTCCCAAAAAGGCAGGAAAGCAAGGGAGGTGCTAACCCCCTCCCCCTTTGTGCCGCCATCTCTCTCTCCTCTCTCTCTTGAAGTCATCCAAACATTAGGTCCAAGACCTAAAATCTCTTGAGAAGTGGTTGGTCCAAGTTTCTCTCAGATCTGGAGTTGATCTGAGGTCATTTGAGGCACGGGTGAGATCTCCATCAACAGATTATAGGAAAGGCTGCAGCAAGATAGATCTGCAAGGTTATCTCCATCTACCTTTTTCCCTATCTAAAATATCCCAATTTGAGATCTATAAATTAGAAGACCTCAATCCAGGCCTAATCTAGTTGGATACCAGATCTTGGATTTTTTAGAGATGATTTCAGAGGCATTCTTCATCTGGAACGAAAGGCTGACGAAGAAGACAGCAACCAGGCTGATTTCATCAAGGGCCTTCAATCGAGTCTAGAAGTCTCCAGATTTGTTCGTTGCTGGTTCTACTGCACCCAAGATCCTTGGGAGGAGCCAGGATCATGCTCCAATAGTTGGTATTAGAGCCACGATGGTGAGAAAGCGGTTTCAAGTGCGAGAAGTTGAAGATCCCAAGTGTTGAAAATTTTCAGCAAGGTACCATCAAGGTATATTCTATACTTTTTGATTTTATATTGCTTGTTTGGCTTGGATCCACTCATGGGCAGCAATATGAAGGTCGATGTCGAGAAGTTTGATGGCAAGAAAAATTTTTTCATGTGAAAAATCTGGATGGAGGATCTTCTAGTGCAAGCAGATCTAGATCAGGCTTTGGATGAGAAGCCTGAGGGAATGATAGATAGACAGTGGGCATCGTTGGAGAAGAAAGCATGCTCGATGATCAGAGGATGTTTGGCGGATGCGGTGTTGTATTCGGTGCTGGAAGAAAAGACCCGAAGGGCCTTTGGTCGAAGTTGCACACCATATATATGGAGAAGAATATGTGCAACAAGCTAATGCTGAAGAAGAGGTTGTACAGTCTTCGGATGCAGGAGGATCTGATGTGATTGGCCACATTTAGAGGTTCGACTAGTTGTGCATGGAGTTGATGAATATCGGGGTGAAGCTGGATGAGGAGGATAAGTCCCTATTGCTTTTGTGTTTGCTACCAGGATCATATGACTCTTTGGTGACTACACTGCTCTACGGCAAGGAGACTCTGGAATATGAGGACATGGTCTTGGTGCTGAGGTCTAATGAGCAAAGAAAAAAGTTGACCAGAGATCGGGCTCCCTAGGAGGGTTTGGCAGTAGGGGAGAGGACAGGTAGAGGCAGAGGCAGAAGCAAGTCCAGGGGCGGTCCAAGTCCAGGAAGGGAAAGAAAGAGATGAAATGCTTCAAGTGCAACGAGTTCGAGCACTTCAAGCGAGAATGTCCACTATGGAAGAGCAAGAAGGGAGAAATAAGTGGCTCAGAATCAGTGAGTGCAGTTGCTAGGCAGCAGGTGGAGGATGATCTACTTGTGGTATCAGATGGTCACGGGCATTACACAGAGGAGTGGACACTAAACTCTGCATGCTCACATCACTACACACCACACAGGTCTTGATTTGCAACATACACCAAGACAGATGAGGGATCAGTGACTCTAGGCGACAATCATCCTTGCAAGGTGGCTGGGATAGGGACAGTCAGGGTGAGGATGTTTGATGGGATTGTGAGGACATTGACAAATGTAAAGCACGTCCCGGAGCTGAAAAAGAATCTGGTGTCACTAGGCTACTTGGAGTGCAGTAGATACAGCTTCAGCAGTAGGGCTAGAAGCAGAGTACTGAACATCTCCAATGGAGCTATGGTAGTGATGAGAGGCAGGAGGTTGGACAATAACCTCTATCGCATGGAGGGATCTGTGGTGACGAAGAGTCTGATGCAGCAACTGCAGCACAGGACCAGTAGGGGGCTTACAGGATGTGGCACTACCGCCTAGTTCACATGGGTGACAAGGGGCTGAGGGAGTTGAGTAGGAGAGGACTCATCTCTGATCTGGAGGATGGTGCTATAGGGGAGATTTGTGAGCCTTGCCAGATGGAAAAGCAGAGAAGAGTTCAGTTCAACATCAGTACAACCCGTAGTGCAGTCCCTCTGGAGTTAGTACACACGGATGTGTGGGGACCAGCCCCAGTTTCAGCTAGAAATGGGGCCAGATACTTCATGACCTTGATTGATGATTTCTCAAGGAAACTCTGGATTTACTTCATGAGAGAGAAATCTGAGGTCTTCACCAAGTTCAAAATCTGGAGAGCTGAGGTGGAGAAGGAGCAGGGGAGGAGCATGAAGTGTTTGAGGTCAGACAATGGCGGGGAGTACACCAGCAGAGAGTTCCAAGACTACTGTGAGGAGTGTGGGATCAAGAGACACTTCTCAGTTAAGGAGACTCCACAGCAGAAAGGGGTGGCCGAGAGGATGAACAGAACACTTCTAGAAAAGGCATGATGCATGAGGCTGCAGGCAGGGCTTCCAAAGGCATTCGGGGTTGACACAGTTGATGCAGCGGGTTACTTGATCAATCGATCACCTCACACCAGGTTGGATGGCAGGCTTCCAGAGGAGGTGTGGTCTGGGAGGACAGTTGGGCTGGGCCATCTATGGGTATTTGGGTGCACGGCCTATGTGCACATTGGAGTTGGTGAGCGGAGCGAGCTAGATGCCAGATCACGCAAGACGGTGTTTCTAGGCTATTCGTGAGGAGTTAAGGATACAGGCTGTGGGATCCCTTGGAAAAGAAGGTCATCATTAGTCGGAATGTGATTTTTGATGAGGAGTCAGTCCTACGGAGGCGAGCAGGCATGGAGGAGCAGGAGGAGATCCAGTAGGGCGATGCTAGACAGCTTACCTCTTTGATTTTGCCTCTTGCAGGTACTATGGGAGGATATGACATTTAGGTGGAGTACCTACCAAAGGTGTCTCCATATGTGGAGAGGACTCAGATGGATGATCGAGGCGGAGAGGTCCAGCAGGAGCGCGCTGGACCGAGGACTGATATCGGTGTTGCCCTACACAAGTCCAAGAGGACCATCAGGCAACCAGACCGATATGGCTTTGAGGAGATGCTGTCATATGCTCTGGTGACAGCAAATGGAGACCGATATACGTATCAGGAGGCTATTGAGAGCCAGGACAGAGAGCGGTGGATCCAGGCGATGTCCGAGGAGATGCAGTCTCTCCATCAGAATCAGATGTGGCAATTGGTGCAGTTGCCACAGGGGAAGAGGCCCATTGGCTGCAAATGGGTCTACAGTCTCAAGGAATGGCCTTCAGAGCAGGGAGGTATCAGATTCAAGGCGGGTTAGTGGCCAAGGGATACTCCCAGAAGGAAGGCATCAACTTCAGCGAGGTCTTCTCTCCCGTCGTCAGACATACTTCCATCAGAGTATTGCTGAGCATTGTAGCAGCTCAAGATTTAGAGCTGGAGCAGATGGATATCAAGACGGTGTTCCTCCATGGGCATTTGGAGGAGAGGATTTACATGGAGCAGCCACTCAATTTTAGGGATCCAGGATCAGAGGAAAAGGTTTGTTTGTTGCAAAAGTCACTGTACGGGCTGAAGCAGTCGCCGAGGCAATGGTATAAGCAGTTCGACTCCTATGTGCGCAGCATTGGACTTTTCAGGTGCAGGTTTGATCCCTATGTTTATATTCAATCTTTTGAGGATGGTTCTAGGATGTTCCTACTCTTGTATGTGGATGACATGCTTATAGCATGCAAGAGTATGAAGGTTGTGCAGGATCTGAAGGTATCCTTATCTCGAGAGTTTGAGATGAAGGATTGGGCCCTGCAAGGAAGATCCTAGGCATGGAGATTTTCAGAGACCGAGCCTGGAGGGTGCTGCATCTATCTCAGGGGAGCTACATACGGAAGGTCTTAGAGAGGTTTGGGATGAAGGGAGCAAAGCCGGTGGAGCTGCCACTTGCCGATCACTTCAGACTCTCGAAGACCATGGTGCCACAGACTGAGGTGGAGGCTCAGAAGATGGAGACGGTTCCTTATGCTTCAGGAGTTGGGAGCTTGATGTATGCGTGGTCTGTTGTAGGCCAGACATCGCTCATGCAGTGAGTCAGGTTAGCAGGTTCATGGCGCAGCCTGGCAGGGAGCACTAGAGAGCTCTGAAGTAGATATTCAGATACCTGGCGGGTTCAATTGGAGTTGGCATCTGCTACGGACAGCAAGGAGGTGTAGTGGGATACTTTGACATGTCTAGGGAGGCTCAGGGGCTGATTGGCGGTTATGTAGATGCGGACTTCGATGGAGATGTGGATACCTGGAGGTCTACGACAGGCTTCATCTTTAGCCTGTATGAAGGTCCTATTTCTTGGAGATCGAGTCTGCAGCCTATCATGGCCCTATCCACTACAGAGGTGGAATACATCGGGCTGACAGAAGCAGCTAAGGAGGCAATTTGGCTGAAGGATTTGTTGACGGAGATGGGCCTTACTCAGGAGGCCATTAGAGTGCACTTTGATAGCCAGAGTGCACTTCTATTAGCACAGAACACAGTCTATCATGCAAGGACAAAGCACATCGACATTCGGTATCATCGGATCAGGAAGCTTGTGGAGGATGGCGAGTTGGAGTTGGTAAAGGTACACACCAAGGAGAACCTAGGTGATGCACTTACGAAGGTACTTCCACGGGACAGCTTTCAAAGATGTGTTGAGCTGATGCGGCTGATAGACAGAGTGGAGCTGGTTGAGGCCTTGGGACACCAAGGTGGAGATTGTTGTGATCCAGTTGCTATGCCCAAGGCCCAGGGGACCAAGGCTAAGGCCAAGGTCCATCATTCATGAGGGCTTCATGGAGGCTCTAGGGCAAGTTGGGCCCTAGGTTGAAAGGCTGTGGGCCTTTCGGGTTCTTGAGGTCTACGTTATGTGGGCCTCAAGGGACCAACTCTTCATGGGCCAGGTCTGGGCCCAGGATAGGTGAAATTAGGTTGAGTCATGGGTGTACATGGGCTTGGGTTAACCTAATCTCCCATAGAGTTGGTCAAGGGAGTTTTGGGTTTGGGTCACTTGACCCTGTGTTTATATATACATGCACTGTATAGGTTTGATTAAGCCAAAGAATACAAGACTCTTTCTCCCAAATCTCTCTCTCTCTTCTCCCTCTCTCTCTAGCTATTCTTCATGCCCCAGGAGCAAGAAACCCTAGGGTTTCTTGCCACCAGGTCCCAAAAAGGCAGGAAAGCAAGGGAGGTGCTAACCCCCTCCCCCTTTGTGCCGCCATCTCTCTCTCTCCTCCCTCTCTTGCAGTCCCCCAAACATCAGGTCCAGGATATATAATCTCTTGAGAAGAGGTTGGTACAAGGTTCTCTCAGATCTGGAGTTGATCTGAGGTTGTTTGAGGCACGGGTGAGATCTCCATCAACAGATCTACAGGAAAGGCTGCAGCAGGACAGATCTGCAAGGTCTGTCTCCATTTACCTTCTTCCCTATCTAAAACATCCTGATTTAAGATCTACAAATTGGAAGACCTCGGTCCATGCCTGATCTAGTTGGGTACCAGATCTTGGATTTTTTAGAGATGATTTCAGAGGCGTTCTTCATCTGGAACAAAAGGCTGACGAAGAAGAAAGTAACCAGGCTGATTTCGTCAAGGGCCTTCGATCGAGTCCAGAAGTCTCAAGATTTGTTCGTTGCTGGTTCTGCTGCACCTAAGATCTGTGGGAGGAGCTGGGATCATGCTCCAATACTACAAATCACCCATATGCTATATCCGTGTCACCACACATCTTGGTTAAGAAAACAACCAACCAATATGGTATACAACGACCTACACTCGATACAATTATCGTCTTTGTAACAATTGTATCATTTGGTCACAAGCTGGATTTAAGAACCACATGAAAAATCCTCCTTTATTATTTTGGAAGTAGCTCTAAGGACTTCATTATAATATATGAATTCTATTTAGGAAGATGTATTCCTTATGATGAATCTTGTCAGATAATATTTATTATTTTATAATTCATATACATGTATGGAGCACAATCATCTACAACTTAGATGATTGGTTTTAAGATATAATTTTTAATAAATTTAACCCATAAAATTTATATTAAACTCTAATTAGATCAGACCAAGGCCAAATTCTCAAGTATTTGACCTATTAGGTTCCAAATCTAGCTAGTAGTGGATCAAATCTTTCGACATAGCCCTAATCTGATGAGATTAGATCATCCGAAGAGTCCCAATCAACTTGAACTCTTCCAAATTGACTCTAAAATTAATTTTTTTTAATTTTGATAAATTCACAAATCAAGATTGACGTCTAGTAACATGTCATGACTATCTGAAAGATTTAAAATTTTTATAAAAAAATTATCAAAATACCCTTCAGTGGCAAGTTTTCGTGTAATTCAATCCTTCAGTCAAACAACATCCCAAATGAGCTATGGGTATAAAAATATGTCAAACTCAATCACTTATCATTATATATCTCAATCAGAAGGTGATAATTCAGTTGATGATATATTAGAAATCCTTTTCAGTTATCACCCTATCTTGGCCAAAGACTTCCAAATCAACAACCTATGAGATCACATAGGATGTTCACTCTCTTTATTAGGAGTGACTGATCCCTTATCGATCACTCACAACCTCCATGTACTCTTCATCATATCCAGAACACCCCACAAAAGGATCAGAGAATCAAGTTAGGTAATAAACCAAAATATGGATTCAAGTACACAAGGTACCATGGTGACCTCAGGTCTAAGGATCACATACACAACTTTCACTAGAGAAACATCAGTTGACATGTAAATAAGACTCCATCTGATATTCTCTCATAGGTCAATTCAGTGAACTCATTCTCCAATGAGCACCCATATCCTTATATTAGTGTCACCATATGAGTGGTTGTGAGATCAACCATCTTCATTTCTGAGCATACATAGAACATGCCAGTCTTATCGGTATCATTGATCTCCAACTCAATGTACCAATGATTAAGAATATTTTAGGTTGGGGCTATCAAAAAATTAGATCTCACTGACGTGATCTCATCACGGTCCTAAAACTATTATCCAAACCTATGGGGTTCATTGTAATATTAAAATAAATAAGATGCAGCATATAATGAAACCAAAATATCTTATTTTATTAATCATAAATATCAATTACATAAGTCTAGAAGATAAATTACAATAAACACCCTATCGCATCCCATATGCAATTGGCTTATAGGGTATTATTTTTTCAATCTTCCACTTGCACTTAAAGCCAATCACTCTTATACTTGATACCCATGCTATCAAGATGGCAGTCAAACTGCTGCAATGACAAGGCCTTAGTGAACGGGTCCACTATATTGTTCTTTGTGTCAACTCGCTTCATGATCACATCGTGTCTTTTGACTATCTCCCGAGTGAGGTGGAACCATCTTAGGATGTATTTGAATTTATGATGAGACTTGGTTCTTTGGCTTGAGCAATTATCCTAGTATTGTCACAATAAAGAGGTACTAGTTGTTCAATCTTTGAAACCACACCTAACTCTGTGATAAATTTCTTCATCCAGACGACCTCCTTAGCAGCCTCACATATAGCAATATACTCAGTCTTAGTGACCGAGTCAGCAAGAGTTTGCTGTTTGAAATTTTTTCAACTTACTGCACCACCATATAGAGTGAACACATACTCAGATATAGATTTGCTATCATCTGGATCAGATTGGAAACTAGAATCGATATAACCTTTCAGTTTTAAATCAGATCTACCATATATTAGAAAAATATCTCGAGCCATTCTCAAGTACTTGAGTATGTCTTTCACAGCTTTTCAATGATCCTCCTCGAGACCAACCTGAAATCTGCTTACAATTCTCAAGGTATAAGCCACATCAGGCCTGGTACATAACATAGCATACATAATCGATCCTACAGCAGAAGCATAAGGAATAGAATTCATTCTATTTCTCTCTTCAAGTGTCTTCGGAGACATCTTCTTAGAGAGTTGTATGCCATGACCTATTGGCAAGTAACCTCTTTTACTTTCCTCCAAGTTGAACTTCTTCAACATACGGTTAATGTACCTAGACTGGGATAAGCCTAGCATCCTATTCGATCTATCCCAATAGATCTTTATATCAAGTATAAAGGATGTTAGATGTGTGCCCTAGATGCCAGATTGGCTGACACATTCCTGTACAAATCCAAGGATAAATTTATAATTTTGACTATAAATCAATAAATGAATTATTCTTCTATCACATTGTGTACATTGTGTCTGTGATACATCCTTTGAGTTAGTAGGAATGTCAATTCATATTTTCAAGAGTTGAAAATTTAAGGCATGAATTTACATAACTAACTCATAAACAGATCCTGACCATAGGATCATCACGAGAATGATGATCGATCCAGAAGGTTGGTGTACGATCGCTTTCTTAGGATAGTTGTATCTTGAGTCTACGGTGTGAAGACACTGAAGTGAGAGTACATGTATTCGTTAAGAATGAGAGTACTGAGCATGACCATATCGAGCAGTCATAAGGAAGTCTACCTTCTCGTCGATGACTAGCTCGATGTTGCAGTTGTGTGTCTAGTTCTTTGACCTGAGGTGCATCGACAGTTCACCTTGAGTGTGTTATAGTTTGACTACACCATAACTCGATCCTCTAGCCATTCAAAATCCTGAGGTATATGTTGGCTGTAGCATATTCATTGTAGGAATCAGATCGCACCAAGATGGGATCTATCAACCTCGGTAGATGAGAGGAGTAGTCCTATGATGATCGAAAGATCGAGTCCTTAAGCCCATGGCCATGGCAAAATGAAATAATGAAAAAAAGTTTTTCATTGAGATTTCACATCGAACTCGGATCGATCGATTGATTCATATGACTGATGTTGGGTTTGACGAGTTCACCTTAACCCTAATTCAGTTGGGACTCATGATAGAGGAACTCAATCACACAGGTAGCTATACTGAGAGGTTCATCTTCAGTTCTAATGGATTGCTACCATATACTGCTAGGTGTCACTGGTGGATTTTGGGAGCAATTAGAATGATCTTGATGATCGATCATTCTAATTGTCTGAATCAGAAGAGTTCTGATCCATCAAAAGGAGTTTCAATGATATCGATGATGAGATCATGATATATCTCATTACCATATAGAATTGAACCTAACTGGATCACACTAACAAGAGTTAGGATCTAGATGTCATCAATTTGGCTAGCCCAATTGATTTGGATTAGATCCAATTAGGTTCAAGGAAAACATGCCAGCACACGATTGATTCTAACTTTCTCCTCGTGTAATCTTTTCTATCTCGACTGAGCCAAATGTGATTTGACTCACCCAGAGAACCTTAAGAAGTTTCTCTCAATCTAAATGAAGCTTGTCCAGCTCTGTCTATATAAACCCTATCTGCGCCTAGGGTTGAAGTGATTGCACCAAACCCATCAAAGCTGCTGCCCCCCCTCCTCTTCTCCATGTCCCATCTAAAGTACTCCCTCCCCTCTTCATGCCCAAGGAGTTGGACATCCATCTAATGTAAGATCAAGGTGTGGTGATGCCTTGAACAGAAAGGCTGCAAGAGTTCTTCGACAAGCTGCTGCTCCAACTTCAGGAAGACTTTTGAAGATCTTCTTAATCAGATTTAGTTCTGATTTTTGGAGCAAAAATTTATGAGGAGAAGATGATCTACATCCTACTTGAGTAGATACTGGTAGAGGCCAGGTGATTGCGTGGCTAAATCAGAACCTCAGGCTTGCTGCGATCATCTGTAAGGTAATCAGATTACCCTTGAGGTATTTCATATTTTCTCATACTTTTAGATTTATTTTTGAATTAATATCAGATAATAAAATTATATCTAGAGATTTAAATCTAAAATAAATATAGGATAAAATTTTTTTAAATTATTTCACCCCAAATTTGATGAAATCTAAAAGATCCTACAAAGAAAAAGATGATTTTTCCTTCAACTAGTATCAGAGCGAGGTTCATGGCTCAGTTTCAGATCTAATTTAGATCTAATTTTTATTTTAATTTATTTGATATTAAAATATTTTAGATATCATATCAGATATGATATAATCTGAAATAAAAATATTTAAAATTAAATTTGAGAAGATCTAACATGCATGAGATGCATGACTAGACTAGGAATAGTTTTGATCTATGAATAGTCTTGTAAGTTTATGTTTTAATGAGATTAAAATATAATTTAAATCTAATTTATTCTCTATTTTTTGATGATATTAATATTATATTCAGATTAAAAATAGAAAATAAAAATTTAGATAATACTTAAGATTGATCTGTTGCATGCCTAGACTAGTTGTAGAATTGTTCTAGTAACTGTCTAGAATAAATTTTATGTTGAATAGTTTAATTTAAATCTTATTTTTTAAATATTATATGTGATGTATTAAATCTAAAAATATATTAATTAGATTAATTTTTGATACATGAGATGTATGCAAAGTATGTATTAGTTAGATCTTAAATTGTATATGTGATACGTAAATTTAGATCTAACTAGTTTTATAGTTAAATTTATATTTTTGATTAAGATGTTCCTCATGGCCGTCCGGTCATAAGAATAAAGTAGGGTTTAAAGGCCCTCTCCTCCTATTCAACGGGTGTTCTTATAACGTGTAGGGGTGCTGCACGTTCATCCTTAATCAGAAATCAAAACTTACTTTTTTGCAAAATCCTAGATCCTAAAACCCTAGGATTTATTTACATATTTTGTTTATGAATCCAAGACTTAATTAATGAATTAAGCTTGTGAAATCAAATTAGATCTAAAATTAAAAATTTCAGATCTAAGCCATTTTCATAAAATTGGGTTTGGGCTTGGGTAGCTCAATTAGGTCTAGTGGTTGATCAAATCGAATCAACAGTTGGTTAGATGGGATCATGAAAGCTAATAATTGATCAGCCTAATAGGATTAAGTCTGGGTCAAGGTCGAATCACATTTAGATATGACTCGATCAAGTTAAGACCTAATTTGGCTCAGTGGTTAGCCTGGATTGTAGGCTAACCCAATTAGTTCTGATTCGATAATTTGATGTCTAAGGTAAGTTGGGCAGATGCGACCGACTGGTTTTTAATTGGGAGCTACTCGACTCGAATGCATTCTTGTCGAGTTAATGGCATATCCCTTCCATCAGTCTCACTTACCTGACCATATGTGTCGACCCAGTTCTGATTAGAGGTGGCTAACAATTCGAGCTAACCCATGCCACTAGGTTAGTCATAATTGTTATGACTATGTCAAGTCAAGTTTAAAGAGACCTAAATCAAATCTTCCTAAAAAAATATTAAGTCTAGATCTTCCACCATTGTGGATGTGCGGGCCCTTCCCGGGATTGATTGTTCTCGGCTGGATACAGTAGGTCAGTTGCACCGAAAAGATGCAACCATGTCCATTAGGCATTGGATGCTACAAATTAAAGGATGGGTTGGGCTCAATATTTCAGATACGGTGAGGGACCCAATCAGGAATCTATTTCGTGCAAATGGTGGGTTTGACTTAACTAAGAATTGGAGTAATATTCCAGACACAGTGAGCTTCATGAATTAGAGACCAAGTTTTGGATGCACCATGATTAGAGAATCATTGGACAAGAGTTGTCCACTCATCGATTGACCCATCACCAATAACTGTTAGGTGAGGTGATGAGCCAGTCGGTGAGACCGCACCACCCACTAGAAATTACTGATCACGGAGATTTTCACATCTCTACCAAGAGAGTGTAGGGATCTGAGAAAATAGTGAGAGCCTAATTTATTTAAAAATGAAACCCCTAAACAAATTGGTTAAGTCTGATTACAAAATCTAACTAGAAACTTTTGACTCTCTACAGGAAACATGTCTGCGTCCAACCCCGTGACCAAAATACTAGACACCTACAGATTGACTAGACCCAATTTTAAGGACTGGTTAAGCAACTATAGAATTATTTTGGGTTTCAAAAAATTGACCCATGTCTTCGACCAGGACCCACCTGCCATGCCAGCACGTCCGACTGCTGAACAGAGAGCATATCTGAAAAAGTGGATGGATGATGATAACAAAGTAAGGTACTATATGTTGGATGCAATGTCTGATGACTTGCAGTGCCAACATGAGAATATTATGACTACCCACCAAATATTGGCTCACCTACAAGAGTTGTTTGGTGAACAAAGTCGTGCAGCCAAGTATCAAGTCTGTCAAAAACTTTTTAAGGCTAAAATGCATGATGGGCAGACAGTCCAAGATCATTGTTTGACAATGATCAAGGATCTTAAGGAGCTTGAGAAGCTCAGTGTCATCTTAGACAAGGATTTTCAGACTGATGTGATCCTTCAGTCCTTATCTGATGCATATGGTCAGTTCATCATGAACTTCTATATGTATAAGATGCAGTGTACCTTGGTCGAGTTAATGAACATGCTGGTTACGGCTGAGCTTTCTATGAAGGGTTCAAAAGGCTCAGTTCTTACTGTGGAGCGAACTTCTTCCAAGAGAAAGTCTTTTGGAAAGAAAAAGAAGTCTGCGAAGAAGCAGAAGGTGGATGGGAAGAAGAAGAAGACAGAACCGAAGAAGAAGGCTGCTGAAAAGGAAAAATATTTTCACTGTCAATCAGACGGCCATTGGAAGTAGAACTGTCCTCAGTACCTGGCCACCTTGAAGAACAAAAAGGATGGTCCTTCTGGAGGTATGCTCATTTTAGAATCTAATCTTATGATTTCTTCTGCATCCAATTGGATGCTTGACTCTGGTTCTAGTGCTCATTTGTGCACTTCTATGCAGGGTCTTGAGGAGAGTAGGAGGCTGAGGGATGGGGAGATGATCCTACGCATCGGGAACGGAGCAAGAGTTGCTGCTGTGGCCGTGAAAACCTACCCTCTATGATTATCATTAGGATTAGATTTATTTCTTAGAGATTGTTATTATGTGCCTACAGCAAGCAGGTATTTGATTTCTGTTTCATGTTTAGCACAAGAAGGCTATGTGATTAGCTTTCATAAGGACCATTATAACATATTTTATGAAAATAATAAAATTATAAATGATTTTCTTATTAATGGTCTCTATCAGCTACATATTGATGTATTTGTATTTAATGTCGAGTAAAATGTGAATGCCATAGGAATTAAAAGGCCTAGAGATAATCTAAATGATAGGTATCTGTGGCACCTAAGGCTAGGTTATATAGTAGAAGACAGGGTTAACAAATTGGAGAAATTCGAGCTATTGAGTCCGTTGACTTTCGAGTCATATCCAGTTTGTGAATCATGCCTTCAAGGCAAAATGACCAAACTCCCTTTTGTAGGACATGGGGAAAGGGCCACAGACCTACTTGCCCTAGTACATACGGATGTGTGCGGTCCATTTGATGTGCCGGCTAGAGGCAACTATATCTACTTCATTACCTTTACCGATAATATGTCTAGGTACGAGTATGTATTTCTAATGAAACATAAGTCTGAAGCCTTTGAAAAGTTCAAAGAATTCAAGCATGAGGTAGAAAAACAAACAGGAAAGCCCATTAAGGTTCTTCGATCAGATCGAGGAGGCGAATACCTTAGTTGGGAGTTCCTAGACTATCTTAAAGATAATGGCATTGTCTCTCAATGGACTCCACCTGGAATGCCACAACTCAACGGGGTTTCAGAATGGAGAAATCGGACCCTATTAGATATGGTCCATTCCATAATGAGCTTCACGGACCTCTCTGAGTTTCTTTGGAGACATTGTCTCATGACAGCAATATATGTATTGAATAGGATTCTCTCTAAAACCATTCCTACTATACCGTATGAGATATGGCATGGTAAGAAGCCAAGTCTGAGTCATCTCAGAATTTGGGGTTGTCCGGCTCATGTCAAGAGACAGTAGGCGGACAAGTTAGAGTTCAGATCTTTTAGAGCTCGATTCATAGGATATCCTAAAGAGTCATTAGGATACTATTTTTATATTCCAAAAGACCATAATGTGATTGTGAATCGACATACTATTTTTCTTAAAAAATAGTTTATTCAAGATAGTGGCATTGGAAGAATAATCAAGCTCAAGGAGAATATCTCCCAAGAGCAATGAGCTAAAGAACCTGAGGAACCCAATCAATTAGAACTAGTCCTAACACAACCTCTTCCACCTCGTAGATCGACTAGGGTTTTCTATCCTCCTAAAAGATATTTAGGTACCATACAAGAGGATGTAGAAGAAATATTCCACACAGAAAATGGGGCTCATGGTGATGACCCCAAGATCTATGACGAGGCGATATCAGATATCGACTCCGAGAAATGGTTAGAGGCAATGAGATCAGAAATTGACTCGATACATTCAAACCAAGTCTGGACCTTGGTAGATCCACCTGAAGGTATTGTACCTATTAGGTGTAAATAGATCTTCAAGAGAAAGATAGGTGCAGATGGGAATGTGGAGACATTCAAGGCTAGGCTCGTAGCGAAAGGTTATAGTGCGTCCGAAGGCATTGACTATCAGGATACCTTCTCGTCCATAGCCATGCTAAAATTCATCCGCATATTGCTTGCTATTGTAGCCTATTTCGATTATGAAATATGACAAATGGACATGAAAACGGCATTCTTAAATGGATATCTTGAGAAAGATATCTATATGGAACAGTCGCTTGGTTTCACATCCAGTGACGATGATCACAAGGTCTGCAAGCTGCAAAGATCCATTTATGGACTTAAGCAAGCATCTCGAAGCTGGAATACTCGTTTCAATGATGTGATCAAAATATTTGGTTTCATCAAGAACGAGGAGGAACCATGTGTATTCAAGAAGGTCAGTGGGAGTGCAGTTGTCTTCCTCATACTATACGTAGATGACATCCTCCTGATTAAGAATGATATTTCTATGTTGACCTCAGTCAAAATATGGTTTTCTAAGGAGTTCTCTATGAAAGATCTAGGAGAGGCATCCTTTATATTAGGTATTAAGATCTATAGAGATAGACCAAATAGGATGCTGGGACTCTCACAGAAGATGTACATAGAGGAGGTGCTAAAAAAGTTTAGCATGAAAAACTCCAAAAGAATTTTAGTACCTTTTAGACATGGCACTCATCTATCCAAGAAGATGTGCCCTAGCACACCTGAGGAGATTGAACGCATGAACAAGATCCCTTATGCTTCGGCAATAGGAAGCTTCATGTATGCCATGCTATGTACACGACCTGATATAGCCCATGCTATGAGTGTCATAAGCAGATATTAGTCGAATCCAGATGAAGAGCATTGGACTTCTGTGAAATGTATCCTTAAGTACTTGAGAAGGACTAAGGATATGTTTCTAGTCTTTGGGAATGGAGAACTCCAGGTTCAGAGTTTTACAGATTCAGATTTTTTGTCTGATATAGATGATCGAAAGTCGACATCTGGGAGTCTGTTCATTTGTAATGGTAGTGCAGTTAGCTGGAAGAGTTCCAAGCAGACGGTGATTGCTGATTCCACCATGGAGGCAGAGTATATTGCTGCATCGGAAGCTACAAAGGAGGCATTCTGGTACAAAAAGTTTATCGTGGAGCTTGGAGTGATGTCATCGGATGCCATCCCTCTTTACTACGATAATAATGGCACCATAGCCCTAGCTAAAGAGCCAAGATCTCATCAGAAGTCCAAACATATCAGGCAGCGATTCCATCTGATCTGTGATTACCTCGAAAAAGGTTATGTCGATGTTAAGAGAGTCGACTCCACAGATAATGTGGCAGACTCGCTGACAAAGCTATTAGGCCAGTAAAAGATCGAAGCCCACCTTGAGAAGATGTGACTTAGATATGAAGCTAATTTGCATTAGGTCAAGTGGGAGTTTGTTAGATGTGTGCCCTAAATGCCAGATTAGCTGACACATTCCTGTACAAATCTAAGGACAAATTTATAATTTTGACTATAAATCAATAAATGGGTTATTCATCTATCACATTGTGTATATTGTGTCTGTGATACATCCTTTGAGTTAGTAGGAATGTCAATTCATATTTTCAAGAGTTGAAAATTTAAGGCATAAATTTACATAACTAACTCATAAACAGCTCTTGACCATAGGATCATCACGAGGATGGTGATCGATCCGGAAGGTTGGTGTACGATCGCTTTCTTAGGGTAGATATATTTTGAGTCTATGGTGTGGAGACACCGAAGTGAGAGTATAGGTATTCATTGAGAATGAGAGTACTGAGCGTGACCATATCGAGCAGTCATAAGGAAGTCTACCTTCTCATCGATGACTAGCTCGATGCTGCATTTGTGTGTCTAGTTCTTTGACCTGAGATGCATCGACAGTTCACCTTGAGTGTGTTATAGTTTGACTACACCATAACTCGATCTTCTAGCCATTCGAAATCCTAAGGTGTATGTTGGCTGTAGCATATTCATTGTAAGAATCAGATCGCACCAAGATGGGATTTATCAACCTCGATAGATGAGAGTAGTCCTATGATGATCGAAAGATCGAGTCCTTAAGCCCATGGCCATGACAGAGTGAAATAATGGAAAAGAGTTTTTCATTGGGGTTTGACATCAAACTCGGATTGATCGATTGATTCATATGACTGATGTTGGGTTTGACGAGTTCACCTTAACCCTAATTCAGTTGGGACTCATGATAGAGGAACTCAATCACACAGGTAGCTGCACCGAGAGGTTCATCTTCAGTTCTGATGGATTATGACCATATACTGCTAGGTGTCACTGGTGGATTTTGGAAGCAATTAGAATGATCTTGATGATTGATCATTCTAATTATCTGAATCAGAAGAGTTCTGATCCATCGAAAGGAGTTTCGATGATGTCGATGATGAGATCACGACATGTCTCATTACCATACAGAATTGAATCTAATTGGGTCACACCAACAAGGGTTAGGATCTAGATGTCATCAATTGGGCTAGCCCAATTGATTTGGATTAGATCCAATTAGGTTCAAGGAAATCATGCTAGCACATGATTGAGCCTAACTTTCTCCTCGTGTAATCTTTTCTATCTCGACTGAGTCAAATGTGATTTGACTCATCCAGAGAACCTTGAAAAGGTTTCTCTTAGTCTAAATGAAGCTTATCCAGCTCAAAAAAGGCTTTTCTTAATTCATGAGATAAGTTTAAGGCAAGCACCTGCTAATTCCTGTCACTTGCCAATTTTATTTTAGGACATCAGTCAAAAGTTGACATATGGGTCTTAAATTAAAGGCCACTTAGCAAGAGCTCATTGGAGGATTTTTGTGGAGTATTCACATACCAAATCAGCATCAAATTAGACACCATAATAAAATTATGGCATGAGCCCAATTGGATAAAGAGGGTGTCCCAAGTGGATAAGGATGGAAGTTGATTTGATCAACATGGACTCTTTGGCGCCAACATGATTATGCTTATCCAATGTTGGTGCCAACACTTGGAGAGAGGCTTGGGTTCTTATCTGATATGATCAGATGACATCACTCCATCAATCAAAATTTTTTTAGATTTATTAAAATTTTTTGATTGGTCGAATGATGTGGCACTACGCAGCACAGCAAGGTCTATATAAACCCTGTCTACGCCTAAGGTTGAAGTGATTGCACCAAACCCATCAAAGCTACCACCCCCCCTCCTCTTCTCCATGTCCCATCTAAAGTTCTCCCTCCCCTCTTTATGCCTAAGGAGTTGGGTGTCCATCTGATGCAAGATCAAGGTGTGGTGATGCCTTGAACAGGAAGGCTACAGGAGTTCTTCGACAAGTTGCTGCTCCAACTTCAGAAAGATTTTTGAAGATCTTTCTAATCAGATTTAGTTCTGATTTTTGGAGCAAAGATTTGTGAGGAGAAGATGATCCAGGTCCTATCCAAGTGGATACTGATAGAGGCCAGGTGATTACGTGGCTAAATCAGAACCTCAGGCTTGCTGCGATCATCTACAGGGTAATCAGATTACCCTTGAGGTATTTCATATTTCCTCATGCTTTTAGATTTATTTTAAAATTAATATCAGATAATAAAATTAGATTTAGAGATTTAGATCTAAAATAAATATAGGATAATTTTTTTTAAAATTATTCCACCCTAGATTTGATGAAATCTGGAATATCCTACAAGGAAAATGGCGATTTTTCCTTCAAAGGATGCCTCACCCAAGTCTTTCATGGAAAACTTTTGTGATAGCCATGTCTTGACCGATTGTAATATCGGGATATCATTTTCAATGAGCAGTTTGTCTTTTACATATAAGACTAAAAAGATAATAGCACTCCCACTATTCTTCTTGTGCACACAAGGTTCATCCACATTTTTGATAAAGCCAAACGATTTGACTGTCTCATCACAACGGATGTTCCAGCTCCTCGATGCTTGCTTCAATCCATAAATAGATCTATTCAGCTTGCATACCTGATTTGCTCTCTCACTTGTGATAAATCCCTTGGCTGAGTCATATAGACTTCTTCCTCAAAGTTTTCATTGAGGAAGGCAGTCTTGACATTCATCTGCCAGATCTCATAATCATGGTATACTGCTATAGCAAGCATTATCCGAATAGACTTGAGCATGGCTACCGACAAAAAGATTTCTTCACAATCAACACCTTATTTTTGCCTAAAACCTTTTGCCACAAGCCTGGTCTTATAGATCCCTACCTGATCATCTGCTCCAATCTTCTTTTTGAAGACCCATTTGTAGCCTATTGGGGTCACATCCTAAGGTGCATCAACCAAAGTCCATATTTGGTTGGCAGACATGGAGTCCATTTTGGATTTCATGACATTTAGCCACTTGTCTGAGTTATTACTCATGATAGCTTCTAAATAGGTCATGGGATCATCATTCTCAATGATGTTGATTGTATTATAATTCTTAATGACAAACCCATACCTAAGTGGTACATTACGTACTCTACTCGACCTTCAAAAAGGAAGTGTGTCAAGTGGCTGTGCCTCAACAATAGGCACATCTGGTTGAGAACTAATTGGTGAATTCTGGATGGATTGTAGGTTTTGAACTTCTTCAAGTTCAATAGATCTCCCACTGCCTCCTTCTTGAATAAACTCTTTCTCTAAGAAAATGACATGCCTACCAATAAATACCTTTTGTTTAATAAGGTTATAGAAGTGGTATCCTATACTCTCTTTTGGATAACCTACAAACCTGTATTTTTTTGATCTAGCATCCAGCTTATGTCCATCAATATTTTTCACATAAATTGGGCAACCCCAAATCTTAATATGCTTAAGATTGGGTCTTTTTTTTCTATATTTCATATGGAGTGCTAGAAATAGATTTCAAAGGTACTTTATTTAAGATATATGCTACAGCCACGAGGGCATATATCCAAAAGGATATCGAATGATCCATGAAGTACATCATGGACCGCACCATATCTAATAAGATGCGATTCCTCCTTTTCGTAATTCTATTTAATTGTAGAGTATAAGGAGGTGTCCATTGAGAAAGAATTCTATTTTGTTTCAAATGATCGAGAAACTCATTAGGCAAGTATTCTCCTCCTCGATCAGATCGAAGAGCTTTAATACTTTTACCAGTTTATTTTTTAACCATTCTTTCATACTCTTTAAATTTGTCAAAGACTTCAAATTTGTATTTCATTAAATATACATATCTAAATCTAGACCTATCATCAGTAAATATGATGAAGTAAGAGTATCCACCTCTGGCTTGAGTCGATATTAGACCACATACATCAGTATGTACAAGGTCCAATATGTCTCTTGCCCTTTCTCCTTATCCAGTAAATGGAGTCTTGGTCATTTTTTTCATGAGGTAAGATTCACAAGTTCCATATGATTCGTAATCATAAGGATCAAAGAAATTATCTTTGAATAATTTGTTAATCCTTGACTCATTTATATGGCCAAGTTGGCAGTGCCAGAGGTATGTGATATTCACATCCTCTCTCTTTCTTTTCTTCATATTGTCAACATGAAGCACATTATCATTAAGTGAAAGAAACAAAAAATCATTATCAATAAAAGTACTTCCATAATATTCATTAGAAAAATAAATAGAACAACCATTGTTCTTTATAATTATTTCAAAATCTTGTTCCAATTACAATGATCCAGAAATAATATTTCTAACAATATCAGAAAAATAATAACAGGTCTTCAGTTCTAAAACTTTATCCGAAAGTAACTTCAAAACCCTGATTCCAATGGCTTCAGCCCGAATGGACTCTCCACTAGCACCGAACAGCTCGAAGTCACCTTTATTCAGATTTCTTACTTTCTGTAGATTATGAATTGATTTGCAAAGATGTGAACAACAGATGGTATCCAATGCTCAAGAATCTAAAAATGATGTACTTAATGATAAATTAGTTGGTATCATGTACAAATCTATAGTAATGTTTGTCAGTTTCACGGTTGCAAGGTAATCCTTGCAATTTCTCTTCCAGTGGCCCTCTCTGCTATAGTGATAATAAGTACCTTTGGCAGAGACCTTTTTCGCCTTCTTCTTGGAGATGCCAGTCTTAGGATTCATCTTTTTCTTAGAACTTTTTTTTACATTTTTTTTGCTGATCTTATCAACATAAAGGACTTGAGCCTTTTCACCCTTGAAATGGCTCTCTGCTGTTTTCAGCATGTTCAGTAGTTCTGACAGGCTGATGTTCAGTTTGCTCATATGATAATTAATAATAAATTGAGAAAAAAAGTCAGAGAGAGACTGCAGGATCAAATTCTGGCTCAATTCATCATCCATGGCAAAATTCAGTTATCCTAGATGAGTGATCAAATCAATCATCTTTAGGACATCAGTTTGCATGAAGGTGTCTCAATCATATGGGCACAGAACAACTGCTTTGATATCTCGTATCGAGCAGTTCGACTTTGTTCCCCATATAACTCCTTAAGATTAAGAAGAATAGAGGGAACATCCATGTCCTCATGCTGCCTCTGGAGCTCATTGCACATGGAGGCAAACATAATACATTTGACAGTCACACTGTCATCTTTCTACATCTTATATGCGGCTCTATCCTCCTCGAAAGCATCTTCCCCAAGAGAATCTGGAGTAGGTGTATCCAGAATGTAGGAGACTTTTGTCTTAAGTGAGAATAATTCTCAAGTTTCTTAACTAGTCGATATAGTTGGGTCCAGTCAACTTGTTTGCATCTAGGATACGTCTAAGTGAAAGTGAGGATGTTGTGAGTATAGTTAATCTACAATAACAGAAACATAATATAAGCGAACAACTCATGATGACATGCACAACTAGACTAGAACCTTTATCTAATTGTGCTCTCACTATTTTATCGAACTTCATACCCCTCAAATATGAAAATCAAGAAACATTCAAATATTTCTTAGTGGGGTTGAGATCCCTATTCCTCATAAATACCTAGTGGATAGCACAACAAATATTCATGAGTTCAAGAGTAGGTAACTCTTTTTCAATTGTACCTCTACAATTCTCAACATCTTTTTTTCTGATCTCTAGATCACATATAGTCTTGTGGATAGCATAACAAACTATAGTGTTCTCATTAAGTTGACTTTTTAATCCCATATGGTCATACCTAAACAATGCTGCCTTTGTGGATAGCATAACAAAGCAACATAATTAAAATATGCCATAAGCATCAATATGCACTTGGTCAATATTATGTCAATTTTTATAGTAAGCCTTGTGGATAGCACAACAAGCTCACTAAGATCTTGATATACCCTATCGATCAAGTTTGAAGGAAGGCCCTTGTAATATCTACATCACTAATCAATCTAAGTTAGAAATTCAACAAGACTAAATTAGCCAGGTAAGTAGGTGGGAGGCTCCCCATAGCTTTTCTAGACACCAACAGAGTTGGTCAGGCCAACATACGGACCTAGTTAGAAAACCACTATTCATACTTTTCTCAACACCAATTGATCTTAAGAATTCAACTTTTGATTAAAAAGTAAATTCTGACATTACAACTTAATATAATTAAACGAGAGACTTTAAACTGATCTCGGCACATCCTAACTATAAGCACATAAAATGTACACTACAAATTATATAAATTTGCATACTTCAACTATTCATAATAGCAATCATATTACCATGTCAAAAATCATATAACGGTGCAATCGAAGTCATAACATATGACTAACAAATTCATATAGTATAACAAATCCTAATCTAATTAGGCATGCATAACATCCTTATTCACTATACATCGATTTAAGCATCATACTATCATGATAATAAAATTAAAATTACATAAATTTATAATTTTAATAATTAAAATTTAGAATCATGATTCATAAAAAAACAAAAATATTTTTTGAGTTTGAAGAATCGATGCTAAAAATAATGCTACATTTTTGACAGGAAATGAACAAGAATGATTCTATGCTACTAAATTGTACTTGTTTGATCAAATCAGACAAGGATGGCTCTGATACTACTATAGGATTCCAACCATATAACAAAAAATAATTTTTAAAAATTTTAAAATCATACAAATCATAGTTCTATCACATAAAACTATAGAGCCAGAATCGAAACCCAGAATCACCTTGCCGATATAGATCAAAGCAAAACCAAGCATGCATAGGGATAGAATTTTATACTTTCACCAAAATAAAAAAATAGCATGTTGGTGTTCTCCATGAGACTCCAAGATAGATGTTCTCCAATGATGATCCACACAAAAGATGGCCAAGGTCCTTCCCAACCGGTGCACTGCAGCAGCCTTGTCTTCTCATGAACACTATCGGCTTCAAACTTGCATCACGATCGCATCAAAGCCCAGTTGCTTTCGATCTTACCACCAGAATGACATCAAGAAGACACTTTTTAGATGTCATATAACCTAAGATTTGATTTTTAGCTCCAACATATGAAAAAATCAAACCCTAGGGCACTCTAGCAACACTTGCTAAAAATCTCACCACCCTTCTTGCAACTTTTGCCACTCAACTTTCCCTTTCTTTTTTTTCAAAATTTTTATAAATTTTTTTTTATGTTTACCACATCTCTCCTCTCTAATTTTAGTAAAGAATCTTAATAAGAAGCCATGTGGGGCATCCCCTATAAATAGGGGACCAAGGGATGTCACAATGGATGAAGGGGTGCCATCCTTTGGCACTCCAACTTCTCACACCCAGAATAAATTCACTAAGTAATTTTTTGGTGATTGAGATATTTACACTAGAAGAAGTCTTCCTTCTCTATGTGTCATAAAAAAATCATTTAATTTTGGCATCAAAACATCGGAGATCCGGTTAGGAAATTATGACAACGCATAAAAATTAAGAGCCTCCTTTAAGAAGGACTCTTCCTTTCACATGCCAAAAATAAAGTGGGCGGCATTAATTTTTTATGTGTGTTCTAGTGGGCACAAAGGAGTCCTTCTCCACTTAAAACTTGTCTATGTTGGATAAAGATCCAATCCAAATTGACCCAATCCCATTAGGTCAAAAGGCAACTGGTCTAGGTTAGCTCAAACACTTTGAACCAAATCAATTTAGGAACTTGAGTTAATGCAATGTGCTAGCATATCAAATTAACCCATAGAATTTATATTAAACTCTAATTAGATTAAATCAAGATCAAATCTCAAAGTGTGTAACCCATTGGGTTCCAAATCTAGCCAGCAGTGGACCAAGACTTTCGACGTAATCCTAATCCGACGAGATTAGGTCACCCAAAGAGTCCCAATCAACTTGGACTCTTTCAAATTGACTCCAGAATTAAACTCTTTTAATTCAGATGAATCTATAAGTTAAGATTGATATCTAACAATATGTCATGACTATCCAAAAAATTTAAAATTTTGATAAAAAAATTATAAAAATATCCTTCAGTGGCAAGTTTTCATGTACTTCAATCTTTCAGTCAAACAACATCCCAGATAAGCTATGGATATGAAAATATATCAAATCTAATCACTTATCATTATGTATCTCGATCAGAAGGTGATGATTTAGTTGATGATATATTATTATTTTTTTTTAATTATCACCCTGCTTTGGCCAAAGACTTCTGAATCAATGACCTATGAGATCATATAGGATGTTTGCTTCCCTTATTAGGAGTGATTGATCCCTTATTGATCACTTATAACCTTCATGCACTCTTCACCATATTCAGAATATCCCACACAAGGATTAGAGAATCAAGTTAGGTAGTGAACCAAAATATAGATCCAAATACATAAGGTACCATGGTGACCTCAGGTCTAAGGATCACATAAACAACTCCCACTAGAGAAATATCAGTTGACATGTAAATAAGACTCCATCTGATATTCTCTCATAGGTCAATTCAGTGAACTTATTCTCTAATGAACACCCAAATCCTTGTATTAGTGTCACCACACAAGTGGTTGTGAATCAACCACCCTTATTTCTGAGCGTACATAGGACATACCAGTCTTATCGATATCATTGATCTCTGACTCAATGTACCAATGACTAAAAATATTTTAGGTTAGAGTTATCAAGAAATTAGGTCTCACTGACATGATCTCATCACGGTCCTAAAACTATTATCCAAATCTATGAGGTTCATTATAATCTTAAAATAAATAAGATGCAGCATATAATGAAATAAAAATATCTTATTTTGTTAATCATAAATTGTTGTGATCCAGGTGGTGTGTCCAAGGCCCAGGAGACCAAGGCTAAGACCAAGGTCCATCATTCATGAGGGCTTCATGGAGGCTCTAGGGCTAGTTGGGCCCTAGGTTGAAAGGCTGTGGGCCTTTCGGGTTCTTGAGGTCTAGGTTATGTGGGCCTCAAGGGACCAACTCTTCATGGGCCAGGTCTGGGCCCCAGATAGGTGAGATTAGGTCGAGTCATCGGTGTACATGGGCTTGGGTTAACCTAATCTCCCATAGAGTTGGTCAAGGGAGTTTTGGGTTTGGGTCACTTGACCCTGTGTTTATATATACATGCACTGTATAGGTTTGATGAAGCAAAAGAGAATACTAAACTCTTTCTCCCAAGTCTCTCTCTCTCTTCTCCTCTCTCTCCAGCTATTCTCCACACCCCAAGTGCAAGAAACCCTAGGGTTTCTTGTTGCCAGGTCCCAAAAAAGGCAGGAAAAGCAAGGGGAGGCGCTAGGCTCCCCCTTTGTGACGCCAACCACTTTTCTCTCTCCCTCTCTTGAAGTCACCCAAACATCAGGTCTAAGACCTAAAATCTCTTGAGAAGAGGTTGGTACAAGTTCCTCTCAGATCTAGAGTTGATCTGAGGTCGTTTGAGGTGCGGGTGAGATCTCCATCAACAAATCTACAAGAAAGGCTGCAGTAGGACAGATCTGCAAGGTCTGGTTCTATCTACCTTCTTCCTTATCTAGAATATCCTGATTCAAGATCTATAAATTGAAAGACCTCAATCTAGGCCTGATCTGGTTGGGTACCAGATCTTGGATTTTTTAGAGGTGATCTTAGAGGTGTTCTTCATCTGGAACGAAAGCCTGATGAAGAAGATAACAACCAGGCTGATTTCGTCAAGGGCCTTCGATCGAGTCCAGAAGACTTCAGATTTGTTCGTTGCTAGTTCCGTTGCACCCAACATCCATGGAGGAGCCGGGATCATGCTCCAATAGTTGGTATCAGAGCCACGATGGTGAGGAAGCGGTTCCAAGCACGAGAAGTTGAAGATCCCAAGTGCTGAAAATTTTCAGCAAGGTACCATCAAGGTATATTCTACACTTCTTGATTTTATATTGCTTGTTTAGCTTGGATCCAGTCATGGGCAGCAATATGAAGGTCGATTTCGAGAAGTTTGATGGCAAGAAAAATTTTTTCATGTCAAAAATCTGGGTGGAGGAACTTCTGGTGCAAGCAGATCTGGATCAGGCTTTGGATGAGAAGCCTGAGGGAATGACAGATAGACAGTGGGCATCGTTGGAGAAGAAAGCATACTCGGTGATCAGAGGATGTTTGGCGGATGCGGCATTGCATTCGGTGCTGGAAGAAAAGACCCCGAAGGGCCTTTGGTCGAAGTTGCACACCATGTATATGGGGAAGAATATGTGCAACAAGCTAATACTGAAGAAGAGGTTGTACAGTCTTCGAATGCAGGAGGGATCTGATGTGATTGGCCACATTCAGAGGTTTGACCAGTTGTACACGGAGTTAATGAATATCAGGGTGAAGCTGGATGAGGAGGATAAGTCCCGGTTGCTTTTGTGTTCGCTGCCAGGATCATATGACTCTTTGGTGACTACACTGCTCTACGGCAAGGAAACTCTGGAATATGAGGACATGGTCTCGGTGCTGAGATCTAATGAGCAAAGAGAAAAGTTGACCAGAGATCGGGCTCCCCAGGAGGGTTTGGCAGTAGGGAAGAGGATAGGTAGAGGCAAAGGCAGAAGCAAGTCCAGGGTGTGGTCCAAGTCCAGGAAGGGAAAGAAAGAGATGAAATGCTTCAAGTGCAACGAGTTCGGGCACTTCAAGCGAGAATGTCCACTATGGAAGAGCAAGAAGGAGAAAGAAGTGGCTCAAAATCAGTGAGTGCAGTTGCTGGGCAGCAGGTGGAGGATGATCTACTTGTGGTATCAGATAGTCACAGGCATTACATAGAGGAGTGGACACTAGACTCTACGTGCTCACATCACTACACACCACACAGGTCTTGGTTTGCGACATACACTGAGATAGATGAGGGATCAGTGACTCTAGGCGACAATCATCCTTGCAAGGTGGCTGGGATAGGGACAGTCAGGGTGAGGATGTTTGATAGGATTGTGAGGACATTGACAAATGTAAAGCACATCTTGGAGCTGAAAAAGAATCTGGTGTCACAAGGCTACTTGGAGCGCAGTGGATACAGCTTCAGCAGTAGGGCTAGAAGCGAAGTACTGAACATCTCCAATGGAGCTATGGTGGTGATGAGAGGCAGGAGGTTGGACAATAACCTCTATCGCATGGAGGGATCTGTGGTGACCGGAGAGTCTGATGCAGCAGCTGCAGCACAGGACCAGCAGGGAGCTTACAAGATGTGGCACAACCGCCTAGGCCACATGGGTGACAAGGGGCTGAGGGAGTTGAGTAGGAGAGGACTCATCTCTGATCTAGAGGATGGTGCTACAGGAGAGATCTGTGAGCCTTGCCAGATGGGAAAGTAGAGGAGAGTTCAGTTCAACATCAGTACAACCCGCAGTGCAGCCCCTCTAGAGTTAGTACACACGGATGTGTGGGGACCAGCCCCAGTTTCAGCTAGGAATGGGGCCAGATACTTCATGACCCTGATTGATGATTTCTCAAGGAAACTCTGGATTTACTTCATAAGAGAGAATCTGAGGTCTTCACCAAGTTCAAGATCTAGAGAGCTGAGGTGGAGAAGGAGCAGGGGAGGAGTGTGAAGTGTCTGAGGTCAGACAATGACGGAGAGTACACTAACAGAGAGTTCCAGGATTACTGTGAGGAGTGTGGGATCAGGAGACACTTCTCAGTTAAGGAGACTCCATAGCAGAATGGGGTGGCTGAGAGGATGAACAAAACACTTCTGGAAAAGGCACGATGCTTGAGGCTGCAGGCAGGGCTTCCAAAGGCATTCTGGGTTGACACAATTGACGCAGTGCGTTACTTGGTCAATCAGTCACCTTACACCAGGTTGGATGGCAGGCTTCTAGAGGAGGTGTGGTCTGGGAGGACGGTTGGGCTGGGCCATCTATGGATATTTGGGTGCACGGCCTATGTGCACATTGGAGCTAGTGAGCGGAGCAAGCTAGATGCCAGATCACGCAAGACGGTGTTTCTAGGCTATCCATAAGGAGTTAAGGGATATAGGCTATGGGATCCCTTGGAAAAGAAGGTCAACATTAGTCGGGATGTGATTTTTGATGAGGAGTCAGTCCTACGGAGGTGAGCAGGCATGGACGAGCAGTAGGAGCAGGAGGAGGTCCAGCAGGGTGCTGCTGGACAGCTTACCTCTTTGATTTTGCCTCTTGCAGGTACTACGGGAGGACATGACATTCAGGTGGAGAACCTACCTAAGGTGTCTCCATAAGTGGAGAGGACTCGGATGGATGATCGAGGTGAAGAGGTCCAACAAGAGCGAGCTGGACCAAGGACTGATATCGATGTTGCCCTACATAAGCCCAAGAGGACCATCAGGCAACCGAACCGATATGGCTTCGAGGAGATGCTGTCATATACCCTGGTGACAGTGAATGGAGACCCATATATATATCAGGAGGCTATTGAGAGCCAGGACAGAGAGCGGTGGGTCCAGGCGATGTCCGAAGAGATGCAGTCTCTCCACCAGAACCAGACATGGTGATTGGTGCAGTTGCCACAAGGGAAGAGGCTTATTGGCTGCAAATTGGTCTACAGTCGCAAGGAAGGACCTTCAAAGCAGGGAGGTATCAGATTCAAGGCAAGGTTAGTGGCCAAGGGATACTCCCAGAAGGAAGGCATCAACTTCAGCGAGGTCTTCTCTCCCATCGTCAGACATACTTCCATCAGAGTGTTGCTGAGCATTGTAGCAGCTCAGGATTTAGAGCTGGAGCAGATGGATGTCAAGACGGCATTCCTCCATGGGCATTTGGAGGAGAGGATTTACATGGAGCAGCCACCCGATTTCAGGGATCCAGGATCAGAGGAAAAGGTTTGTTTGTTGCAGAAGTCGCTGTACGGACTGAAGCAATCGTCGAGGCAATGGTACAAGCGGTTCGACTCCTATGTGCGCAGCATTGGACTTTCCAAGTGCGAGTTTGATCCCTATGTTTATGTTCAGTCTCTTGAGGATGGTTCTAGGGTGTTCCTGCTCTTGTATGTGGATGACATGCTTATAGCATGCAAGAGTAGGAAGGTTGTGCAGGATCTGAAGGCATCCTTATCTCGGGAGTTTGAGATGAAAGATTTGGGCCTTGCAAGAAAGATCCTAGGCATGGAGATTTTCAGAGACCGAGCCCGAAGGGTGCTGCATCTATCTCATGGGGGCTATATACAGAAGGTCTTAAAGAGGTTCGGGATGAAGGGAGCAAAGCCGGCGGAGCTGCCACTTGCCGGTCACTTCAGACTCTCGAAGACCATGGCTCCACAGATTGAGGTGGAGGCTCAGGAGATGGAGACGGTTCCTTATGCCTCAGGAGTTGGGAGCTTGATATATGCGATGGTCTATTGTAGGCCAGACATCGCTCATGCAGTGAGTCAGGTTAGCAGGTTCATGTCACAGCCTGACAGGGAGCACTAGAGAGCTCTGAAGTGGATATTCAGATACCTGGCGGGTTCAGTTGGAGTTGGCATCTGCTACGGACAGTGAGGAGGTGCAGTGGGATACTTTGACATGTCCAGGGAGGCTCAGGGGCTGATTGGCGATTATGTAGATGCAGACTTCGGTGGAGAAGTGGATACTCGGAGGTCTACGACAGGCTTCATCTTTAGCCTGTATGGAGGTCCTATTTCTTGGAGATCGAGTCTGCAGCCTATCATGACCCTATCCACTACAGAGGTGGAATATATTGGGCTGATAGAAGCAGCTAAGGAGGCAATTTGGCTGAAGGGTTTGTTGACAGAGATGGGCCTTACTCAGGATGCCATTAGAGTGCACTGTAACAGTCAGAGTGCACTTCTATTAGCACAGAACTCAGTCTATCATGCAAGGACAAAGCACATCGACATTTGGTATCATCGGATCAGGGAGCTTGTGGAGGATGGTGAGGTGGAGCTGGTAAAGGTACACACCAAGGAGAACCCAGCTGATGCACTTACGAAGGTACTTCCACGGGATAGCTTTCAGAGATGTGTTGAGCTGATTCGGCTGATGGACAGAGTGGAGCTGGTTGAGGCCTTGGGACACCAAGGTGGAGATTGTTGTGATCTAGGAGGTGTGCCCAAGGCCCAGGGGATCAAGGCTAAGGCCAAGGTCCATCATTCATGAGGGCTTCATGGAGGCTCTAGGGCTAGTTGGGCCCTAGGTTGAAAGGCTGTGGGCCTTTCGGGTTCTTGAAAACTAGGTTATGTGGGCCTCAAGGGACCAACTCTTTATGGGTCAGGTCTAGGCCCAGGATAAGTGAGATTAGATCGAGTCATGGGTGTACATGAGCTTGGGTTAACCTAATCTCCCATAGAGTTGGTCAAGGAAGTTTTGGGTTTGGATCACTTGACCCTATGTTTATATATACATGCACTGTATAGGTTTGATGAAGCAAAAGGAATACTAAACTCTTTCTCCCAAGTCTCTCTCTCTCTTCTCTCTCTCTCTCCAGCTATTCTCCATGCCCCAGGAGCAAGAAACCCTAGGGTTTCTTGCCGCCAGGTCCCAAAAAAGGCAGGAAAAGCAAGGGGAGGCACTAGGCTCCCCCTTTGTGCCACCAACCACGTTTTTCTCTCCCTCTCTTGTAGTCATCCAAACATTAGGTCCAGGACCTGGAATCTCCTGAGAAGAGGTTGGTACAAGTTTCTCTCAGATCTGGAGTTGATTTGAGGTCGTTTGAGGCACGGGTGAGATCTCCATCAACAGATCTACAAGAAAGGCTACAGCAGGACAGATCTACAAGGTCTGGTTCTATCTACCTTTTTCCTTATCTAGAACACCCCGATTCAAGATCTACAAATTGAAAAACCTCGGTCCAGGCCTGATTTGGTTGGGTACTGATCTTGGATTTTTTAGAGGTGATCTTAGAGGCGTTCTTCATCTGGAATGAAAGCCTGACAAAGAAGACAGCAACCAAGTTGATTTCATCAAGGGCCTTCGATCGAGTCCAGAAGTCTCCAGATTTGTTCGTTGCTGGTTCCGCTACACCCAAGGTCTGTGGGAGGAGCCGGGATCGTGCTCCAACATAAATGTCAATTACATAAATGTCAATTACATCAGAGTTGACAGTAGAACTCTGGGGTGTCCAATGATCATTTTGGTCAAGGAGATGAATTATATGAAAACTATATCCGCATGGGTTCTAAGGATGTTGTTCTATACATTCGACCTATCCGGTCGTCGGGTACCATTGCTAGATGGTCACTTCGATTGGTATAAGAATTTATTCTTATGCTACCGGCTTAGGTTTGGACCTATGAGGTCACACACATTAGAGTTCATGATCCGATCAGATGGTTGATCAACGATTAGAATCGTTCTAGGGTTAAATGATCAATACGATTGACATTTAACCCAGTGCAAGTATTGCAGGAGGATCTATTAGCAATTCGATTGCTGATTGGCTTAATTTGATTAAGCCAATGGACTGAGATTAAGTCTAATTAAATATAATTTAATTAGATTTGGTTTGGGCTTGATTGGATCAAGTTCAATTGGTTTATTGGATAAGCCAAATGCAAGGAAAAACTAGTCCTAGTTCAACTAGGACTTGGGTCAATCTAATTTCTAATTTGATTAGAAAATTAAATCAGATTTAAATCTAATTTAATCTGATTAAATTAGGTTTTTAATTGGGTTAAGACCTATTTTTATTGGGTTGATCTAATTTTGATTTGATTTGATTTGGGAAACCAAATTAAAACAAGTTATAAGACATAATCCTAGTAAGACTAGGATTCCACCTTGCGCCACATAAGCCTTCCCCATGCCCTCTCTCTTATTCAACGCCAATCTCCACTTATTTTGTGCGACAAAAGCCCTCTCCCATGTCTCTCCCACGTTCACAAAAGGTTTTCTCTCTTCTTTCTTACATGGAAGGTGGTTTGGATCAAATCAAAAAGGAATAAGTTTAGATTTCAAATTCTATGAGATAGAGTTTTAGAAATCCAAAACTCTTTCAATTTTGCATCGAATTTATCCAAATTTTTTTTGGAATTTTTATGGCTTTTAGGGTATATATTGTGCACCCTTTTCTGATGATCCATGCATGAAAATATGAAGGAGGTGCTCAAGAGTTGGGCATCCCTTAACTTGCCATGTTTGGATAAGCCTTGACTAGGTGTTTGACCTAGACAAGGACTCTATCATATCTCTCTATATAAGATGTGTTTCTTTGTGAAATTTTAGCAAAAGTTAGATATTTGAGGGACCTTTGTGCCATCCAAAAATCAAAGAGAAATACCTTTAGGTAGTAAAGATATAAAAGATACAAGTTTAGATGTCTAGAGAGAAAAATGTGAAGAAGAAGAGGGTCTTCTTCTAGGGTTTTAGTTTTCATATCTTTCCTCCCTCCATCTTGAGTTTTCTGAGAGCGTCTCAGATCTGAAACTCCTCCTTCTACTTTCCATCTTTGGAAGAGTATAAATTAAGAAGAAGGAGGCACCTGATCAACCATCAAAGAAGAATCAGCGCAGTACTAGCATACTGTGCTGATTTCCTGAAGCAGGACTTCTGATCGAGATTCATGGGCTCGTGTGGATGACTCCTAGAGGTCGGATGCGTGTGTGGCTTGCAACATCATCCTCAAGCCCAGATCAACAAGGTTTGAATGTCTAACTTGCAAGGTAATAGATCTGATCTATTGTTTAATACATACATTAGATGTAGTATAGAAACATGTTGATATGATCAACATGTAGTTCATGCTATATTTATATATTTTAATTTTTGATTTAATGCTATATAATAATCATGTAATAGGATCTTAGATCTAGGGATTTTTTGATTTTAAAAAATAAATTTTGATTTATTTTAGTCTTCCGCTGTATGATCTTGAAAAAGTTTCAAGATCTAACCCTGAAACCCTAGATCTGGTTCCTACAATTGGTATCAGAGCCTAGGTTCTTTATTACATGATTATTTATACATGCTTAGATTATTTCTTAGATTAAATCTAATTTATAATCTAATTATTAAATATAAAATTAAAATTTTAGATCAATCACAAACTGCAAGGTTGTCCTGCTGTAAGGTTTACCCCTTACAGTGCAAAGGTTGTCCTAGTTTGTGTAGATCTAGCTTTAATCATAAATTTGTTAGATATGATCTAGATTAAATTTATGATTTATTAGATTTAAAAAATGTTTAAATCTGAAATAAAATCTCTTTGTTAATAATTTTTGTGCAAAGAAATTATTTAAAGTTGAAATTATTTCAATTACATGAACCTGTTTAGATTAGATCTAAAGTAGTTTCATGTTTATTTCACTTGTATCTTGATTAGAATCAAACATGCAATATGGTTGGTAGAATCATATTATAAAATTATTTTACATATATGAAAATTATTTTTTGAAAAGCCAAACCCAACCCTCCGCCCAAAACTTAATTAAGAATTAAGAAGTTGTTTGATTAGGTTCTAGGATTGTGAATTGAAGAACCTAAGACACAAATCATAACACATTGGGTTAATGGGTTAGTGGAAATTAGGTCCATTAATTGGGTTAGACCTATGGTTAGATTGAAGATGGACTTAATTAGAGAATTGACTAAATCTAATCAATTGTTGTCTTAGATTAGGTCAAGGATTCTCTAGATCAATAACAATAGTTGTAGTTGGTCAAATCCATGTCTTTATTGAGAACCAAATGGACTTGATTCTTGGCTAAGCGGTCTAGCACGAACTGTTAGGTTGATCTAATTGAAACTAATTAAACCAGTTGGTGTCTAAGGTAAACCAGACCGATGGTTTTTAATTGGGAGCCCGCTAACCTGACCATTTCTGATGGTGTCTAAGGCAAGCTTTGGCAGACCCTCCCACTGATCGAACTTACCTAGCCTCTTGATGAAATTATGTTTTGATCAGATCACTTGACTATTCGAGCTGACCCATGTCAGCTAGGTAAATCAGTGTGACTGATTTAGGTGCTCCTAGACCAGCCCTTTTAATGGTCTCCCTTAAGCTGACTTGGTGAAGCCAGTGGGAGGATCATGATAAGCTGGTTCATCTGACTTCATCCTCTATATTATTTAAATCCTCTAAAATTATTAGGTCCTTAAAATGACAAAGTTATAGAGATAACTGAGTCATAGCCTCCCATTAAGGTGTTTGATAATGAGTCCATTAACTCAATAATCATTGCAGACCCAAAGGCCTGGTGCTTGTTGACTAATGGAATTATCACTCATCATATGATGACTTGGAAGTGTCTCTCTAATGGTGGTTAGGTGAGCCAACCAAAGTTGGGCTTAATCATTCGTTGGTTAGATACACCAAGTATGATCATGTTAATGGTTGGACCTAACCGGATCCTTACAGTGGAGGCCAAAGCCTACTGATTAGGTTTCTGGGGCAAAATTAAAATTACTAGAAATTGTTTAGAGAAACAATTGGTTATGAACCTACCCTTAGATGTACATGGGTTGGCCAACCAAAGTTGGGCTTGTGTGCAGTCTAAGTGGATTCTAGTACCCGCTAAGGAATTAGGGTAATTCCTTAAGTTGGAGGTAGAGGCTACCAATTTGAATAAAATAGTGGGAGAAATCTTTTGATTAAAGTCCAAATCTTTAGGTTTAATGAATCAATTACTAATTAGGTTATGGTTCTCCTTTATGCAAATATGGCCACTTCCCTATCGCTCCGATCATTGTTGGACAATGATAAGTTGGTGGGACCCAACTTCGGTAGCTGGTACTGAAAGTTGAAGATAGTCCTGGAGCATGAACGGATCCTATATGTGATAATGGATCCTACACCTGAGGAGCCAGCTGTCAATGCACGTGGAACAGTCAGAGATACTTACCAGAAGTGGCTCAGTGACCGGACCACGGTACACTGTATCATGCTAGCAGCCATGAGCGATGAGTTCAATCACAGATTCGAGATGACTCAGCCAAAGGACATGCTTCAAGTGTTGGAGGATGCCTTTGGCACACCCGATGATGTAGAGAGGTACAAGACTAGTTGTGCCATCTTCAATGCCAAAATACGGGATGGTGCCTCTATCACTGATCATGTATTGTACATGATCGAGCTGATGGAACGATTGAGCAAGCTTGACTTTCCCTTGCATGAGTAGCTTGGGAAAGATGCAATACTGAACTCGCTGCCCAAGTCTTATCTCCCATTCCTCATTCATTATAGAATGACAAAGCCTGAAGAGAACTACCACAGGTTACTGGGCTTGCTTCAGAACTTTGAGAAGGATCACCAACTTCACAAGGAGTCGGTGAACTTAGTGGGAGGTTCATCTTCTGGTTCTCGATCTTTTGAGAAAGGGAAGAAGAACAAGAAGAAGAAAGTGAAGAAGGTGCAAGTTCAGGCTGGGACATCAGTGCAGAGCCAGACCAAAAAGAACAAGCCCGATAAGAGTCTATTCAACTGGCAAGCACCCTAGATTAGATAGTGTGTCAGATATCTACTTATGGCACTGTAGGTTAGGTCATATAAATAAGAATAGAATAAACAGGTTGACTCAAGAGAAAATCTTCGAAGTCAGTGATTGTGAATCACTTCCAACCTGTGAGTCCTGTCTTCTTGGTAAAATGACCAAGTCACCTTTTACTGGAAAAGGTGAGAGAGCTACTGAGCTCTTGAGCCTAGTACATACTGATGTATGCGATCCCATGAGCACCAGTGCTAGAGGTGGATATTTCTACTTCATAACTTTCACAGATGACCTATCCTGATATGGATATGTCTATCTGATGAAACATAAGTCGGATTCATTTGAAATGTTCAAACGATTCTGAAGTGAAGTAGAAAAATAAATTGAGAAGAGTATTAAAACTCTTCGATCTGATCGAGGAGAAGAATACCTTTCTAGTGAATTTTTTACATATCTAGGAGAGAATGGGATTCTCTCCCAATGGACTCCTCCAGGAATACCACAGCATAATGGTGTGTCTGAAAGGAGAAATCGGACTTTGTTAGACATGGTCCGATCCATGATGGGTTTTGCTAGCTTGCCGATATCCTTCTGGGGATATGCACTCGAATCAGTCAGTTATCTGTTAAATAGGGTTCCAAGTAAGTCTGTAATTAAGACTCCATATGAGATATGGACAGGGCGTAAGCCAGTACTTTCACACCTTAGGGTCTGGGGGTGCCCGGCCTATATCAAATGATTAGTCACAGTCAAACTTGGACCTAGGTCTGACAAATGCTCATTCATAGGGTACCCCAAAGAGACAAAAGGATATTTTTTCTACCATGCTGATGAACAAAAGGTGTTAGTCAGCCTTAAGGCAATCTTTTTAGAAAAGGAGTTCCTTGGTGAAGGAACCGTTGCCTCTAAGGTTGAACTTGATGAAGTTCAACAGGTAGAAGAACTGACACCAATAGCTGAACCTGAGTCGGATATGATTAGATCAGATCCGGAGCCCAATATACCTGCACCATTAAGGCGATCCGGTAGAGTACCGCATCAGCCGGACAGATACTACGGTTTCTTGGTCCGAGACGGTGATCCCATCGAACTTGATGAGAATAATGAGGATCCGATCACCTATATGGATGTAATGCAGAGACCTGATTCTGAGAAATGGCTTGAAACCATGAAATCTGAATGGAGTCCATGAAGGTCAACGATGTATGGACATTGGTTGACCCACCTGAAGGGGTTAAACCCATTGGGTGTAAATGGGTCTTCAAAAGGAAGAGGGGCGCAGACAGAAAGGTGGAGACCTATAAAGCCCGTCTGGTCGCCAAGGGGTATCGTCAACGTTATGATATTGATTATAACAAGATGTTTTCCCCTGTGGCAATGCTCAAATCCATTCGGATAATGCTTGCAATAGCTGCCCATCTGGATTATGAGATCTGGCAGATGGATGTAAAGACAGCTTTCCTGAATGGAGAGCTGACTGAAGAGGTGTATATGATACAACCTGAGGGGTTTACATCCACAGATGAGTCCAAGGTGTGCAAGCTTCAGAGATCCATTTATGGACTGAATCAAGCTTCTCAGAGTTGGAACATGCATTTTGATAAGGTGATCAAAATGTATGCTTCATTAAGAATGGAGAAGAGCCCTGCATCTATAAATGGGCAAATGGTCCAGTTGTGGTATTCCATGTCTTGTACGTGGATGACATTCTCTTAATCGGGAATGACATCCCCGCACTACAGGGAATAAAAGTTTGGTTGTCATCACAGTTCTCCATGAAGGACTTGGGTGAAGCATCCTACATCCTAGGGATGAAGATCTATAGGGATAGATCTAAAAGGATGCTTGGGTTATCCCAGTCCATGTACATAGACACTGTGCTGAAGAGGTTCAGCATGGAGAATTCCAAGAAGGGCTATCTACCGATAGGCCAAGGAATTTCTCTCTCTAAGAAGGATTGTCTGACAACTCCTGAAGAGAGAGAGCGTATGAGTAGAGTCCCATATGCTTCAGCTGTGGGATCTATCATGTACGCCATGACATGTACAAGATCAGATGTGTCATACTCACTAGGAGTAGTGAGTAGATACCAATCTGATCCTAGAGAAAATCACTGGAAAATGGTTAAAGCCATCCTTAAGTATTTGAGAAATACTAAGGACCAATGGTTGGTTTATGACGAGTGAGATCTGAAACTTGTGGGGTTCACAGACTCCAGCTTCCAATCTGACCATGATGACAGCAGGAGTGTATCGGGTTATATCTTTACTCTGAATGGTGGAGCCATCTGCTGGAAGAGTTCCAAGCAGCATACTGTGGCAGACTCTATTTGTGAAGTGGAGTACATCGCAGCATCGGATGCCGCGAAGGAAGCTGTGTGGCTGAGGAAATTCATCAACAGCTCGGAGTAGCACTCTCCCTCGATGGTCCAGTCCTGCTCTACTACGACAGCACTGGTGCCATAGCTCAGGTGAAGGAACCCAAAGCACATCAGTGGATGAAGCACATCTTGCGTCGCTTCCACCTGATCCGAGAGATCGTGGATCGAGGTGATGTCGACCTTCAGAAGATCGACGGAAAGGAGAACCTAGCCGACCCCTTCACTAAAGCCCTGGCGATAAAGGAGTTCGACAACCACAAGTCGAAGATGGGTATTAGATACTGTGTCGAGTGGCTTTAAGACAAGTGGGAGTTGTTGGAAAATGTGTCCCAAAAAGCCAATCGTCAAGCTGTTGACGGTTGAGCAACCAAGTATTGTAATTGATTTGTTAATAAATAAAATATATTTGGCATTTTCATCATAAGCTTTCATCTTCTAATGAACTCCGTTGTTATGATGAAGTCCTTAGGACTATTTAAGTTCGATAAAGAGAGATTTATCGATTAGTCCTTAAAACTGTTCACGACCAAATGATAAGCTGTTAATAAGGACGACAGCTTCTATCGAGCATAGGTCGCTGTAGGCCATATGGGTTGGTTGTCCTCTTAACCAAGGAGTGTGGAGACACTGGTATGGCATACAGGTGAGATGTAAGGGTACATCATCATTGAACGTGACCAACTCCAAAGTATTCTGCTGTCGAGAATGTCTCTGATGGGATATAGGTATAAGTGTCCCTTAGACTTGAGATCGCCTCAGTGACTTGCAAGCAACTCACTGTGCTTTGGTATTGGACTAACTGAATTTCTAATTCAGGGATGGAAGGCTTCTGGGCACAGTCAAGTACTTGCGAAGTCAGAGTGTGATCGAATGGGATTGACCACTCCAAGAGTTGGAGAAGAATGAGTCGCTGTATTTCAATTTAGCAAAACCTTGACCAAGATAATCCATCAAATGGATTTGATATTTTGAAATATAATGTGGACAACCTGATCAAAGTTGACAGTTGAACTCTGGGGTATCCTATGATCATTTTGGTTAAGGGGATGAATTATATGAAAACTATATCCGCATGGGTTCTAAGGATGTTGTTCTATACATTCGACCTATCCGATCGTCGGGTACCATTGCTAGATGGTCACTTCGATTGGTATAGGAATTTATTCCTATGCTACCGGCTTAGGTTTGGACCTATGAGGTCACACACATTAGAGTTCATGATCCGATCAGATGGTTGATCAACGATTAAGAATCGTTCTAGGGTTAAATGATCAATACGATTGACATTTAACCCAGTGCAAGTGTTGCAGGAGGATCTATTAGCAATTCGATTGATGATTGGCTTAATTTGATTAAGCCAATGGGCTGAGATTAAGTATAATTAAATATAATTTAATTAGATTTAGTTTGGGCTTGATTGGATCAAGTCCAATTGATTTATTGGATAAGCCAAGTGCAATGAAAAACTAGTCCTAGTTCAACTAGGACTTGGGTCAATCTAATTTCTAATTTGATTAAAAAATTAAATCAGATTTAAATCTAATTTAATCTAATTAAATTAGATTCTTAATTGAGTTAAGACCAATTTTAATTGGGTTTATCTAATTTTGATTTGATTTGGTTTGGGAAACCAAATTAAAATAAGTCATAAGACAGAATCCTAGTAAGACTAGGATTCCACCTTGCGCCACATAAGCCTTCCCCACGCCCTCTCTCTTATTCAATGCCAATCTCCACTTATTTTGTGTGACAAAAGCCCTCTCCCAGGTATCTCCCACGTTCACAAAAGGTTTCCTCTCTTCTTTCTTATATGGAAGGTGGTTTGGATCAAATCAAAAAGGAATAAGTTTGGATTTTGAATTCTATGAGATAGAGTTTTAGAAATCCAAAACTCTTTCAATTTTGCACCAAATTTATCCAAATTTTTTATGAAATTTTTGTGGATTTTAGGGTATATATTGTGCACCCTTTTTAGTGATACATATATGAAAATATGAAGGAGGTGCTCAAGAGTTGGGCGTCCCTTAACTTGCCATGTTTGGATAAGCCTTGACAAGGTGTTTGACCTAGATAAAGACTCTATCATATCTCTCTATATAAGATGAGTTTCTTTATAAAATTTTAGGGAAAGTTAGAGATTTGAGGGACTTTGTCCATCCAAAAATTAGAGCGAAATACCTTTGGGTGATGGAGATATAAAAGATGTAAGTTTGGGTGTCTAGAGAGAAAAATGTGAAGAAGAAGAGGGTCTTCTTCTAGGGTTTTAGTTTTCATATCTTTCCTCCCTCCATCTTGAGTTTCCTGAGGACGTCTCAGATCTGAAACTCCTCCTTCTACTTTCCATCTTTGGAAGAGTCCAAATCAAGAAGAAGGAGGCACCTGATCAACCATCAAAGAAGGATCAATGCAGTACTAGCATACTGTGCTGATTTCCTGAAGCAGGACTTCTGATCGAGATTCGTGAGGTCGTGTGGACGACTCCTAGAGGCCGGATGCATGTGCAGCTTGCAACATCATCCTCAAGCCCAGATCAACAAGGTTTGAATGTCTAACTTGCAAGGTAATAGATCTGATCTATTGTTTAATACATACATTAGATGTAGTATAGAAACATGTTGATATGATCAACATGTAGTTCATGCTATATTTATATATTTTAATTTCTAATTTAATGCTATGTAATAATCATGTAATAGGATCTTAGATCTAGAGATTTTTGATTTTAAAAAATAAATTTTGATTTATTTTAGTCTTCCGCTGTATGATCTTGAAAAAGTTTCAAGATCTAACCCTGAAACCCTAGATCTGGTTCCTTCATGTGGTTTACTGGTTGATCTCTTCTCTTCTTTTCTCTTAATTTATAAATTAAATTTTTTAAATTATTAGGTCCCTAAAATGAGATAGTTATAGTGATAACTAAATCATAGCCTTCCATTAAGTTGAATGATAATGGATCAATTAGTATGATGATCATTGGAGGCCCAAAGGCCTGGTGCTCATCTGCTATTGAAATTATCATTCATAATATGATGACTCGGTCGAGTCTCTCTAGCAAGTAGTTAGGTTGGCCGATCAGAGTTGGACCTGATCATTTGGTAGATAGATTTTTTTAGTACAATCATGTTAATGGTTGAACCTAACTAGGGCTTGCAGAGAAGATCAAAGCCAACTGAAAAGTTATCTAGGATAAAATTAATTACTAAAAATTATTTACTGAAATAATTGATTAAGAACCTACACATAGATCTATATAGGTAAGTCGGCCAAAATCGGGCTCATGTGTAACTATATGGATTCTAGTACCCATTAAGAAATTAGCATAATTCTTCGAATTGGAGGTAGAGGCTATCAATTTGACTAAAATAGTGGGAGAACCTTCAGACTAAAGTCCAAATCTTTAGGGTTAATCAATTCACAAACATAAAAGTCTTATGTTTTCCTTATAATTATGGTTAGAAGTCCATTGCTTCGTTCACTATTTGACAGTGACTTATTTATAGGATCCAACTTCGATATATGGTTTCGAAAGTTGTAAATAGTTCTAGAGTATGAATGGATCTTATATATAATTACGGATCCATCACCTAATATTTCTTTACCTAACACACATGATGCGATCAAAGGCACTTATCAAAAGTGGCCAAATAATTGTATTATTGTGTGATGTTTTTGAAGAGCAGTGAAGAATATAAATTTCGTTATAAATTCGATGATGCTCAGTGGGAGAAAATCTTTCAAATATTGAAGGAGTTCTTTTGCACCTTTGAAGATGTGTTTTCAGTGAGGCAACAATCTTTTGAGAAAGAAAAAAAAAGTACAAAAGAATCTAAAGTTAACCTAATCTAGCAGAGTCTTTTGACCCAAACAAGCTAAGAAAGAGAAATCAGTAAAGGATTGCTGGACAAGGTACTTATATGATAATACCTTGTGATTTCTCTATCTGTGACACTACTGAAGAAAAAAAAAACTATTTCTTCTCTGATTGCCCAGGTTGCATCTAAAAATTTTTCTATTCATTTACAAGATTAAGGATCAAATCTTTACCTGATTAGCAGTGAAACCAAAAATCAAATCTCAATTTATCTGGATTAAACCTTCATGGAGGCCTGGATATGCAGACCCTCTACTTTGCATGCACACTAGACGCCGCAGGAAAGCGGGATGAACTCCAATCCAATTATCTTCACAAACCAACCAAATGAAGGAAAAGATATACAGGTGTGATACCTCACACCAGCAGATGGGATGCTCAAGAAGGATCCACGCCCAAGGAGAGAAGGCCGCAACAAAAGGAGAGATGTAGGAGAAGATTAAGGACCTCTCTCTTCACACACCTCTCTCTCTCTTTTTCCCTTCTCTCAATCTAATTTTTTTGCTATGCATCCATAGGTAGAGACCCTCTCTATTTGTAGATGATTCTCATGACCCAATGAGAGTAGGACTTTTAACTCAAATTTGATTTGAATTGATCCAATACTGATGAAAGAAAGATTCTTACATAAGATAAAATTGCCATCACATATGACAATCAACTTGCACCCACTCCCTCACCCATATGGGATGCCCCAAACCAGATTCATACCAAGTGTTGGTTGGCCCACATGGGAGGGTATTCTCGGTGCAAGTAGGAATACTCATATCTCATCCAAAATAGATCCAATTCGAATCCAATTCGAAGCTGGTTCGAAACAATTTCGAAAGACTGTCAATCCCAAACTCTTTAAGACTTTTTTACCAAGTCTAACTTAGATTTTAGATCCAATTTAAGACTAAATAATTCAGATCTAATCTAAATTAATCAGTACTTAAATCAAATCTTTCATATGCTCCATGGATCATATATCAAAAATTGTTCATCCTTGGGATTGAACCTGAACCTCATGTGTAGTGCTAGCTAGACATAGTCAACTCTTCAATCATGTTTGACTCATAACTTAATTCTCAATCAAGCTAGCTTATATATTCAATCAAGTCAAGTATTTTTATATTAGACATATAAACATCGGCAATTTTTTCCTACTTTGTCTGACTTGTGTGCGTGACTCCATAGGTTCAAACACTAAGTCGGTAGCATAGGAACCAATTCCTACACTAATTGAGATACCATCTAGCAATGGTTTTCGATGTCCAAATAAGTTAAATTATTGTAAAAGAAAATTTTAGAACCCATACTCATGGTAACCGCATAATTCATCTTTTTGACCCTAAATGCTCTAAGATGGTCTCAGGTTAACTGTCAATCGAGATTACTTCATCCGCATTATATTTCAACCTTTCAAATCCATCTTATGAATTACCCTGGCCAAGGCTTTGCTAAATTAAAATACAATGATACATCAACTTCAATAATCTGGAGGAATCAATTTCATCTTGATCTATCACTGATTTTATAAGTACTTGACTGTACCTAGTAGCCTTGCGTCACTGCATTAAAAATTCAGATAGTCTGACACCAAAGCATAGTGAGTTACTTGTAAGTCACTATGATGATCTCAGGTCTGAAGAATACTTATATCCATATATTTTGTGAGCAGCTCTTGACAGTAGAATGCTCAATAGGTGAGTCACTTGTTCAGTAATAATGTATCTCTACATCTCACCTGTATGCCATACCAGTGTCACCACACTCTTTGGTTAAGAGGACAACCAATCCATATGGCATATAACGAACTCTACTCGATAAACGTCATCATCTTATAATGACATATTATTTGATCATGTTTAAGAACTATATGATAAATTCTCTCTTTATTGCACACTAGCATAGTTCTAAGGTTTTCATCACAACACAAGAGTTCAAGGAAGATGTTGAAGGAAAAACTGCCTTTTTCCTTGTAGGATTTTCTAGATCTAATGAGATATGGGGCAAAATATTTTTAAAAAAAATTATTCTACTTTATTTTAGATCTAATATCTATTAAATTTGATTCTTTTTATTTAATATTTAATCTAAAATTAAATCTAAAACTTGAGGATTAGAGAAATACCTCTAGGATAACTAGATTACCCTATAGATGATCGCAGCAATGCCCGAGATTCAAAAATAGCCATGCAGTCACCTGGCCTCTACCAATATCCACTCAAGTAGGATCTAGATTATCTTCTCATTGTGAATCTCTACTCCAAAAATTAGATCTGGATCTGATCTGAAAGATCTTCTGAAGCTGGAGCAGCAAATTCTCGATAAATCTCTGCAGCCTTCTGATCAGGGAGCCACCATGCCTTGGACAAGCACCAGATGGATGCCCAACTTCTTGGATGTGAAGAGGGGAGAGAGAGGAGCAGAGAAGACAAGGAAAAGTGGAGGGGTTTCATGTTTTTGCTGGGTATTGAGTAGATTTTCTAAACCCTAGGCACTGACAGGGTTTAAATAGACCCTGCTGCGCCATGCAGTGCCAAATCATTCGACCAATCAAAAAATTTTAATTAATTCTGGAAAAATTTTAATTGATGGAGTGATATCATCTAATCATATCAGATAAAAACCCCACCAAATCCTCCTACTGTTGGTGCCAACACTGGATAAACACAGTGAGATTGGTGCCCAACAGTTTGAGTCGATCAAGGCATAGAGTCCTCATCTCATGGGACTCCATCCTTATCCACTTGGGGTGCATGCCATATCTGATTATGGCACCCACTTTGAGGGTAAAATTAGCAGATGGACACTCCATAAAAGCTCTCCAATGACCTCTTGCCAAGTGGCCTTCAGTCCAAGGTCCATGGGTCAACGTTTGACCAATATCCTAAAATGAAAATGGCAGGTGACAGGAATTAGCAGGTATTGTCTTAAATTCATCTCATGAATTAAGACAAGACTTTTTTGAGCTGGACTGGCTATAGTCAGACTAAGAGAAACCTTCTCAAGGTTCTTTGGGTGAGTCAAATCACATTTGGCTTAGTGGAGATAGAAAAGATTATGCGAGGAGAAAGTTAGGCTCAATCGTGTGCTAGCACAATTTCTTTGAACCTAATTGGATCTAATACAAATCAATCGAACTGGGCTAGCTCAATTGATGACATCCAGACCCTAACTCTTGTTTGTGTGACCCAGTTAGGTTCATTTTTGTATAGTAATGAGACATATCATGATCTCATCATCGACATCATCGAAACTCCTTTCGATGGACCAGAACTCTTCTGATTCAGACAATTAGAATGATCGATCATCAAGATCATTCTAATTGCTCCCAAAATCCATCAGTGACACCTAGTAGTATATGATGGCAACCCATTAGAAATGAAGATGAACCTCTTGGTGCAGCTACCTGTGTGATTGAGTTCCTCTGTCATGAGTTCCAACTGAATTAGGGTTAAGGTGAACTCGTCAAACCCAACATCAGTCATATAAATCAATCGATCGATCCAAGTCCGATGTGAAACCTTAATGGAAAACTCTTCTTCATTATTTCACTCTACCATGGCCATGGGCTTAAGGACTCAATCTTTCGATCATCATAGGACTACTTTTCTTATCTACCGAAGTTGATAGATCCCATCTTGGTACAATCTGGTTCCTACAATGAATATGCTACAACCAACATACACCTCAGGGTTCTGAATGACTAGAAGACCGAGTTATGGTATAGTCAAACTATAACACACTCAAGGTGAACTGTCGATGCACCTCAGATCAAAGAACTAGACACACAGCTGCAGCATCGAGCTAGTCATCGATGAGAAGGTAGACTTCCTTATGACTGCTCGAGGTGGTCACGCTCAGTACTCTCATTCTCAACGAATATCTATACTCTCGCTCGGTGTCTCCACACCATAGACTTAAGACACATCTATCCTAAGAAAGCGATCGTACACCAACCTTCCGGATCGATCACCATCCTCATGATGATCCTATGGTTAGGAGCTGTTTATGAGTTAGTTATATAAATTCATACCTTAAATTTTCAATTCTTGAAAATATGAATTAACATTCCTACTAACTCAAAGGATGTATCACAGACATAATGTATACAATGTGATCGTAGAATAACCCTTTTATTCATTTATAGTCAAAATTATAAATTTGCCCTTACATTTGTACAGGAATGTGTCAGCCAATCTAGCATCTAGGGCACACATTTAACAAACTTCCACTTGACCTAATGCCAATTGGCTACATATCTAAGTCCCATCTTCTCAAGGTGGGCTTTGATCTTCTGCCGGCCTAATGGCTTTGTTAGTGGGTTTGCCACATTGTCTGTGGAGTCAACTCTCTTAACCTCGACATAATCCTTTTTGAGGTAATCATGGATCAGATGGAATCACCGCTTGATATGCTTGGACTTCTGGTGAGACCTTGGCTCCTTAGCTAGGGCTATGGCACCATTATTATCGCAGTAAAGAGGGATGGCATCCGATGACATCACTCCAAGCTCTGTGGCAAACTTCTTATACCAGAATGCCTCCTTCGCAGCTTCCGATGCAGCAATATACTCTGCTTCCATGGTGGAATCAGCAATTACCGTCTGTTTGGAACTCTTCCAGCTGATTGCACCACCATTACAAATGAACAAACTTTCAGATGTCGACTTTCGATCATCTATATCAGACATAAAGTCTGAGTCTGTAAATCTCTGAACCTGAAGTTCTCCATTCCCAAAGACTAGAAACATATCCTTAATCCTTCTCAAGTACTTAAGGATACATTTCACAGAAGTCCAATGCTCTTCACCTGGATTCGACTGATATCTGCTTGTGACACTCATAGCATGGGCTATATCAGGTCGTATGCATAGCATGACATACATGAGGCTCCCTATTGATGAAGCATAAGGGATCTTGCTCATGTGTTCAATCTCCTCAGGTGTGCTAGGGCATATCTTCTTGGAGAGATGAATGCCATGTCTAAAATAACTAAATCTCTTTTGGAGTTTTTCATGCTAAACCTTTTTAGCACCTCCTCTATGTACATCTTTTGTGAGAGTCCCAGCATCCTATTTGGTCTATCTCTATAGACCTTAATATCTAGTATAAAGGATGCCTCTCCTAGATCTTTCATAGAGAACTCCTTAGACAACCATATTTTGACTGAGGTCAACATGAAAATATCATTTCCAATCAGGAGGATGTCATCTACGTACAGTACGAGGAAGATAACTGCACTCCCACTGACCTTCTTGAACACACATGGTTCCTCCTTATTCTTGATGAAACCAAACATTTTGATCACATCATTGAAACGAGTATTCTAGCTCCGAGATGCTTGCTTAAGTCCATAAATGGATCTTTGCAGCTTGCAGACCTTGTGATCATCATCACTGGATGTGAAACCAAGCGGCTGTTCCATATAGATATCTTCCTCAAGATATCCATTTAAGAATGCCATTTTTATGTCCATCTGCCATATTTTATAATCAAAATAGGCTACAACAGCAAGCAATGTGCAGATGGATTTTAGAATGGCTACGGGCAAGAAGGTATCCTGATAGTCAATGCCTTCGTGCTGACTATAACCTTTCACTATGAGCCTAGTTTTGAATCTCTTCACATTCCCATCTGCACCTATCTTTCTCTTAAAGATCCATTTACACCCAATAAGTATAATATCTTCAGGTGGATCTACCAAGGTCCAGACTTGGTTTGAGTACATCGAGTCAATTTCTAATCTCATTGCCTCTAACCATTTTTCGGAGTCGATATCTGATATCACCTCGTTATAGGTCTTGGGGTCATCACCATGAGCCCCATTTCCCATGAAGAACATTTCTTCTACTTCCTCTTGTATAGTACCTAAGTACCTTTCAAGAGGACGAAAAATCCTAGTCGATCTATGAGGTGGAAGAGGTTGTGTTAGGACTGGTTCTAATTGATTGGGTTCCTCAGGTTCTTTAGCTCATTGCTCTTGAGAGACATTCTCCTTGAGCTTAATTATTCTTCTGATGCCACCATCTTGAATAAACTATTTTTTAAAAAAAATAGCATGTCGATTCACAATCACATTGTGATCTTTCGAAATATAGAAATAGTATCCTAATGACTCTTTAGGATATCCTATAAATCGAGCTCTAAAAGATCTGAACTCTAACTTGTTTGCCTGCTGTCTCTTGACATGAGCTGGACAACCCCAAATTCTGAGATGACTCAGACTTGGCTTCTTACCATGCTATATCTCATACGGTGTGGTAGGAATGATTTTAGAGGAAACCCTATTCAATACATATATTGCTGTCATGAGACAATATCTCCAAATAAATTTAAGGAGGTCTGTGAAGCTCATCATGGAACGGATCATATCTAATTGGGTCCGATTTTTCCGTTCTGAAACCCCATTGAGTTGTGGCGTTCCCGGTGGAGTCCATTGAGAGACTATGCCATTGTCCTTAAGATAGTCTAGGAACTCTCGACTAAGGTATTCACCTCCTCGATCTGATCGAAGAACCTTAATGGGCTTTCTTGTTTATTTTTTTACCTCATGCCTGAATTCTTTGAACCTTTTAAAGGCTTCAGATTTGTGTTTTATTAGCAACACATATCTATACCTAGACATATCATCAATAAAGGTAATGAAGTAGATATAAGTGCCTCAGCTGGCACATCAAATAGACCACACACATCCGTATGTACTAGGGCAAGTAGGTCTGTGGCCCTTTCCCCATATCCCATAAATGGGAGCTTGGTCATTTTGCCTTGAAGGCATGATTCACAAACTGGATATGACTCGAAAGTCAACGGACTCAATAGTCTAGATTTCTTCAATTTGTTAACCATGTCTTCCGCTATATGACCTAGCCTTAGGTGCCACAGATACCTATCATTTAGACTATCTCTATGCCTTTTAATTCCTATGGCATTCATATTTTTCTCGATATTAAATACAGATACGTCAATATGTAGCTGATAGAGATCATTAATAAGAAAACCATTTGTAACTTTATCATTTTCATAAAATATGTTACAATGGTCCTTATGAAAGCTAATCACATAACCTTCTTGTGCTAAACATGAAATAGAAATCAAATTCCTGCTTGCTGCAGGCACATAATAACAGTCTCTAAGAACTAAATCTAATCCTAACGGTAATCACAGAGGATAAGTTTTCACGGCCACAGCAGTAACTCTTGCTTCGTTCCTGACGCGTAGGATTATATCCCCATCCCTCAGCCTCCTGCTCTCCTCAAGACCTTGTATAGAAGTACACAAATGAGCACTAGAACCAGAGTCAAGTATCCAACTGGATGCAGAGGAAACCATAAGATTAGATCCTATAACAAGCATACCTCCAGAAGGACCATCCTTCTTGTTCTTCAGGATGGCCAGATACTGAGGACAGTTCTGCTTTCAATGGCCGTCTGAATTACAGTAAAAATATTTTTTCTTTTCAGCAGCCTTCTTCTTCGGTTCCATCTTCTTCTTCTTCCCATCCACCTTCTGCTTTTTCATAGATTTTTTCTTCTTTCCAAAAGACTTTCTCTTGGAAGAAGTCCGCTCTACAGTAAGGACTGAGCCTTTTGAACACTTCAAAGAAAGCTCAGCCGTAACCAACATGTTCATTAACTCAGCCAAGGTACACAACATCTTATGCATATGGAAGTTCATGATGAACTGACCATATACATCAGACAAGGATTGAAGGATCACATCAATTTGAAAATCCTTGTCTAAGATGATACAGAGCTTCTCAAGCTCCTCAATGTCCTTGATCATTGACAAACAATGATCTTGGACTGACTGCCCATCACGCATTTAGCCTTAAAAAGCCTTTGGCAGACTTGATACTTGGCTGCGCGACTTTGTTCACCAAACAACTCTTGTAGGTGAGCCAACATTTGGTGGGTAGTCATAATATTCTCATGCTAGTGCTGCAAGTCATCAGACATTGCACCCAATATGTAGTACCTGGCTTTGTTATCTTCATCCATCTACTTTTCCAGAGATGTTCTCTATTCAACGATCGGACGTGCTGGCATGGCAGGTGGGTCCTGATCCAAGATATGAGTCAGTTTTTTGAAATTCAGAATAATTCTGTAGTTCCTCAACCAGTCCTTGAAATTGGATCCAATCAATCTGTGGGTGTCAGGTATTTTGGTCAGGGGGTTGGATGCAGACATGTTTCTTGTAGAGAGTCAAAAGTTTCTAGTTAGATTTTATAATCAAACTTAACCAATTTGTTTAGAGATTTTATTTTTAAACAAATTAGGCTCCCACTATTTTTTCAGATCCCTACACTCTCTAGGTAAAGATGTGAAAATCTTCCTGATTAGTGATTTCTAGTGGGTGGTGCGGTCTCACCGACTAACTCATCACCTCACCTAACAGTTATTGGTGATGGATCAACCGATGAGTGGACAACTCTATCCAATGATTCTCTAATCATGGTGCATCCAAAACATGGTCTCTAATTCATGAAGATCACCATGTCCAGAATATTGCTCCAATCCTTAGTTAAGTCAGACCCACCATTTGCACGAACTAGATTCCTAATTGAGTCCCTCACTGTATCCAGAATATTGAGCACAACCCATCCTCTAATCTATAGCATCTAATGCCTAATGGACATAGTTGCATCTTTTTGGTGCAACTGAACCACTATAACCAGTCGAGAACAATCAACCCCGAGAAGGGCCCGCACATCCACAATGGTGGAAGACCTTAGACTTAATATTTTTTTAGGAAGATTTAATTTAGGTCTCATTAAACTCAACTTGACATAGTCATAATAATTATCACTAATCTAGTGGCATGGGTAAGCTCGAATTGTTAGTCACCTCAAATCAGAACTGGGTCGACACATATAGCCAAGTAAGTGAGACTGGTGGGAGGGATATGCCATTAACTCGACAAGAACGTATTCGAGTCGAGTAGCTCCCAATTAAAAACCATTCAGTCGCATCTGCCCAACTTACCTTAGACACCAAATTATCGAACCAAAACCAATTGGGTTAGCCTACAATCCAGGCTCTAACCACTAAGCCAAATTAGGTCTTAACTTGATCGAGTCACATATGAATGTGATTCGACCTTGATCTAGACTTAATCCTATTAGGCTGGTTAATTATTAGCTTTCATGATCCCACCTAACCAACTTTTGATTCGGTTTGATCAACCGCTAGACCTAATTAACTATCCAAGCCTGAACCCAATTTTATGAAAATGGCTTAGATCTGAAATTTTCAATTTTAGACTTAATTTAATTTCATAAGCTTAATTCATTAATTAAGTCTTGGGTTCATAAATAAAATATATAAAATAAATCCTAGGGTTTCAGGATCTAGGATTTTATAAAAAAATAAGTTTGATTTCTGATTAAGAATGAACGTGCAGCACCCCTACACGCCATAAGAACACCCTATTGAATGGGAAGAGAGGGTCTTAAACCTTACTTTGTTCTTATAACCGGACGGCCATGAGGAATACCTTAATCAAAAATATTGATTTAACTACAAAACTAGTTAGATCTAAGTTACATATCACATATATAATTTTAGATCTAACTTATACATGCTTTGCATACATCTCATGTATTAAAATCTGATCTAATTAGCATGCTTTCAGATCTAATACATCACATGTAACATCTAAAAAATAAGATTTAAATTGAACTATTCAATATAAAATCTATTCTAGACAGTTACTAGAATAATTCTACAATTAGTCTAGGCATGCAGCAGATCAATCTTATGAATTAATTAAATTTTATTTTTTATTTTTTGATCTAAATATAACATTTATAATATCAAAAAATTAGAGAATAAATTAGATTTAATTTATATTTTAATCATATTAAAATATAAAACTATAAGACTATTCATAGATCAAACTACTCCTAGTCTAGTCATGCATCTCATACATGTTAGATCTACTTAGATTTAATTTTAATTTTTTTTTAATTTTAGATCTAATCATATCTGATGTGACATCTAAAATTCATTAATTTTAGATAAATAAAAATAAAAATTAGATCTAAATTAGATCTGAAATAGAGCCATCAACCTGGCTCTGATACCAGTTGAAGGAAAAACCACTTTTTTCCTTGTAGGATCTTCCAGATCTAATGAGATCTGGGGCAAAATATTTTTAAAAAAAATTATCCTACTTTATTTTAGATCTAAGGTATATTATATCTAATTCTTATTATCTAATATTTAATCTAAAATTAAATCTAGAACTTGAGGATTAGAAAAATACCTCTAGGATAACTAGATTATCCTGTAGATGGTCGCAGCAATACCCGAGGTTCAAAAATAGCCACACAGTTGCCTGGCCTCTACCGATATCCACTTAAGTAGGATCCAGATCACCTTCTCCTTATAAATCCTTGCTCCAAAAATTAGATCTGGATCTAATCTGGAAGATCTTCAAAAGATCTTCTGAAGCTGGAGTAGCAGCTTCTCGATAAATCCCTGCAGCCTTCTGATCAGGGAGCCACCACGCCTTGCACAAGCACCAGATGGATGCCCAACTTCTTGGACATGAAGAGGGGAGAAAGAGGAGTAGAGGGGACATAGAGAAGTAGAGGGGTTTCATGTTTTTGCTGGGTATTGAGTAGATTTTTTAAATCTTAGGTGCAGACAGGGTTTAAATAGACCCTACTGTGCCATGCAGTGCCATATCATTCGATCAATCAGAAAATTCTAATTAATTTTAGAAAAATTTTAATTGGTGGAGTGATATCATCTAATCATATCAGATAGGAACCCCACCAAATCCTCTTAAAATTGGCACCAACAATAGATAAACACAATGAGATTGGCGCCTAACAGTTTGAGTCGATCAAGGCATAGAGTCCTCACCTCATGGGACTCTATTCTTATCCACTTGGGGTGCACGCCATATCTGATTATGGCACCCACTTTGAGGGTAAAATTAGCAGGTGAACACTCTACAAAAACTCTTTAATGACCTCTTGCCAAGTGGCTTTCAGTCCAAGATCCATGGGTCAACGTTTGACCAATGTCCTAAAACAGAAATGGCAGGTGACAGAAATTAGCAGGTGTTGTCTTAAATTCATCTCATGAATTAAGACAAGATATTTTTGAGCTGGACTGGCTCCAGTCAGACTGAGAGAAACTTTTTCAAGGTACTCTGGGTGAGTCAAATCATATTTGGCTCAGTCGAGATAGAAAAGATTATACGAGGAGAAAGTTAGGCTCAATCGTGTGCTAGCACAATTTTTTGAACCTAATTGGATCTAATCCAAATCAATTAAACTGGGCTAGCTCAATTGATGACATCCAGACCCTAACTCTTATTTGTGTGATCTAGTTAGGTTCATTTCTATATGGTAATGAGACATGTCATGATCTCATCATCGACATCATTGAAACTTCTTTCGATGGACCAGAACTCTTCTAATTCAGACAATTAGAATGATCGATCATCAAGATCATTCTAATTACTTTCAAAATTTATCAGTGATACCTAGCAGTATATGGTGACAACCCATTAGAAATAAACACAAACCTCTCGGTGTAGCTACCTGTGTGATTGAGTTCCTCTATCATGAGTCCCGACTGAATTAAGGTTAAGGTGAACTCGTCAAACCCAACATCAGTCATATGAATCAATTGATCGATCCAAGTCCGATGTGAAATCTGAATGAAAAATTCTTTTCCATTATTTCACTCTACCATGGCCATAGGCTTCAGGACTCGATCTTTCGATCATCATAGGACTACTCCTCTTATCTACCGAAGTTGATAGATCCCATCTTGGTGCAATCTGATTCCTACAATGAATATGCTATAGCCAACATACACCTCAAGATTTTGAATGGCTAGGAGATCGAGTTATGGTGTAGTCAAATTATAACATACTCAAGGTGAACTGTCAACGCACCTCAGGTCAAAGAACTAGACACACAGCTGCAGCATCGAGCTAGTCATCGATGAGAAGGTAGATTTTCTTATGACTGCTCGAGGTGGTCATGCTCAGTACTCTTGTTCTCAATGAATACCTATAATCTCACTCAGTGTCTCCACACCATAGACTCAAGACACATCTATCCTAAGAAAGCGATCGTACACCAACCTTCCGGATCGATCACCATCCTCATGATGATCCTATGGTCAGGAGCTGTTTATGAGTTATGTAAATTCATGCCTTAAATTTTCAACTCTTAAAAATATGAATTAACATTCCTACTAACTCAAAGAATGTATCACAGATATAATGTACACAATGTGATAGTAGAATAATTCTTTTATTCATTTATAGTCAAAATTATAAATTTGCCCTTACATTTGTACAGAAATGTGTCAGCCAATCTGGCATCTAGGGCACACATCTAACAGATGTTACTTTGTGATAAAAAATATCAAAATAATTTTTATTCAATAATCAATAATTTATATACAAGAATGTGAAAGAAGAGTATCCTATAAGCCAATCGCAAGTCTGTTGTGATATGATTTTTCTTTATAATTTTCTAACTCATGTAATGATATTTATTATTTGAGGTATTGATTCATTATATTAGCTGCATTTTATTATGACTAAGATTATGATGATTCCTAAAGATTAGGATAATGATTTTAGGAGACATGAATGGATCATGCTAGTGAGACCTAAAACTCTAATCTTAAATATTCTTGGTCATAGGAATATTGAGTCAGGGGATCAATGTTCTGGATAGACTGGGATATCCTATGTATGCTCAATAGAAAGGGTGTTAGATCTCATTAGCCATTTTTATGGGACACTAATACAAGGATGTGGGTGCTCATTTGAAAAATGAGTCTACTGAATTGACTCGATGAAAGAGAACATCTTATGGAAGCCTTACTTGCTTGTCAAAGATGGTTCTCTAAGTGGGAGTTGTACAAATGATCCTTAGACCTAAGACCACCATAGAATCTTATGCACATGAATCCATATTTTGGTTCATACCCAGGCATGGCATTAAGACATGTACGGGGTGTTCTAGATATGGTGGAGTGTATATGAAGGTTGTGAGTAGGTCAATATAGAATCGATCGCTCCTAGTAAGAGGAGATTGCATCCTGTGTATTCCCATTCGTAGATGACTCAGAAAAAATCTTTTGATCAAAAATAAAAAGAAGATTAGAAAGAGTTTCTAATACTTCTTTATTGGAGTTATCATTGATTAATTAAGAATCGATATAAATATGTGTTTGAGTTTGATATGATTCCATACTCATGAACATATTTAGGGTGCTGGGATGATCGAAGGATTGTATTGCATGGTAACTTGCCATTAAAAGATATATTTAATATTTTTATCAAATTTTTATATTTTTTGGATAGCCATGATACATTGCTAGACATCAATCTTGACCTGTAGATTTTTGATCAAATTAAAGAGTTTAATTCAAATGCCAATTAGAAAAAGTTTTAATTACTGAAATCGGGTTAGCTCGATTGGACCTAAATCGATTAGATTAAATTCTAATCAAATTAGGTCAACTTGTACCTAGACCTACTACTAGTTAGATATGGAACCCAATGGGTTACACACATATAAAAATTGGCCAAGGACCCTTTTTAAAAAGGTTGATTGGAATTTTGGATTCAATCGGGGTTCCGGTAAACATGCTGGCACGTGTGGAATCCCTAGCTCTTTTAGAGATCAATTTGGTCTCATGCCTTGCTCATTTGCTAGCCCAATTTGGTGAGCATTTGGGTCAGATCAAGCCACCTAGAAGTAGCTAGAAAGAGGTACCATATCTAGTGTACACGCAAAATAACTAAGAGTCCAACTTAAGAAGGACTTTTGGCACTAATATGCAGAATGCATGTGCACTTTATTTATAGCATAGAGAAGGACTAAGAATCCTTCTGTTTTGGGCCTCTATTTTTTATAAAAAGTAGATCAGATGATGAGCCACCTAGCACACCTTTTGAAGTATGAAAAATCTCCCAGATTTTGCATGAAAAAATTGCTTAAATCTTTAATGCATGTGTGACAGTTTTTTCTAGATGCATAAAAGGATGCGAAGACTCCTTCTGTTTAGGGAGTCTTAAGTGACTTTTTATCTGATAATTTCTATGATAAGGATTCATTTTAAGTTCTGATCATGTGATAAAAATCTAAAAAATTATTAAATTAAGAAAGGTTGCTTTTCACACCCTTTTCTGGGCATGCACATGCGCGACAGGGAGAAGGTGCTCGCGTCTCTCTTCGGTGAAGAGTCCTTCTCACATATGAACTCTTATCCAAATAATGTGTCATTCAATGATGGCATTCATATTTGAAAAAAAGTTTATACAGCAAAATTGCATGCTAATCTGATATGTGAAGAGATGCAAAAAGCATCTCATTCTGGGCATATGCGCGTAAGAAGGCAGGAATCGATGTATCACCCTCTGAAGAGTCCTTCTGTTTAAGGACTCTCAGATAAGTGATACGAGGACTTGATATACATTTCTAGATGAGGTATGCCTTCTCTATTAGCACCCCATCTGGTGCTATAAATAGGGGACAACAGATGGGATGATCATTCAATTCTTACATCCCCTATCCACTCCCTCTCTCCCTCTCTTACAACTCTAGGTTTTAGGATAAGGCTTGTTCTTTTAAGACAAGCCTAATCCTAGTAGCTCTAAGGGTTTAAGAGGTCTAGAAAAAGATAGTCAAGTCTAGTGGATGGTTCAGAAAGGTTCAGACTCAGGTCTGGAGGAAGATCTGATCGATTGATGGCTGGTTGAGTTCTAAGGGCTAGAACTCTTGAAGCAAGGTGAAGAAGGAGCGCTGTCCTTGGTTCAATTTTTGTGTGGATCACCATTGGAGGGTGGACAATTGGATGCCTCATGAAAATTGGATTAGCATTACAGATATTTTTCTGATCCAAATTTATTTTATTGTACTTTGATTGATATAGTCAAGAGTTTCTGGGTGTTAGGGTTTTTGGTGCATCGGGTGTTTTTAATAAAAATTTTAAATACCTAATCCTTCCACTGCGCCAACGAAACCCAACAGAATGAACTCAATCATCACACGATTGATTTTAGGACATAATTCTCAATAACTCTCATTTGAACTTAAGCCAATTGGGGCAGTATCTTATACTCATCTTCTATTTAAAGTCATCGAACTCTTTGATCTCGAGAGCTTTAGTGAAGGGGTTGGTTAGGTTCTCCTTTCCATCGATCTTCTGAAGTTCGACGTCACCATAGTTTACGATCTCTCACACCAGGTGATAGTGGCACAGAACATGCTTAGTGCGATGATGCGACTTGGGTTCTTTCACCTGAGCTATGGCACTGGAACTACACAGTACAACAATACAAGGCCATCAATGGAAGGTGTAACTCCCAGCTCACTGATGAACTTCCGCAACCACACCATCTCCTTTGCAGCATCTGATGTAGCAATGTATTTCACTTTGCAAACAGAATCAGCCATAGTATGTTGCTTAAAACTCTTTTAGCAAATAGCTCTTTTATTCAAAGTAAATACGTAGCCCGACACACTTCTGCTGTCATCACAATCTAACATAAAATTGAAATCAGTATATCCCACAAGTTTCAAGTCTGTGTCTCCATAGATAAGCCATTGATCTTTAGTATTTCTCAAATACTTAAGAATTGCTTTCATAATCTTCCAATGCTTCTCACCAGGATCAGACTGGTGCCTACTCACTACCCCTAGTGAATAGGATACATCCGGCCTCATACATGTCATAGCGTACATGATAGATCCCACTGCTAAAGAATATGGTATTCTACTCATGCGTATTCTCTCCTCAGGAGTTATCGGACAATCCTTCTTAAAAAGAGTAATACCATGGTCTATCGGAAGATAGCCTTTCTTAAAATTATCCATGTTGAATCGCTTCAACAAGGTATCAATGTACGTGGATTGGGATAGTCCAAGCAACCTTCTAGATCTATCCTTATAGATCTTCATCCCAAAGATGTAGGATGCTTCTCCCAAATCTTTCATAGAGAACTGTGATGATAGCTATAGCTTCACACTCTGCAAAATCGAAATGTCATTTTCTAGTAACAATATGTCATCCACATACAGCACAAATAAAATGACTACAGAATCAGATGGCCATTGTAGACGCAAGGCTCTTCTCCATTCCTAACGAAGCCATACATTTTGATCACCATATCAAAATGTATGTTCAACTCCTAGATGCCTGCTTAAGTCCATAAATAGACCTTTTCAATTTACACACTTTTGACTCATCTGTGTATGTGAACCCTTCAGGTTGTATCATATACATCTCATCTTCCAGCTCTCTATTAAGAAAAATGATTTTGACATCCATCTATTAGATCCCATAACTAAGTGTGCAGTGATAGCAAGCATAATCTGGATGGACTTGAGTATTGCCACAGGAGAGAACGTCTCATCGTAGTCAATACTATTATGCTGATGGTAACCCTTGACAACTAGATGGACTTTATAAGTCTCTACTTTTTCGTCCGCTCTTCTTTTTCTCTTAAAAATCTATTTATGCCCTATGAATTTTATCCCTTCGAACAGATCAACTAGCATCCATATACCATTGATCTCCATGGACTCCATCTCAGACTTCATGGCCTCAAGCCATTTCTAGGAGTCGGATCTTTGCATGGCCTCCATTTAGGTGATCGGATCCTTATTGTTCTCTTCAAGTTTGATGGGGTCACCATCTCGGATCAGAAAATCATAATATCTGTCCGACTGACGTGGTACTTTATCGGATCTCCTTAATGGAGTCTCTATTGGCTCCAGATTCGATTCACCAATCAAATCTAATTCTATGTGTGTTGGTCCTCCCACCTCATTAACTTCATCAAGTTCAATTTTATGGGTATTAGCTCCTTCACTAAGAAACTTTTTTTCCAAAAAGATTGTCCGACTGCTGACAAACACCTTTTGCTCTACAATGAGGTAGAAGTAGTACCTTTAAGTTTTTTTTGAATACACGATGAACAAACATTTATTAGACTTCAGTCCAAGCTTATCTATCTTTAAACACTTGACATAAGCTGGACACTCCCAGACCCTAAGGTGTGAGAGTACCGGCTTACGCTCAGTCCATATCTCATACAGAGTTTTATCGACAGACTTGTTGGGCACCTTATTTAAAATGTAGCAGGTAGTTTCTAAAGCATATCCTCAAAAGGAGATTGGCAAACTCATAAAGTCCATCATGGATCAGATCATGTCTAACAAAGTTGGATTCTTCATCTCAGATGCACCATTATGCTATGGTGTTCCAGGAGGGGTCCATTATGAGAGAATCTCATTCTCTTTCAGATATGTCAAAAACTCACTGATGAGGTATTCACCTCTTCGATCTGATCGAAGGATCTTAATACTCTTCCTAGTTTGTTTCTCTACTTCAGCATGAAATCATTTGATATTTCAAATAATTCTGACTTATGCTTCATAAGATAGATATACCCATATATCGAAGATCATCTGTAAACATAATAAAGTAGTAGTATCCTCCTTTGGCACTTATGTTCATAGGCCCACATACATCAGTATGTATTAGATCTAGGACATCATTGGCTCTTTCATCTTTTTCTTTAAAAGGTGACTTCGCCATCTTACCAAGTAAACAGGACTTACAGGTAGGCAATGATTCACAATCCTCTATCTCAAGGACATGTTCTTTGATTAACCAATCAATCTTATTCTTATTTACATGAGCAAAACTATAATGCCAAAGGTAGAATTCAATGATATTATCTAATTTAGGATGTTTACTGACTGTGTACATAATACTAATAGGCTGTGATATTATGTATATGCCATGTTTCAATTATCCATGCATAATTGTAGTATTATTCATAATAATATCATAAAAATCATCTTTTATTATAAACTTGTAACCAAGTTTGGCCAAAAGGCCTACAGAGATGACATTCATCAAAAATGAAGGACAATAATAATAGTCATTTAACATGAAACTACTAGACTCAAAGACAAGCTACAAAGTTCCCAAGGCTAGAATTGGAACAAGACTTCCATCTCCAACGTTAAGAAACTGCTCGTCCTCTCGAAACTTCATACTTACCTGTAGTTCCTACAATGAATTGTATATATTAATAGGACTTTCAATTTTCAATATCCAGATAGTAGTATCACAAATAGAGAAATTACAAGGAGTTGTCATATAAGTACCTTATGAAGCAATCGCTTGCTTCTTTCTCTTACTTTTAGGCCTGTTTGGGTCAAAGATGGCTAAATAAGTAGGATAATTCTTTTTTCAATGATCCAACTTCTTATAGAAGAAGCACTCTATCAAGCTCTTGTCAACTTTTAACAGTTTGCTCTACTTGAGATCGGCGGCACAGGATTTTTGCACTTTTTTCTTCTTTTTTCTCCTAGAAGATCGACGTCTTGCAGATGAACCTCCCACTAAATTTACTTGCTCCTTTTGGAGCTGGTGATCCTTCTCAAAAGTCTACAGTAACCTAGCAAACCATGACACTTTACCACAGATTTCATCATTTTGTAATGACTGAGAAAGAGTAGGTAGGATTTTAGTTGTAAATTGAGGATAGCATTCTTGCCTAACTATTTATGCAATGGGAAACCAAGTTTGCTAAGGCATTTAATCTGCTCAATCATGTATAATACATGATCAGTGACTGAAGCCCCCTCTCGCATATGGGTATTGAATACTATGTAGGAGGTTTTGTGTCTCTCCGCATCCTTAGGGGTACTGAAAGACTCATTCAACATTTGAATGATCTCCTCTGGCTGCGCATCCTCGAACTTACGACTAAGTTTGTCATTCATGGCTGCCCTCATCACGCAATGCACGATCGTGCAGTCATTAAGCCACTTCATGTAAGTGTCTCTCATGGCACGAGGAGTATTGGCTATAGGTTCTTCAGGTGCCTGATCTGTAAGGATGTATAAAATCTTTTCATGCTCTAAGACAATCTTCAACTTTCGATGCCAGTTACCGAAGTTGGGGTCCGGTGAGCTTGTCGCTGTCCAATAGCATATGGAGGGATAGTGTGTTGGCCATAACTAAAAGAAAAAATATTAGCCTATTAATATATGAATTATTTTTAATCGTGAAGACTTAGACTTTAGTCTAAAGGTTCTCTCACTATTTTTATGAATTGGTTGCCTCTACCTCCAACTCGAAGAATTACACTAATTTCTTAGCGGGTACTAGAATCCACATAGATTGCATTCAGACCCGAGTGTGGCTCAGCTAATCCTAGTGCATCCATGGGTAGGTTCATAACCAATTATTTCTCCAAATAACTTCTAGCAATGAGTTTTGCCTCAGGCATCCCTTCAACAGGCGTGTGGCACCTCCACTGAAAATTTTGGTTAAGTCCAACCATTAACATGGCACACCAAGTGTATCCAACAAATAGATATCCAGGCCCTAATATGGCTCGACCAACCTGAGCATTGATCTAAAGGTACATCATGATGGTTATATGATGAATGACAATTTCAATATATAATAGACACCGGGCGTGGGGCACCTCCAATGCCTATTTGAAATATTGGACTCATTATCATGCACCTTAATGAGAGGCAATGATCAAGTTATCTCATAACTTTTTCATTTTATGGATCTAATAATTTAGAGAATTTGATTTCATTGATCTGAGGATAAGAGAAGAGGTTGACTTGTAAGCTGCAAATCCTCCCACTGACTTCATCAAGTCATGTGAAAGATTAGATACAAGTTGGTCAAAAGATACCTAAATCAGTCACACTGATTCACCTTAATAGCATTGATCTACATGAATCGACTAGTGACCTAATCAAAATATAATCTATCATGTTGGCCAGATAAGTGAGATCAGTGGAAGGGATATGCCCTTAACTCATCGTAGATGCATCTAAGTGAATAGCTCTCAATTAAAAATTATTTGATCGAATCTGCCAAACTTACCTTAGACACCAACTGATCAATTAGTTTTGATTTGATTCACTAGAAGATTCGGGCTCAACCATGGAGCCATGATCATGGTCCATTTATTAGGGTCAAACACATAGACTTGATCAAACTACAATTATTAAGATTGATCTAGAGAAATACTGACCTAATCTAATTCAACACTTGATTAGATTTAATCAATTTGTCTACATGGTCCATATGTGTTTCTAACCCTAGGTCTAACCTATTAGAAGGACCTGATTCATGCTAACCCTTTGCCCATCATTTTATGTGGTATTTTAATGATCTTCAATTCTCAAATCTAGATTATTCAAAATTTAATTCATAATTAAGAGTGTGAAATATGTGTTTCAGTCTGTAAAACTATTCTACAAGGATTTTAGGTGAAGCATACTATATATTTTAATATATGAAAATAAATTTTTATAATATGTTTAATAATTAAACATACATAGGTATGATCTAAACTTCATACATACATCTCATGTATCATGACAACCTTTAGATCTATACCGTTTATATCAAATGTAACATATAATGCAGATCTAAAATAATTTTATATCTAAATTTTATCCTATTGTAATAAATTATAAAGTATTTTATATCTAATCCAAATATATTTATGATCAAAATAGTATATAAAAATTTATTCACTTTTTTCTTCATAAAATTGGATCATAATGATACCCCTACACGTCATAAGAGAATCCATCGAATAGGCAAAAGAAAGATTAATCTTCAATCTCCTATGATCAGATGGTCTGGTGATCTTATCAATCTGAGTACTAAGAATTAATTCAATGCAAATATGAATGCATAAGAAATAAATTTTTGATAAAATCTATTTTCACGCAGTATTGAATTCTGATAGGATTCAGATCTAAATATCCTTCAAAATAGATCCAATTCAGATCTAAAATAAATTATAATTTATAAGATAAATAATAATATTAAAATTTTATTAAAATAAATTTAAAATAGATTTTAGTTCATGTTGTTATTCCATCAAAAATTTAGAAACAGCAGAATTTTGTTATAACAGACTTATAATAACTTCAATCAACCATTGATTAGGCAGCTCTAATCCAATCAAAATCAGATAAAAAATTTTATATAAATAGATTTAAATAATATTTAATATCCTACAAAAAATCTCAATCATATCTTATATAGTTATTTCAAAAAAAATTTATTATACATATATATATTTCATACCTGCTCTGATACCAACTGAAGGGAAAGAATCTATTTCTCCTCTGATTGCTTAGGTTGCATCTAAAAATTTTTCTATTCATCTACATGATTAAGAATTAAATCTTTACCTGTTTAGCAGCAGAATCATAGATCAAATCTTAATTTATCTGGATTAAACCTTCACGGAGGCCTGGATATGCAGACCCTCTACTTTGCATGCACGCCCCACAAGAAAGTGGGATGAACTCTAATCCAATTACCTTTGCATGCCAACCAAATGAGGGAGGAGATGTGCTGGTGTGATACCACACACCAGCAGATTGGATGCCCCATAAGGATCCACACCCAAGGAGAAGAGGTGGCAACAAAGGGAGAGATGTAGGAGAAGATTAAGGACATCTCTCTTCATATGCCTCTCTCTCTCTTTCTCTCTTCTCTCAATCTGATTTATTTACTATGCATCCATAGGTAGAGACCCTCTCTATTTATAGATGATTCTCATGATCCAATGAGAGTAGAACTCTTAACTCAAATATGATTTGAATTGGTCCAATACTGATGAAAGAAGAATTCCTACATGAGATAGAATTGCCATCACATATGTCAATCAACTTGCACCCACTCCCTCACCCACATGGGACTCCCCAAATCAGATTCATATCAGGTGTTGGTCAGCCCACATGGGAGGGTATTCCCAATGCAAGTAGGAATACTCATATCTCATTCAAAATAGATCCAATTCGAATCTAATTCGAAGCTCGTTCGAAATATTTTGAAAGACTGTCAATCCCAAACTCTTTAGGACTTTTGTACCAAATCTAACTTGAATTTTGGATCTAATTTAAGATTAATTAATTTAGATCTAATCTAAAATTAATCAATACTTAAATTTAATCTTTCATATACTCCACAGATCATAGATCAGAAACTATTCATCTCCGAGATTGAACCTGAACCTCATGTATAGTGCTAGCTAGACATAGTCAACTCTCTAATCCCGTTTGACTCATAACTTAATTCTCAATCAAGCAAGCTTATATGTTCCATAAGTTCAAACACTAAGCCAGTAGCGTAGGAACCAATTTCTGCACTAATCGAGATACTATCTAGCAATAATTTTCGATATCCAGATAGGTCAAATTATCACAAAAGAATATTTCAGTATCTATATAGATGGTTACCACATAATTCATCTTTTTAATCCTGAATGCTCTAAGATGGTCTCAGGTTAACTATCAACCGAGATTGCTTCATCTGCATTGTATTTTAACCTTTCAAATCCATCTCATGGATTATTCGGGCCAAGGCATTGCTAAATTGAAATATAGCGATACATCAACTCTAATAATCTGGAGGGATCAATCCCATCTTGATCCACACATTGACTTCGCAAATACTTTACTATACCCAGTAGCCATCGATCACTACATTAAAAATTCAGATAGTCTGACACCAAAGCACAGTGAGTTGCTTGCAAGTCACTATGATGATCTCAAGTCTGAAGGATACTTATATCGATGTGTTTTGAGAGTAGCTCTTGATAGTAGAATGCTCGATAGGTGAGTCACTTGTTCAGTGATGATGTACCCCTACATCTTACCTGTATGCCATACCAGTGTCACCATTCTCCTTGATTAAGAAAATAACCAACCTATATGGCATACAATGATCTCTACTCGATAAACGTCATCATCCTATAATGACATATCATTTGATCGCGAACATGTTTAAGAACTATACGATAAATTTTCTCTTTATCGCACACTAGCATAGTTTCAAGGACTTCATCACAACACAAGAGTTCAAGGAAGTTGTTACTTTGTGATAAAAAATATCAAAATAACTTTTCTTCAATAATCAATAATTCATATACAAGGATAATCTCAATCGTCACATGATTGATTTTAGGATACAATTCTCAACAACTATTACTTGAGTATTGAATATCGAAAGTCGTGCAAATTATTGCAATGACTTCAGATGGGTAGAAGAATTGGAAACAGCAAAAGATTTCTGAATATTGGAGCTGATAGTCATGTTTCAGTTCTAACTTTAGAAATTCTCAAGTTTTCGATTCTAATAATGTCATTTTCGGTGATTGTCACCATTGTCTATTTTGATGAATATAATTTTTGTAGGCCTTCTAGCCAAGGATGGATTTACATAATCAGCATAGAATGATTTTTGTGATATCATTATTGATGATGTCAAAATCATGTGTTGATAACTAAGAAATAGCATTTATATATAGTCATAGTCTGTTAGTGTATAGTACATAACAAACAAATACCCTAGACTAGATAATGTCACAAATGTCTACCTTTGGCATTGTAGGCTTGATCATATAAATAAGAATAGGTTCAACAGGAGATAATTCTTAAAGTCAATGATTATGAATCATTGTCAATCTGTTAATCCTATCTCTTTAATAAGATGATCGAGTCACTTTTTACTGAAAAAGATGAACAAGCCAATGATATTTTGAGTCTGATATATACTGATGTATTGGATCTATGAATATATTTATCATAAATTTAAATTATTTAAAATATTTAAATAATTTCTTAATAAGGTAGAAAAATAAACTGAAAAGAGTATTGAAACTCTTCGGTCTGACCAAGGAAGAGAATGCTTTTTCGATAAATTTTTGACTTATCTAGAAGAGAATAGAATTCTCTCTTATTAGAATCAACTTTGACAAACATAATTCAATCCATGATGGAGTTTGCAAGTCTATCAGTCTCCTTTTAGGGTTATGCTCTTGAGACTACTTATTATATTTTAAACTAAATTCTGAATTAATTAGTCGCAAAGACTCCATATGAGATATGGACTAGGCATAAGCCGATACTTTCTTACCTTAGAGTTTGAGAGTGTTTATTTTATGTCAATCATTTGCAGACCGATTAGCTTGGATCTCATTTCTATATTTATTATTTTGTAGGGTAACCCCAAAGAATCTAGGGATATAACTTCTACCTTGCTAAAAAATAAAAGTTGTTTGATATTCTTTTTAGAAAAAGGAGCACTTTAGTGAAGGAACTAATGCTTTTAATGTGAAACTTATAAAGTTTGATAGGTAAAAAAATTGACACAATCTAGTAAATCCATAGAACTATATTTGATTAGATCAAATCTGAAACCTGTTGTAGAGGCACCATTAAGGAGATCTGGTAGAGTACTGAAGGGAAGAGAAATTATTTCTCTTCGGATAGCCCAGGTTGCATCTAAATTTTTTTATTAATCTATATGACTAAAAATTAAATCCTTACCTGATTAGTAGCAAAATTAGAGATCAAATCTTTAAAAGTCTAAAACAAACCTTCATGGAGGTCTGAAAGTGCAGACCCTCTACTTCGTATGCACGTCAGACAATGTAGGAAAGTGGGATAAACTCTGATTGAATCACCTTCGCAACCCAACCAAATGAGGAAGGAGAGGTGCTAGTGTGATGCCTCACACTAGTAAGGAGGATGTCCAGGATAGGTCCCATGCCAAGGAGAAATGGAGCGGCCATAAGGGAGACACCAAGGGAGAAGGAAGCGCTTCTCCTTTCTCACGCCTCTTTCTCTTTCTTTCTCTCTTCTATCAATTTGATTTGTTTCTTATGCATTCATAGGTAGAGACCCTCTCTATTTATAGATAAATCTCATTATCCAATAAGTATAAAATTTTTAATTCAAACAAGTTTTGAATTAATCCAATACTCATAAAAGAAGGATCCCTACATGAGATAGAATTGGAACCACACAAGGCATCGACAATGTACCCATTCCAACACCTATATGGGATGCCCACAACCAGCACCATACCAGGTACTGGATGGCCCAAGGGAGAGAAAAATCTTAGTGTAAGTGAGATTCCTAATATCTCATCTAAAACGGATCAGATTCGAATCCAATTCGAAGCTGGTTTGAAATAATTTCGAAAGGCTGTTAATTTCAAACTTTTTAAGATTTTTGTACTAAGTCTAATTAGGATTTTTGGACCCAATTAAGTCTAATTAACTTAGATCTAATCTAAAATTAATTAGCACTTAAATTTAATCTCTCATATGCTCCATGGATCATTGATCAAAAATTGTTCATCCCTAGGATCGAATCTGAACCTCATGTATTGTGCTAGCTGTTAGAAAATGTTATAGTTTCGTATGTGTAGTTCAAAATATTTTCTAAACATCTATGCAGTAAAAATAAATAAATTAAAATAATTTTAATTTATTCATATACTAGATTAGATCCAAAAACTATAGTAAGGATTTTGGTATGAATATGTACCCATGATCTAATATCTAAAATAAAAAAATAAACTGTTGGAAAAATAAAATGGAGATCGAATCTCCATACTTCGGATCCTGCGGATGTCCCGGTTCTAATCGTGGCCATGCACATGCTCGACCTCTATTGGTATCCACACGAAGCTATCTGATCAGAGCATCGAGATCACTGATGTGCTAGCACCTTGTAGATTCGCTTTTCATCCATGAATCTTGATCTCTTCTTCCAGATCTTGAAGAAGCAGATCGCTGTGTGAACCCTTTCGCATAGATCTGACGGGATCTGAACCATATCACTACAAAGAAAAAAAAAACCCTTCTTCTTCTCTTCTTCTATCTCTTTTGCTCTCTTAGATCTAATCTCTATCAGATCTGGGCATGGATATGAAGTGGAGAAGGAAGGAAGAGGCATTGGGGAGGAGAGAAAGATGTAGGAAAGAAGCCTCTCGCATCTAACGCATGCCACCTCCCTTCACGCATTCTCTTTTAATTTTTTATTGCAACACACCTCAAATCTCATGCACAACTCCTTCTTAACACCCAAGAGATCTCATCTCTTTGAATCCAAGGCATTCAAAAACAAATCAAAGGATAGATGTGCCTTGAGATAAGGGAAGAAAGAAAAAGAGATATCTCATGCCAACAATTAGCGCATGCCCTCTTTTTCTAATTTTTTTGTCATATAAAAAAATACTTCTATATATTAATTTGAAAGATTTTTATCTTATTTTAAATTAAATTTAAATAAAAAAAATTTGGATGAAAAAGACTTCCAGATATGGTGGGGTGCCAACTATTGGCACCCCCTCTCCTTTCACATGTGTGAAGAAAGAAGGATGAGAAAAATAATACCTCACTTCTCTTTTTGATATAATTTTTGAAGATAGAGTCTCAAGAAACTTGGACTCTCTGAGTCATATTCATCTGGTTCAAATAGAGCCTCAATCGGATAAAAATCGAGTCCGAAACGAGTCAAATTTGAAAAGACTATCAAGCCTGATCCAATCAAGCTTGAAATCCAAACCTGATTTGGATAATTGAATCCAATTAATAGTAAATTTAATTTAATTAAATTTAATTTAATTTAAATTAATTAAGACTTTATTTGTAATTTAATCAATCTCAAAAAATTATAATACTTGCAATTAAGTCCCTATGCTAACAATTAACAGCAGTCAAAACTGTAACGCTTATAAATTAGCAGTTTCTAATATTCAAACTACCAATCCAATTGATAATTTAAATATGATCCAAGCTATTGATCAGGTCATGCTCTTTTTATGTGTGACCCCTCAGGTTCTATTCTATCTAGTAGTGAGACATACCATGATCTCCATCACAGTATCATCAAAACTCTTTTCGATGGACTGAAATGATTCTAACTCACTTCAACAAAGATCGTTGATCCGTAAATGATCTTAGTGAGTGAAAGGAGTATGCCTACAAGCCAATCGACTTATGTATATAAAAAAAAAAATTTTGTAATCTTTCAGACTTATGTAAATGATATTTTATATTAATAAAAGGTTTTTTTTTTGTTTCATCATGTGCTGCATCTTATATTTTTAATTGAGATCATGATGAATCTCATAGATCAAGATAATGATTTTAGGGTTATGATGAGATCATACCTATGAGACCTATAATTCTAAAATCCTGATCTAGAACATTCCTAGTTAGAGGGACATTGAGTCGGAGATCGATGTTTCAAAAAAACTAGCACATCCTATGTATGCTCGATAGATAGGGTAGCTGATCTCATAAGCTACTTGTGTGAGATACTAATACAAAAATGTAAGTGCTCATTAGAGAATAAGTTTACTGAATTGATCCGACATGAGAAATATCTTATGAAATTCTAATGTCAAGAGATGCTTCTCTAGTGGGGGTTGTGCATGTGGTCCTTAGACTTGAGACCACCATGGTACCTTGTACATATGAAACCATAGTTTTGGTTCATACTCATTCATGACTTAGTCATATTCGAGGTGTTCTGCATATGGTGGATTATGTATGGAGGTTATGAGTAGGTCAACATGAAATCGATCACTCCTAGTAAAAGGAGATCGCATCCTACTTATTCCGATCGAGAAATGATTCAAGAAGATTTTGATCAAAGTAGAATAAAAATTAGAAAGAATTTTTAATATTTTATTAATTAAATCATCATCTTATGATCAAGAAAAAATATGAATATGAAATTGGATTTGACTTGGTTCCATATCCATAATCATATTCAGGATGCTGGATGATCGAAGGATTGAATTACACGGTAACTTACCACTGAAGGATATTTTTAGTATTTTTATCCAAAAATTTTATATTTTCTGGGTAGGCATGATACATTGCTAGATGTCAATCATGTCTTGTAGGTTTTTATGAATTAAAGAGTTTAATTCAGGGACAATTAGAAAGGGTTCTAATTTGACAACTTGGATATTCATCGGTTTGACCTAATTCGGTTAGATGGACTCTAATCAATTCGGGTCAACATAAATCTAGACCTACTGCTGGCTAGATGTAGAACCCAAAGGATGACACACATCAAAAAAGCAGTCAAGGATTTTATTTGATTTAATCATGGGATATTATATCCAGATTGTGTGCCTAATTGACAAGCTAGCACTTGTTGGCTAACCTAAGCTCCTAACCTAATCTATTTGGGTTTGAAACCTTGCCAATAAGTCAACCAAAATTAAGTGGGACTTAATTTGGTTAGTTTCTATTTTAATCAGCCTTAATTAGGAATTTTCTCATGATTTTAACATCATTTATCAAGAGTCCCAAGTTGCTAGGACTCTTGGTGTAAGGCACCACATTATTTGGTGCAAGAAATGTACACATACAAGAAGTCTTTCTCCAAAAGGTTTTTACACCAAATTTTCATGCCATTTTAATCCTTATTTGATGAGGTTTAATGCCTAATTTTGTGAGATTTTAATCTAATTTTATGAGATTTTAATGAGATTAAAATCTATGGCTTATAGGGCATGGAAATCAGATCATGCATTTTGGTTTTAGCACATGAGGACTTGTTAAGTGTGAGAGGATTAGAGTCCTTCTTATGGAAGGATCTAATCCTAATTTTTGATGCCAACTAACCTCTTTCCTTTATCTTGTTGCATGCCATTTTTGAATAATTTTAATGGGATTAAAATACATAAATGGCATGGAGATAAAGTGGATAATGTTTGGTGCATGGTTTTGGCGCACGATAATTATTGTAGGTGTGCAGATGGGCTAATAGTCCTTCTGCATGTTAATCACCTTTTTGGATAAGTATTAGAGGGCCAAGATTTAATCCCCACCTTTGGTTGAGTGATTTGACCAAGTCAAAATATATTTGGAGGACCAAGATGGGGTCTAGGTGGTGCCAATTCTAGAAGGCTGAAAATTCTTCATAACTTTTCACATATCAATTCTCTCCTGGGGTTTTAAATTAAATCCAAGGCCTTAATCAGATTATGGTGTAAGATTTGGATGGCTAGTATTAGGTTTGACCTAGTCAAACAATCATAAGGAAGTTCAGTTATTGAAAAGAAGTCATACGATGCTTAATACGATGCTTAAACATCGTATGCATTCATAACGCATAATAACGGTCTTTCTGATTAAAAAATATATTTGATACATTAATAACTAGATTCAAGACTTTTATGAATAAAGATATTAGTGTCTATTTATATATTATAAATACCTCCCCTCCTTGGTCCGGATAAAAATCAATCAGAAGTCCGATAAAGTTTCTTCCTTTCCTTGTTAAGACAAGGTCTTGTAGTTTTAAGACAAGAGGTCTTCTTTAAGACAAGGTCTTAGACTTCAAGACAAAGAATCTTCCATAAGGATAAGAATTTAGGAAGATTCTTTTGAAAGGCTAAGAGAGGGGTTTAGGCCATTTAAGAGAGAATTGGTGAAGGAGTGCTGGAAATTGGTCCTAGCAAGGCAAGATAGTTATCGGGAGGAGAATTTGATAAGGCAAGATTCTGTCGGAGCATTTTCTTGATCTTGATTTCGTGTGGATCACCTATTGGAAGGTGAATATTTGGGCACCTCATGGAAAATAAAGGATACTGACTTCTTCCATTCTTCATCGACCTAAGGTTGCATTTCTAAACCTCAATTATAGGCATATATGTTTGATTGAATACAGCAAGAGAGATCCTAGGATTTTGGATTTCGGGTTTATCGAATTTCATAAAAATTTTGAAATCCAGTCTTCCATTGCATGACCCAAAATCCAACAGTGATATCAGAGCCTTCTTTGATCGATTCAATTAGATGTGATATTTATTGATGATCAGATTTTGTTATTCTTCATTTTGTAAGGTTGTCCTGGCATAGTGGTGGATGTTTGCTATGTAGCAGATGGTTGTCCTAAAATGATGAAATAACAAATATTATGTTTTATACTAATATTTTATGATTCATTGATCATATGCTATATTCATGAGATGGTTATGTAGAACATATATGATATATTAAAATTGAACTCTTAGTAGCTTAGTACTCGAATAGTTAAAATCTGATTGTTTGAAGTATGTAGTTTATCATTTTTGTTATATGCTATATGCTTCTTTATTAGAATGTGCAAGAGACCAGTCCAAGCCCTCATTAAAATTATATTAAGTCAGTAGTAATAATAACAATTAAGCTTGTCGATTCTTGAAACGATTAATTCTTTAGTGTCTAGGAGTGTTTCAAGTGCAGTGGTTATTGAAGGAACCAGATCTAGGGTTTCAGGGTTAGATCTTGAAATTTTTTCAAGATCAGGCAGTGAAAGACTAAAATAAATCAAAATTTATCTTATTAAAATTAGAGAATCCCTAGATCTAAGATCCTATTATATGATTATTACATGGCATTAAATCAGAAATTAAAATATAAAGAGCAAGAACTATATGTTGATCATATCAACATGTTTCTGTACTACATCTAATGTACGTAAAATATAATAGATCAGATCTATTACCTTGCAAGTTAGATATTCTAACTTTGTTGATCCAGGCTTGAGGATGATGTTGTGAGCTGTATATATATCCAGCATCTAGGAGTCATCCACACGAGCCCACAAATCACGATCAGAAGTCTTGGTCCAGGAAATCAGCACAGTATGCTAGTACTGTGCTGATCCTTCTTCAATGGTCGATCAGATGCCTCCTTTTTGATTTGGACTCTTCCATAAATGAAAAGTAGAAAAAAAAATTTAGATGTGAGACACTCTCAGAAAACTCACAGATGGAGGAAGAGAAGAGGTGAACTCAGCAACCCTAGAAGAAGACCCTCTTCTTCTTCTCTTTGCTCTAACCCAGACACTTAGTTTTGTGTCTATTATATCTCCACACCCCAACACTCTTTCTCTCTGATTTTTACATGTCCCAAAGGTCTCTCAATGCTCTATAATCCACAAAAAATTTAGAAGAAATTTATCTTAAATCAAGGGATATAAAGAATCCTTGTCTAGATCAAATACCTAGTCAAGAAAAATCTAAACAGGGCAAGACAAGGGGTGCCCAACTCTTGGGTGCCCCCCCCCCTCTTTTTTCTATCATGGACCATCAAAAAGGGTACACAATATATACCATAAAACTCACAAAAGGTTTAGAAAAAATTAGTGCCATAAAGAAAGAGTTTTGGTTTCCTAAAATTCTATCTCATAGAATTTGAAATTCAAACTAATTCCTACTTTGACTTGGTCCACAACCTCATTCCATGTAAGAGAGAAAGAGTAGAAAGCTTTAGGTGTGCATGAAGGCCTAGGAGAGAAAGTTTTTTGCATAAAATAAGAGAGAGTGGGCGTGGGGGGCTAAGATGAAATCCTAGTCTTACTAGGGTTCAATCTATGACTTGTTCAAATTTGGTTTCTCAAACCAAATCAAACCAAAACCAAATCAATCCAATTAAAATAGGTATTAACCAAATTAAGAACCTAATTTAGTCAGATTAAATTAGATTTAAATCTAATTTAATTTTTTAATCAAATTAGAAATTAGGTTGACCCAAGTCCTAATTGAACTAGGACTAATTTTTCCTTGCACTTGGCTTATCCAATCAACCAATTGGACTTGATTCAATCAAGCCCAAACCAAATCTAATTAAATTATATTCAATTAGACTTAATCTCAATCTATTGGCTTAATCAAATTAAGTCAATTAGCAATGAATTGCTAATCGATCCTTCTGCAACACTTGCACTAGGTTAAATGTCAATCGTATTGATCATTTAACCCTAGAACGATTCTCAATCATTGATCAACCATCTGATCGGATCGTGAACTCTAATATGTGTGACCTCATAGATCTGAACCTAAGTCGGTAGCATAGGAATAAATTTTTATATCAATTGAAGTGACCATCTAGCAATGGTACCCGATAGTCGGATAGGTCGAATGTGTAGAACAACATCCTTAAAACCCATACGGATATAGTTTCCATATAATTCATCCCCTTGACCAAAATGCTCATAGGATACCTCAGAGTTTAACTATCAACTCTGATCAGGTTGTCCACATTGTATTTCAAAATATCAAATCCATCTGATGGATTATCCTGGCCAAGGTTTTGCTAAATTGAAATACAATGACTCATTCTTCTCCAACTCTTGGAGTGATCAATCCCATCTTAATCACACTTCGACTTTGCAAGTACTTGACTGTGCCCAGAAGCCTTCTGTCACTGAATTAGAAATCCAATTAGTCCAATACTAAAGCACAGTGAGTTGCTTGTAAGTCACTAAGGCGATTTCAGGTCTAAGGGACACTTATACCTATATCCCATCAGAGACATTTTTGACAGTAGAATGCTCAAGAGTTGGTCATGTTCAATGATGATGTACCTTTACATCTCACCTGTATGTCATAACAGTGTCTCCACACTCTTTGATTAAGAGGACGACTAATCCATATGGCCTACAGCGACCTATGCTCGATAGAAGCTGTTGTCCTTATTAACAGCCTATCATTTGATCGTGAATAGTTTTAAGGACTAATCGATAAATCCTCTCTTTATCGAACCTAAATAGTCTTAAGAATTTCATCACAACAACACAGTTCATTAGAAGATGAAAACTTATGATGAAAATATCAAAAATATATTTTATTTATTAATAAATTAATTAGAATACAAGGTTGCTCAATCGTCAATAGGCTGATGATTGGCTTTTGAGACATTTTCCAACAACTCTCACTTGTCCTAAAGCCACTCGGCACAGTATCTAATACCCATCTTCAACTTGTGGTTGTCGAACTCCTTTATCGCCAAGGCTTTAGTAAAGGGGTCGATCAGATTTTTCTTTTCATCGATCTTCTGAAGGTCGACGTCACCGCGATCCACGATCTCTTAGACCAGATGGAAGCGATGCAAAATGTACTTCATCCGCTGATGTGCTTTGGGTTCCTTTGCCTGAACAATGGCACCAGTACTGTCGCAATAGAGCAGGATCGGACCATCGAGGAAGGGTGCTACTCCAAGCTCGGTGATGAATTTTTTCAGCCACACAGCTTCCTTCGCGGCATCCGATGCTGCGATGTACTCCACCTCACAATCAGAGTCTGCCACAGTATGCTGCTTGGAACTCTTCCAGCAGATGGCTCCACCATTCAGAGTAAAGATACAGCCTGACACGCTTCTGCTATCATCATGGTCAGATTGAAAGCTGGAGACTGTGAACCCCATAAGATTCAGATCTGACTCACCATAAACCAACCATTGGTCCTTAGTATTTCTCAAATACTTAAGGATAGCTTTAACCACTTTCCAGTGGTTTTCTTCAGAATCAGATTGGTATCTACTCACTACTCCTAGTGAGTATACCATATCTGATCTTGTACATGTCATGGCGTATATGATAGATCCCACAATCAAAGCATATGGGACTCTACTCATATGCTCTCTCTCTTCAGGAGTTTTCGGACAATTTTCTTAAAGAAAAAAATTCTATGGCCTATCGGTAGATAGCCCTTCTTAGAATTCTCTATACTGAATCTCTTCAGCACAGTGTTGTTAGATGTATGCCCTAGATGCCAGATTGGCTGACACATTCCTGTACAAATGTAAGGAAAATTTATAATTCTGACTATAAATGAATAAAAGGGTTATTCTACTATCACATTGTGTACATTATGTTTGTGATACATCCTTTGAGTTAGTAGGAATGTTAATTCATATTTTCAAGAGTTAAAAATTTAAGGCATGAATTTACATAACTAACTCATAAACAGCTCCTGACCATAGGATCATCACGAGGATGGTGATCGATCCGAAAGATTGGTGTATGATCGCTTCCTTAGGGTAGATGTGTCTTGAGTCTATGGTGTGGAGACACCAAGCGAGAGTATAGATATTCATTGAGAATGAGAGTACTGAGCGTGACCACCTCGAGTAGTCATAAGGAAGTCTACCTTCTCATCGATGACTAGCTCGATGCTGCAGCTGTGTGTCTAGTTCTTTGACCTAAGGAACATTGACAGTTTACCTTGAGTGTGTTATAGTTTGACTACACCATAACTTAGTCTCCTAGCCATTCGGAACCCTGAGGTATATGTTGGCTGTAGCATATTCATTGTAGGAAGCAGATTGCACCAAGATGGGATCTATCAACCTCGATAGATGAGAGTAGTCCTATGATGATCGAAAGATCGAGTCCTTAAGCCCATGGCCATGGCAGAGTGAAATAATGGAAAAAAAAAAATTATTGAGGTTTCACATCGGACTCGGATCGATCGATTGATTCATATGACTGATGTTGGGTTTGACGAGTTCACCTTAACCCTAATTCAGTCGGAACTCATGATAGAGGAACTAAATCACACAGGTAGCTGCACTGAGAGGTTCATCTTCATTTTTGATGGGTTACCACTATATACTGTTAGGTATCACTGATAGATTTTGAGAGCAATTAGAATGATATTGATGATCGATCATTCTAAATTATCTGAATCAGAAGAGTTCTGATCCATCGAAAGGAGTTTCGATGATGTCAATGATGAGATCATGACATGTCTCATTATCATACAGAAATGAACCTAACTGGATCATACAAATAAGAGTTAAGATCTGGATGTCATCAATTGAGCTAGTCCAGTTCGATTGATTTGGATTAGATCCAATTAGGTTCAAAGAAATCATGCTAGCACATGATTGAGCCTAACTTTCTTCTCGTGTAATCTTTTCTATCTCGACTGAGCCAAATATGATTTGACTCACCCAGAGAACCTTGAGAAGGCATCTCTCAGTCTGACTGGAGCTAGTCTAGCTCAAAAAAGTCTTGTCTTAATTCATGAGATGAATTTAAGATAACACCTGCTAATTCCTGTCACCTATCATTTTTATTTTAGGACATCGGTCAAACGTTGACCCATGGACCTTGGACTGAAGGCCACATGGCAAGAGGTCATTGGAGAATTTTTATGGAGTGTCCACCTACTAATTTTACCCTCAAAGTGGGTGCCATAATCAGATATGGCATGCACCCCAAGTGATAAGGATAGAGTCCCATGAGATGAGGACTCTATACCTTGATCGACTCAAACTGTTGGGTGCCAATCTCACTGTATTTATCCAGTGTTGGCACCAACAGTAGGAGGGTTTGGTAGAATTCTTATCTGATATGATCAGATGATACCACTCCATCAATCAAAATTTTTTCAAAATTAATTAGAATTTTTTGATTGATCGAATGATGTGGCACTGCATGGCGCAGCAGGGTCTATTTAAACCCTGTCTGCACCTAGGGTTTAGAGAATCTACTCAATACCCAGCAAAAATGTGAAACCCTTCCACTTCTCCATGCCCCCTCTGCTCCTCTCCCTCCCCTCTTCACGTCCAAGAGGTTGGGCATCCATTTGGTGCTTGTCCAAGGTGTGGTGGCTCCCTGATCAGAAGGTTGCAGGGATTTGTTGAGAAGCTGCTGCTCCAGCTTCAGAAGATCTTTTGAAGATCTTGCAGATCAGATCTAGATCTAATTTTTGGGACAATGATTTGTGAAGGAAAAGACAATCCAGATCCTACTTGAATGGATGTCGGTAGAGGTCAGACGATTACATGGCTATTTTAGAACCTCGGGCGTTGCTGCGATCATCTACAGGGTAATCTAGTTACCCTAGAGGTATTCCTCTAATCCTCAAGTTTTAGATTTAATTTTAGCTTAAATATTAGATAATAAGAATCATATCTAATAGACTTTAGATCTAAAATAAAGTAGGATAATTTTTTTTAAAAAAAATATTCCGCCCCAGATCTCATTAGATTTGGAAGATCCTACAAGAAAAAAGTCAGTTTTTTCTTCAACTGATATCAAAGCCAGATTGATGGCTCTATTTCAGATTTAATTTAGCTATAATTTTTATTTTTATTTATTTGATATTAATAGATTTCAGATGTCACATCAGATGTGATTGGATCTGAAATTAAAAAATTTAAAATTAAATCTAAGTAGATCTAACGTGTATGAGATGCATGACTAGACTAGGAATAGTTTAAACTACGAATAGTCTTGAAATTTTATATTTTAATATGATTAAAATATAAATTAGATCTACTTTATTTTTTGATTTTCTAATATTATAAATATTATATTTAGATCAAAAAATAAAAAATAAAATTCAATTAATTTATAAGATTTACCTACAGCATGCCTAGACTAGTTGTAGAATTATTTTAGTAACTGTCTAGAATAGATTTTATATTGAATAGTTTAATTTAAATCTTATTTTTCAGATGTTACATGTGATGTATGAGATCTGAAAGTATGCTAATTAGATTAGATTTTAATACATGAGATGTATGCAAAGCATGTATAAGTTAGATCTGAAATTATATATGTGATATGTAACTTAGATCTAACTAGTTTTGTAGTTAAATCAATATTTCTGATTAAGGTGTTCCTCATGGCCGTCCGATCATAAGAACAAAGTAGGATTTATGACCCTCTCTTCCCATTCAATGGGATATTTTTATGGCGTGTAGGGGTGCTGCCGTTCATCCTTAATCAGAAATCAAACTTATTTTTCTGCAAAACCCTAGATCCTGAAACCCTAAGATTTATTTTACATATTTTATTTATGAATCCAAGACTTAATTAATAAATTAAGCATATAAAATTAAATTAGATCTAAAATTAAGAATTTCAGATCGAAATCATTTTCATAAAATTAGGTTCGGGCTTGGGTAACTCAATTAGGTCTAGTGGTTGATCAAATCGAATCAAAAATTGGTTAGGTGGGATCATGAAAGCTAATAATTGACCAGCCTAATAGGATTAAGTCTAGGTCAAGGTCAAATCATATTCATATGTGACTCGATCAAGTTAAGACCTAATTTGGCTCAGTGGTTAGAGCCTGGATTGTAGGCTAACCCAATTGGTTCTGGTTCGACAATTTGGTGTCTAAGGTAAGTTGGGCAGATGCGATTGAATGGTTTTTAATTGGGAGCTACCCAACTCGAATGCGTTCTTGTCGAGTTAATGGCATATCCCTTCCACCGGTCTCACTTACCTGGCCATATGTGTCGATCCAGTTCTGATTTGAGGTGGCTAACAATTCAAGCTAACCCATATCACTAGGTTAGTCATAATTGTTATGACTATGTCAAGTCAAGTTTAATGAGACCTAAAATCAAATCTCCCTAAAAAAATATTAAGTCTAAGGTCTTCCACCATTGTGGATGTGCGGGCCCTTCCCGGGGTTGATTGGTCTCAGCTGGTTACAGTGGTTCAGTCGCACCAGGAAGATGCAACCATGTCCATTAGGCATATTGGATGCTACGGATTAGAGGATGGGTTGTGCTCAATATTTCAGATACAGTGAGGGACTCAATCAGAATCTAGTTCGTGCAAATAGTGGGTCTGACTTAACTAAGGATTGAAGCAATATTTTGGACATGGTGAGCTTCATGAATTAGAGACCAAGTTTTGGGTGCACCATGATTAGAGAATCATTGAACAAGAGTTGTCCACTCATCGGTTGACCCATGATCAATAACTGTTAGGTGAGGTGATGAGCCAGTCGGTGAGACCGCACCACCCACTAGAAATCACTAATTACAGAGATTTTCACATCTCTACCTAGGGAGTGTAGGGATCTGAAAAAATAATGGGAGCCTAATTTGTTTAAAAATGAAACCCCTAAATAAATTGGTTGAGTTTGATTACAAAATCTAACTAGAAATTTTTGACTCTCTACAGGAAACATGTCTGCGTCTAACCCCCTGACCAAAATACTAGACACCCACAGATTGGCTGGACCTAATTTTAAGGATTGGTTGAGGAACTACAGAATTATTCTAGAGTTTGAAAAACAGACTCATGTCTTGGACCAGGACCCACCTGTCATACCAGCACGTCCGACTGCTGAACAGAAAGCATCTTTGGAAAGGTGGACGGATGAAGATAACAAAGCCAGGTACTACATGTTGGGTGCAATGTCTGATGACTTGCAATGCCAGCATGAGAATATTATGACTACCCACCAAATGTTGGCTCACCTATAAGTGTTGTTTGGTGAACAAAATCACATAGCCAAGTATCAAGTGTGCCAAAGACTTTTTAAGGCTAAAATGTATGATGGGCAGTCAGTCTAAGATTATTGTTTGGCAATGATCAAGGACCTTAAGGAGCTTGAAAAGCTTGATATCATCTTAGATAAAGATTTTCAGATTGATGTGATCCTTCAGTCCTTGTCCGATGCATATGGTCAGTTCATCATGAACTTCCATATGCATAAGATGCAGTGTACCTTGGCTGAGTTAATGAACATGTTGGTTACGGCTGAGCTTTCTTTAAAGAGTTCAAAAGGCTCAGTCCTTACTGTGGAGCGGACTTCTTCCAAGAGAAAATCTTTTTAAAAGAAGAAAAAGTCTACGAAGAAGCAGAAGGTGGATGGGAAAAGGAAGAAGACGGAACTGAAGAAGAAGACTACTGAAAAGAAAAAAAAATTCACTACAATTCAGACGGCCATTGGAACGAAACTGTCCTCAGTACCTGGCCATCCTGAAGAACAAGAAGGATGGTCCTTCTAAGAGGTATGCTCGTTATAGAATCTAATCTTATAGTTTCCTCTGTATCTAGTTGGGTACTTGACTCTGGTTTTAGTGCTCATTTGTGCACTTCTATGCAGAGTCTTGAGGAGAGCAGGAGGCTGAGGGATGGGGATATGATCCTACGCATCGAAAACGAAGCAAGAGTTGCTGTTATGACTGTGGAAACCTATCCTCTGCGATTATCGTTAGAATTAGATTTAGTTCTTAGAGACTGTTATTATGTGCCTGCAACAAGCAGGAATTTGATTTATGTTTCATGTTTAGCACAAGAAGGCTATGTGATTAGCTTTCATAAGGACCATTGTAACATATTTTATGAAAATAATAAAGTTGTAAATAGTTTTCTTATTAATGGTCTCTATCAGCTACATATTGATGTATCTGTATTTCATATCGAGAAAAATATGAATACCATAGGAATTAAAAGGCCTAGAGATAGTCTAAATGATAGGTATCTATGGCACCTAAGGCTAGGTCATATAGCGGAAGATAGGGTTAACAAATTGGAGAAATTTGGGCTATCGAGTCCGTTGACTTTCGAGTCATATCCAGTTTGTGAATCATGCCTTCAAGGCAAAATGACCAAGCTCCCTTTTGTGGGACAAGGGGAAAGGGCCACAGACCTACTTGCCCTAGTACATACGGATGTATGCAACCCATTTGATGTGCTGGCTAAAGGCAACTATATCTACTCATTATCTTTACCGATGATATGTCTAGGTATGGATATGTGTTTCTAATGAAACACAAGTCTGAAGCCTTTGAAAAGTTTAAAGAATTCAGGCATGAGGTAGAAAAATAGATAGAAAAGTTCATTAAGATTTTTCGATCAGATCGAGGAGGTGAATACCTTAGTCGGGAGTTCCTAGACTATCTTAAGGATAATGGCATAGTCTCTCAATGGACTCCACCTGGAATGCCACAACTCAACGGGGTTTCAGAATGGAGGAACTGGACCCTATTAGATATGGTCCATTCTATGATGAGCTTCATGGACCTCCCTGAGTTTTTTTGGGGACATTATCTCATGACAACAATATATGTATTGAATAGGGTTCTCTCTAAAACTGTTCTTATCAGACTATATGACATATGGCATGGTAAGAAGCCAAGTCTGAGTCATCTCAGAATTTGGAATTTTTCGGCTCATGCCAAGAGACAGCAGGCGAACAAGTTAGAGTTCAGGTCTTTAGAGCTCGATTTATAAGATATCCTAAAGAGTCATTAGGATACTATTTCTATATTCTGAAAGATCACAATGTGATTGTGAATCGACATACTATTTTTCTTGAAAAATAGTTTATTCAAGATGGTGGCATCAAAAGAATAATTAAGCTCAAGGAGAATGTCTCCCAAGAGCAACGAGCTAAAGAACCTGAGGAACCCAATCAATTAGAACCAGTCCTAACACAACCTCTTCCACCTCGTAGATCGACTAGGATTTTTCGTCCTTCTGAAAGGTACTTAGGTACTATACAAGAGAAAGTAGAGGAAATATTTCTCACGAAAAATGGGCTCATGTTGATGACCCCAAGACCTATGACGAGGTGATATCAGATATCAACTCTGAGAAATGGTTAGAGGCAATGAGATCAGAAATTGACTCGATGCACTCAAACCAAGTCTGAGCCTTGGTAGATCCACCTGAAGGTATTGTACCTATTAGGTATAAATGGATCTTCAAGAGAAAGATAGGTGCAGATGGGAATGTGGAGATATTCAAGGCTAGGCTCCTAGCAAAAGGTTATAGTCAGCGTGAAGGCATTGACTATCAGGATACCTTCTCGCCCGTAGCCATGCTAAAATCCATCCGCATATTGCTTGCTGTTGCAGCCTATTTTGATTATAAAATATGGTAGATGGACGTGAAAACGGCATTCTTAAATGGATATCTTGAGGAAGATATCTATATGGAACAACCACTTGGTTTCATATCCAGTGATGATGATCACAAGGTCTGCAAGCTGCAAAGGTCCATTTATGGACTTAAGCAAGCATCTCGAAGCTGGAATACTCATTTCAATGATGTGATCAAAATGTTTGGTTTCATCAAGAATGAGGAGGAACCATGTGTACTCAAGAAGGTCAGTGGGAGCGCAGTTGTCTTCCTCGTACTGTACGTTGATGACATCCTCCTAATTGAAAATGATATTTTCATGTTGACCTCAGTCAAAATATGATTGTCTAAGGAGTTCTCTATGAAAGATCTAGGAGAAGCATCCTTTATACTGGGTATTAAGGTCTATAGAGATAGACCAAATAGGATGCTAGGACTTTCACAGAAGATGTACATAGAGGAGGTGCTAAAAAGGTTTAGCATGGAAAACTCCAAAAGAGGTTTAGTACCTTTTAGACGTGGCATTCATCTCTCCAAGAAGATGTGCCCTAGCACACCTGAGGAGATTGAATGCATGAGCAAGATCTCTTATGCTTCGGCAATAGGGAGCCTCATGTATACCATGCTATGTACACGACCTGATATAGCCCATACTGTGAGTGTCACAAGCAGATATTAGTCGAATCCAGACGAAGAGCACTGGACTTCTGTAAAATGTATCCTTAAGTACTTGAGAAGGACTAAGGATATGTTTCTAGTCTTTTGGAATGGAGAACTCCAGGTTCAGGGATTTATAGACTCAGACTTTATGTCTGATATAGATGATCGAAAGTCGACATCTGAAAGTCCGTTCATTTGCAATGGTGGTGCAATTAGCTGGAAGAGTTTCAAGCAGACGGTAATTGCTGATTCCACCATGGAGGCAGAGTATATTGCTGCATTGGAAGCTGCGAAGGAGGCATTCTAGTACAAGAAGTTTGCCGCAGAGCTTGGAGTGATGTCATCAGATGCCATCCCTCTTCACTGTGACAATAATGGCACCATAGCCCTAGCCAAGGATCCAAGATCTCATCAGAAGTCCAAGCATATCGAGCGGCGATTCCATCTGATCTGTGATTACCTCGAAAAAGGTTATGTCGAGATTAAGAGAGTCGACTCCACAGACAATGTGGCAGACCCACTGACAAAGTCATTAGGCCAGCAGAAGATCAAAGCCTAGCTTGAGAAGATGGGACTTAGATATGTAGCCAATTGGCATTAGGTCAAGTGGGAGTTTGTTAAATGTGTGTCCTAGATGCCAGATTGGCTGACACATTCCTGTACAAATATAAGGGTAAATTTATAATTTTGACTATAAATGAATAAAAAGATTATTCTACTATCACATTGTGTACATTATATCTGTGATACATCTTATGAGTTAGTAGGAATGTTAATTCATATTTTCAAGAGTTGAAAATTTAAGGTATAAATTTACATAACTAACTCATAAATAGCTCCTGACCATAGGATCATCATGAGAATGGTGATCGATCTGGAAGGTTGGTGTACGATCGTTTTCTTAGGATAGATGTGTCTTGAGTCTATGGTATGGAGACACCGAGCGAGAGTATAGGTATTCATTGAGAATGAGAGTACTGAGCGTGACCACCTCGAGCGGTCATAAGGAAGTCTACCTTCTCGTCGATGACTAGCTCGATGCTGCAGTGTGTGTCTAGTTCTTTGACCTGAGGTATATCAACAGTTCACCTTGAGTGTGTTATAATTTGACTACACCATAACTCGATCTTCTAGCCATTCAGAATCCTAAGGTGTATGTTGGCTGTAGCATATTCATTGTAGAAACCAGATTGCGCCAAGATGGGATCTATCAACCTCGGTAGATGAGAGGAGTAGTCCTATGATGATCAAAAGATCGAGTCCTTAAGCCTATGGCCATGGTAGAGTGAAATAATGGAAAAAAATTTTCATTAAGGTTTCACATCAGACTCGAATTGATCGATTGATTCATATGACTAATGTTGGGTTTGACGAGTTCACCTTAACCCTAATTCAGTCGGAACTCATGATAGAGCAACTCAATCACACAGGTAGCTGTACTGAGAGGTTCATCTTCATTTCTGATGGGTTGCTATCATATACTACTAGGTGTCATCGATGGATTTTGGGAGCAATTAGAATGATATTGATGATTGATCATTCTAAATTGTCTGAATTAGGAGAGTTTTGATCCATCGAAAGGAGTTTCGATGATGTCGATGATGAGATCATGACATATCTCATTACCATATAGAAATGAATCTAACTGGATCACACAAATAAAAGTTAGAATCTGGATGTCATCAATTGAGCTAGCCCAGTTCGATTGATTTGGATTAGATCCAATTAGATTCAAGAAAATCATGCTAGCACACGATTGAGCTTAACTTTCTCCTCGTGTAATCTTTTCTATCTTGACTGAGCCAAATATGATTTGACTCATTCAGAGAACCTTGAGAAGGTTTCTCTCAGTCTGACTAGAGTCAGTCCAGCTTAAAAAAATTTTATCTTAATTCATGAGATGAATTTAAGACAACACCTGCTAATTCCTGTCACCTGCCATTTTCGTTTTAGGACATCGGTCAAACGTTGACCCATGGACCTTGGACTGAAGGCCACTTGGCAAGAGGTCATTGGAGAATTTTTATGGAGTGTCTACTTGCTAATTTTATCCTCAAATTGGGTACCATAATCAGATATGGCATGCACCCCAAGTGGATAAGGATAGAGTCCCATGAGATGAGGACTCTATGCCTTGATCGACTCAAACTGTTGGGCGCCAATCTCACTGTGTTTATCCAATATTTGCGCCAACAATAGGAGGGTTTGGTGGAGTTCTTATCTGATATGATCAAATGATATCACTCCACCAATCAAATTTTTTTCAGAATTAATTAGAATTTTCTGATTGGTCGAATGATGTGGCACTGCATGGCGCAGCAGGGTCTATTTAAACCCTGTCTGCGCCTAGGGTTTAGAGAATCTGCTCAATACCCAACAAAAATATGAAATCCCTCTACTTCTCCATACCCCCTCTGCTTCTCTCCCTGCCCTCTTCATGTCCAAGAGGTTGGGCATCCATCTGGTGCTTGTCCAAGGTGTGGTGGCTCCCTGATCAGAAGGCTGCAGGGATTTGTCGAGAAGCTGCTGCTCCAGCTTCAGAAGATCTTTTGAAGATCTTATAGATCAGATCCAGATTTGATTTTTGGAATAAAAATTTATGAAGAGAATATGATCTAGATCCTACTTGAGTGGATATCGGTAGAGGCCAGACGACTGCATGGCTATTTTAGAACCTCGGGCATTGCTGCGATCATCTACCGGGTAATCTAGTTACCCTAGAGGTATTCCTCTAATCCTCAAGTTTTAGATTTAATTTTAGATTAAATATTAGATAATAAGAATCAGATCTAATAGACCTTAGATCTAAAATAAAGTTGGATAATTTTTTTAAAAAAAAATATTCCGCCCCAGATCTCATTAGATCTGGAAGATCCTACAAGGAAAAAGCTGGTTTTTCCTTCAAGTGTCTATATACGTAGACTGGGATAATTCAAGCATCCTTTTAGATCTATCCCTGTAGATCTTCATCCCTAGGATGTAGGATACTTCACCCAAGTCCTTCATAGAGAACAGCAATGACAACGAAACTTTTATTCCCTGTAGCGCAGGGATGTCATTCCCGATTAAGAGAATGTCATCCACATACAAGACAAGGAATACCACAACTGGACCATTTGCCCAATTATAGATGTAGAGCTCTTCTCCATTCTTAATGAAGCCATATGTTTTGATCACCTTATCAAAATGCATGTTCCAACTCCAAGAAGCTTGCTTCAATCCATAAATGGATCTCTGAAGCTTGCACACCTTGGACTCATCTGTGGATGTAAACCTCTCAGGTTGTATCATATACACCTCTTTGGTTAGCTCTCCATTCAAGAAAGTTGTCTTTACATCCATCTGCCAGATCTCATAATCCAAATGGACAGCTATTACAAGCATTATTCGAATGAGCATTGCCATAGGGGAGAACATCTCGTTATAATCAATACCATAATGTTGACAATATCCCTTGGCAACGAGACAGGATTTATAGGTCTCCATCTTTCCATCTGCATCCCTTTTTCTTTTGAAGACCCATTTACACCAATGAGTTTAACCCCTTCAGGTGGATCAACCAATGTTCATACATTGTTGACCTTCATGGACTCCATTTCAAATTTTATGGCTTCAAGCCATTTTTCAAAATTAGGTCTCTACATTGCATCCATATAGGTGATCAGATCCTCATTGTTCTCATCTTGTTCGATAGGATCACCATCCCAGATCAAGAAATCATAGTATCTGTCCGACTGATGTGGTACTCTACCGAATCGCCTTAATAGTGCAGGTATATTATGCTCTAGATCTGATCTAATCAAATCTGACTCAGGTTCAGCTATTGGTGTCAGTCCTTCTACCTGTTGAACTTCATCAAGTTCAACCTTAGAGGCAACGGTTCCTTCACCAAAGAACTTCTTTTCTAAAAAGATTGCCTTAAGGCTGACGAACACTTTTTGTTCATCAGCATGGTAGAAAAAACATCCTTTGGTCTCTTTGGGGTACCCTATGAATATGCATTTGTCAGACCTAGGTCCAAGTTTATCTGTAACTAACCATTTAACATAAGCCGGGCACCCCCAGACCCTAAGGTGTGAAAGTGCTGGCTTACATCCTGTCCATATCTCATATGGAGTCTTAATTACAGACTTACTTGAAATCCTATTTAATAGATAATAGGTCGATTCGAGTGCATATCCCTAGAAGGATATCGACAGGCTGGCAAAACCCATCATGGATCAGACCATATCTAACAGAGTCTGATTTCTCCTTTCAGACACACCATTATGCTGTGGTGTTCCTGAAGAAGTCCATTGGGTGAGAATCTCATTCTCTCCTAGATATGTGAGAAACTCACCAGAAAGGTATTTTCCTCCTCGATCAGACCAAAGAGTTTTAATACTCTTTCCAGTTTGTTTTTCTACTTCACTTCAGAATCATTTGAACATTTCAAATGAATCTGACTTATGTTTCATCAGATAGACATATCCATATCTGGATAGATCATCTGTGAAAGTGATGAAGTAGAAATATCCACCTCTAGCACTTGTGCTCATGGGCCCGCATATATCAGTATGTACTAGGCCCAAGAGCTCAGTAGCTCTCTCACCTTTTCCAATAAAAGGTGACTTGGTCATTTTACCAAGAAGATAGGACTCACAGATTGGAAGTGATTCACAATTACTGACTTTGAAGATTTCCTCTTGAGTCAACCTGTTTATCCTGTTCTTATTTATATGACCTAGTCTATAGTGCCATAAGTAGATATCTGATACACTATCTAATCTAGGATGCTTGTCAATAGAATAGACTACGTTAACAGGTTGTGATAACATATACACACCATTGTTCAAATGTCCACAAAAAATAGTAATACCATTCACAATGATATTACAAACTTATTTCTTTATTGAAATTTCATAATCATTTTTGGCCAAAAGGCCTACAGAAATAATATTTAAAAAGAAACTGGGACAGAAATGATAATCATTAAGAATAACCACATGAGACTCAAATACAAGTTTCAAGATTTCTAATGCTAGAACTGGAACTGATCTTCCATCTCCAACGTTCAGAAACCTCTCACCTTGCTCAAATCTCCTACTGACCTGCAACCCTTGCAATGAATTGCAAATATGGTAAGGACTATCGGTATCTAATATCCAGTCAATTATATCACAAATAGAGAAATTGCAAGGAGTTATCATATAAATACCTTGCCCAGCAATAGCTTACTTTTTTCTCTGCTTGTTCGGATCTAGGGAGGCAATATATTGAGGACAGTTCCTCTTCTAGTTCCCTCGCTTCTTGGAAAAGAAGCATTCAGTTTGACTCTTATCAGGCTTGATCTTTCTGGTCTGGCCCTGCACTGATGTCGCAGCCTGAACTTGCACCTTCTTCACTTTCTTCTTCTTGTTCTTCTTTCCTTTCTCAAAAGATCGAGAACCACAAGATGAACCTCCCACTAAGTTCACCGACTCCTTGTAGAGTTGGTGATCCTTCTCAAAGTTCTGAAGCAACCCCAGTAATCCGTGGTAGTTTACTTCAGGCTTTGTCATTCTATAATGAGTGAGGAATGGGAGATAAGACTTGGATAGCGAGTTCAGTATTGATCTTTCCCAAGCTGTTCATGCAAGGAAAAGCCGAGCTTGCTCAAATGCTCCATCAGCTCGATCATGTACAATACATGATTAGTGACAGAGGCACCATCCCGCATTTTGGCATTGAAGATGGCACAACTAGTCTTGTGCCTCTCCACATCATCAGGTGTGCCAAAGGCATCCTCCAACACTTGAAGCATGCCCTTTGGCTGAGCTATCTCAAATCTGTGATTGAACTCATTGCTCATGGCAGCCAGCATGATGCAGCGTACCATGATTCGATCATTGAGCCACTTCTAATAAGTGTCTCTGAATGTTCCACGTGCATTGGTAGCTAGCTCCTTAGGTACAGGATCCGTTATCACATATAGGATCCATTCATGCTCCAAGACTATCTTCAACTTTCGGTACCAGCTATTAAAGTTGGGTCCCACCAACTTATCATTGTCCAATAATGATCGGAGTGATAGAAAAGTGGTGATATCTGCATAAAAGAAAATCATAACCTAATTAGTAATTGATTTATTAAACCTAAAGATTTAGACTTTAATCAAAAGATTTCTCCCACTATTTTATTCGAATTGATAGCCTCCACCTCCAATTCGAAGAATTACCTTAATTTCTTAGTGGGTACTAGAATCCACTTAGACTGCACACAAGCCCAACTTTGGTTGGCCAACCCATGTACATCTAAAGGTAGGTTCATAATCAATTATTTCTCTAAATAATTTTTGATAATTTTAATTTTGCCCCAATCCCTAATCAGTAGGCTTTGGCCTCCAATGAAAAGGTCTGGTTAGGTCCAACCATTAACATGACCATACATAGCCTATCTAGCCAATGAATGAGTAGGCCCAACTTTAGTTGGCTAACCTAACCATCATTTAGAAAGATGCAGTCAAAAAATCATATTATGAATGATAATTCCATCAGCCAATAAGCACCTGGCCTTTGGGCCCCCAATGATTATCCAATTGATGGACCCATTATCATCCACTTAATGGAAGGCTATGATCTAGTTATCATCATAACTATTTTATTTTAAGGACCTAATAATTTTAAAAAATTTAATTGATTTAGAGGAGGAGGTCAGATGAACCAGCTTATCATGATCCTCCCACTGGCTTCACCAAGTTAGCTTAAGGGAGACCATTAAAAGGGCTGGTCTAGGAGCACCTAAATCAGTCACACTGATTTACCTAGCTGACATGGGTCAGCTCGAATAGTCAAGTGATCCGATCAAAATATAATTTCACCAAGAGGCCAGATAAGTTCGATCGGTGGGAGGATCTGTTAAAGCTTGCCTTAGACACCATCAGAAATGGTCAGGTAAGCGGGCTGCCAATTAAAAACCACCTATCTGGTTTACCTTAGACACCAACTGGTTTAATTAGTTTTGATTAGATCAACCTAACAGTTCATGCGAGACTGCTTAGCCAAGAATCAAGTCCATTTGGTTCTCGTTAAAGATATGGACTTAATCAACTACAACTATTATAATTGATCTAGAGAATCCTTGACCTAATCTATACAACAATTGATTAGATTTAGTCAATTCTCTAATTAAGTCCATCTTTAATCTAACTTTAGGTCAACCCAATTAATGGACCTAATTCCCACTAACCCATTAACCTAATGTGTTATGGTTTGTGTTTTAGGTTCTTCAATTCACAATCCTAGAATCTAATCAAACAACTTAATTCTCAATTAAGTTTTGGGCTGAGAGATGGGGTTCGGCTTTTCAAAAATAATTTTCATATTTGTAAAATATTTTTACAATATGGTTCTACCAACCAAGTTACATGTTTGATACATAATCAAAATACAAGTGAAATAAGCATGAAACTACTTTAGATCTAATCTAAACAGGTTCATGTAATTGAAATAATTTCAACTTTAAACTGTATAAATTTTTCAGACAAATATATGATGGTCGAGCCAACTCTTCATTGAAGTCGAGCTGGCTCGATGATGTTTCACCCGAGCATCAGTTCTGTCTGCCTGAGAGAGCCGGCTCGAATCAGCACCGAGCCGGCCCGGTTGGTTTCAGTAGAACTGTCAATGGTTCTTTGCACAAAAATTATTAACAAAGAGATTTATTTTAGATTTAAACACCTTTTAAATCTAATAAATTATAAATTTAATCTAAATCACATTAATAAATTTATGATTAAAGATAACTCTATACGAACTAGGACAACCTTTGCACTATGAGGGGTAAACCTTACAGTAGGACAACCTACAGTTCGTGATTGATCTAAAAATTTTAATTTTAGATTATAAATTAGATCTAATCTAAGAAATAATCTTAGCATGTATAAATAATAATGTACTAAATAACCTAGGCTCTGATACCAATTGAAGGAATCAGATCTAGGGTTTTAGGGTCAGATCTTGAAACTTTTTTAAGATCAGGCAGCGAAAGACTAAAATAAATCAAAATTTATCTTATTAAAACTAAAAAATTTTTAGATCTAAGATCTTATTACATGATTATTACATGATATTAAATCAAAAATTAAAATATATAGAGCAAGAACTACATGTTGATCATATCAACATGTTTCTATACTACATCTAATGTATGTAAAATATAAAGATCAGATCTATTACTTTGCAAGTTAGACATTCTAACTTTGCTAATCTGAGCTTGAGGATGATACTATGAGATGTACATACAACCGATCTCTAGGAGTCATCCACATGAGCCCACGAATCACGATCAGAAGTCCTAGTCTAGAAAATCAGCACAGTATGCTAGTACTGTGCTGATCCTTCTTCGATGGTCGATCAGATGCCTCCTTCTTCTTTATTTGGACTCTTTCAAAGATGAGAAATAGGAGAAAGAGTTTTAGATATGAGACACTCTTAGAAAACTCACAGATGGAGGAAGAAAAGAGGTGAACTCAGCAACCCTAGAAGAATACCCTCTTCTTCTTCTCTTTGCTCTAACCCAGATACTTTATTTTGTGTCTTTTATATCTTCATGCCCTAATATTATTTCTCTTTGATTTTTACACACCCCAAAGGTCTCTCAATGCTCTATAATTCAAAAAAATTTCAATAAAAAATTTATCTTAAATCAAGAGATATAAAGAATCCTTGTCTAGGTCAAATACCTAGTCAAGAAAAATCCAAACAGGGCAAGACAAGGGGTGCCCAACTCTTGGGTGCCCGCTCCTTCTTTTTCTATCATGGACCACCAGAAAAGGGTGCAAAATATGTGCCATAAAACTCATAAAAATTTTAAAAAAAATTTGGATAAAATCAGTTCCATAAGGAAAGAGTTTTGGTTTTCTAAAATTCTATCTCATAGAATTTGAAATCCAAACTAATTTCTACATTTACTTAATCCACAACCACATTCTATGTAAGAGAAAAAGAGTGAAAAGTTTTGGGCATGTGTGAAGGCCTGGGAGAGAAGGTTTTGTCACACAAAATAAGAGAGAGTGGGCGTGGGGGCCTAAGGTGGCGCAAGGTGGAATCCTAGTCTTAATAGGGTTCAATCTATGACTTGTTCAAATTTGGTTTCTCAAACCAAATCAAATCAAAATAAAATTAACTAAATTAAAATAGGTATTAATCTAATTAATAACCTAATTTAATTATATTAAATTAAATTTAAATCTAATTTAATTTTTTAATCAAATTAAAAATTAGGTTGACCCAAGTCCTAATTGAACTAGGACTAGTTTTTTCTTGCACTTGGCTTATCCAATAAACCAATTGGACTTGATCCAATCAAATTCAAACTAAATCTAATTAAATTATATTCAATTAGACTTAATCTCAATCCATTAACTTAATCAAATTAAGCCAATTAACAATCAAATTGCTAATCGATCCTCCTGCAACACTTGCACTAGGTTAAATATCAATCGTATTGATCGTTTAACCCTAGAATGATTCTTAATCGTTAATCAACCATCTGATCAGATCGTGAACTCTAATGTGTGTGATCTCATAGGTTCGAAACTAAGTTGATAGTATAGGAATAAATTTTTATACCAATCGAAGTGACCATTTAGCAATGGTACCCGACGGTTAGATAGATCGAATGTGTACAACATCCTTAGAACCCATGCGGATATAGTTTTCATATAATTCATCTCCTTGACCAAAATGCTCATAGGATATCTCAGAGTTCAACTATCAACTCTGATCAGGTTGTCCACATTGTATTTCAAAATATCAAATCCATCTGATGGATTATCCTGGCCAAGGTTTTGCTAAATTGAAATACAGCGAGTCATTCTTCTCCAACTCTTGGAGTGGTCAATCTCATCTTGATCATACTCTAACTTTGTATGTACTTGATTGTGTCCAGAAACCTTCCATCACTAAATTAGAATTTCAGTTAATCCAGTACCAAAGTATAGTGAGTTTCTTGCAAGTCATGGAGGCGATCTCAAGTCTAAGGGACGCTTATACCTATATCCTATTAGAGACATTCTCGACAGTAGAATGCTCTGGAGTTGGTCACGTTCAATGATGATGTACCTTTATATCTCACCTGTATGCCATACCAGTGTCTCCACACTCCTTGGTTAAGAGGACAACCAACCCATATGGCCTATAGTGACCTATGCTCGATAGAAGCTATCGTCCTTTTTAACAGCCTATCATTTGGTCGTGAATAGTTTTAAGGACTAATTGATAAATCCTCTCTTTATCGAATCTAAGTAGTCCTAAGAATTTTATCACAATAATGGAGTTCATTAGAAGATGAAAACTTATGATGAAAATATCAAAAATATATTTTATTTATTAACAAATCAATTACAATACAAAGTTGCTCAACCGTCAATAGGTTGATGATTGATTTTTGAGACATATTTTTTAATAGTTATTTAATTGATTCCATTCACTCGCCTAGCTAACTTTGTTGGTGTTTAGAAAAGCAACGGGAAGACTCCCACTGAACTTGTTTTTATACTTTCCTAGCCAATTATATTAATTGAAATCTTAAATTTGGATTGCTTAATGTTAAAAATACTACTAAGGGGCCTTCTTTTATGCTAGGTCAATATTATATCAAGAACCATAGCAGGTTTGTTGTGTAACCACAAGGCTTACTATAGGGACTGATATAATATAGCCTTGGTGCATACAAGATACGTACAGTAATTTTGGATATACTACTTTGTTGTGTTACCACAAGAGCAGTTATATTCAATTTTGACTGTATATAAATGAAGGGTTATACTTAACTAGAATATTATAGTTTATTATGCAACCACAAGACTATTAATATTTTAGAGGCCAAGATAGAGTTGAGAATTGCATAAGTTGCAATTGGAAAGAGTTTTCTGCCCATTAACTCATTAGGGTTTGTTGTGTAATCACAACGCTCTTACGAGGAATTAGGATCTCAACCCCACTTGGATAACTCTACAGTATCCCTTTCATCATAGTGAGGGCTATGATATCCGATAAAATAGTGAAAGACACAATTAGATACAAGACCTTATTTAATTGTGCATATCACCGTAAGTCGATTGCTTATGTTATGTTCTTTATTTATTATAGATTAAAAATGGCATCTTCATTATCACTGAGAGGCATCTTGGATGCCAATAAGTTGATCGGTCCAAATTATGTTGACTGGTTGAGGAATTTAAAAATTTTACTCACACAAGAGAAGATCTCCTGCATCCTTAACACCCCAGATCCGAGGCTGTTAGGAGATGATGCTACTGAAGATGAAGTAGCCACATACAAGATGTAGCAAAATGATTCTCTTACTGTTAAATACATCATACTTGCCTCTATGAGTAATGATCTACAGAGGCAGTATGAGAGTATGGATACTCACTCCATACTTCTCAATCTAATGGAATTGTATGGAGAGCAGAGTAGAACTGCAAGGTATGAGATATCTAAGCAATTATTTTGTGCTCGAATGATAGAAGGATCATCCGTGCAAGACCATATCCTTAAGGTCATAGATTTGATCACCAGATTGAGTCAATTAAGTTTTGTGATGGATGAAAAATTGAGTCAGGATTTAATCTTGCAATCACTCTCAGAATCATTTTCTCAGTTTGTGGTTAATTTTTATATGAACAAATTGAGTGCTTCATTGCCTGAGCTGTTGAATATGCTCAAAACAGCAGAGAGCCATATTAAAAAGGATAAGGCTCTAGTTCTTCTTATGGGTAAGACCTCTAAGAAGAAATCAGACATGAAGGGTTCAAAAAGGTAGCTGAACCCTAAAGGTGGTGTCATGAAAAAGAAGAAAAAGAAAGCTTCTGAGAAGGGTACCTGCTTTCACTGCAGTAAGGCAGGATACTAGAAAAAAAATTGCAAGGTTTACTTTGCATCTGTAAAGACTGGTGCAAGTAATGCACCAAAAGGTATATATGAGATACATACAATTCTGTCATTAAGTTTTTCTAATTTAGACTTTTGGGTATTGGATACCACCTGCGGTTCTCATATATGCAAGTTATTGCAAGGGCTACAGAATTTTAGAGTTTTGAAGGAGGGTGACTTCGAGCTCTACGATGCTGGAGGAGAGTCCATTCAAGCAGAAGCCGTGGGGACTTATATGTTGAAGTTACCATCTAGAAAGATCTTAGAGTTGGAGAATTATTATTATATGCCTAAGATCATTAGAAATATTATTTCTGTATCATTGTTATTACAGCGAGGTTTTGAAATAAATGAAAAGGGCACTAAATGCTCTATTTCTTTTTCTAATGTGCATATCTGGATGGCATTGTTAATAATGGTCTTCTGATTCTTTCTCTTAATGACAATGTCTTTCATGTTGATAGAAATAAGAAATGTAAGAGAGAATACATAAATAATATTTTACTTTGGTATTGCCGACTTGGTCACATTAGTGAGACAAGAATTAACAAGTTATATAAAGAAAAATTTTTTGAACCTTATGATTATGAATCATTAGAGACTTATGAATCTTGTCTTATGGGAAAAATGACTAAAACTCTATTTAGTGGACAAGGAGAAAGGGCAAATGAGTTATTAGGACTTGTACATACAGATATATGTGGTTCCATGACAACATAAGCCAAAGGAGGATACTCTTATTTTATAACGTTCACTGATGATTTATCTACATTCGGATATGTGTATCTTATGAAACACAAATTCGAAGCTTTTGATAAATTTAAAGAGTATCAAAGTATGGTTGAAAAATAAACTGAAAAGTATATTAAAATCCTTCGATCAGATCGAGGAGAAGAATATCTTTCTGGTGAATTATTGAACCATCTTAAAGAAAAAAAAATTCTCTCTGAATGGACCCCTTCTTATACACCATAGTTGAATGGTGTAGCTGAAAGAAAAAATCGTACTTTATTAGATATGGTGCGGTCCATGATGTGTCTTACAGATTTATCTATTTTCTTCTAGAGGTATGCCCTAGAAACTGCCATATATATTTTAAATAACATACCTTCAAAATCTGTGCCTAGTACTCTATATAAGTTGTGGAGAGGTAAAGCCCAATCTTAAGTATCTTAAGATATGGGGCTGTCTAGCATATATCAAAAGAAATTTTGAAAATAAGCTAAGTGCTAGGGTAGATAAATATCTATTTGTAGGATATCCTAAAGAGAGTATGGGATTCCTCTTTAACCACCCTACTGAACAAAAGATATTTATCAGTAGACATGCAACTTTCATGGAAAAGAAGTTTATCCTAGAAAGAAGCGGTGGGAGAAATATTGAACTTGAAGAAGTTCAAAGTGAAGTACAAAATATTTCTCAACCAAAAGTACCTAGTGACAAGGTACAACCATAAGTTACACCTCTCCGTAGGTCAGATAGAGTGCAAAATACACCTTTAAGGTATGGATTTGTTATTGAGAATAATAAAGCCCACATCATGGAAAATGATGAACCTCTGACCTATTCAGAAGCTGTCATGAGTAGGGACTCAGATAAATGGAAAGAGGCTATGAAATTCGAAATGGATTCCATGTACATCAACCAAGTATGGACTTTGGTGGATCCACCAGAGGGTGTTACCCCTATCGGATGTAAATGGGTCTATAAGAAAAAGATTGGAGCAGATGGCCAAGTAGAAACCTATAAAGCCAAATTGATGGCTAAAGATTTCAGACAAAAATAGGGCATCGATTATGATGAAATATTTTTACCTATTGCCATGCTCAAATCAATTCAGATTATGCTTGCTATAGCTGCATACCATGATTATAAAATCTGGCAAATGGATGTAAAGGCCGCCTTTCTTAATAGTTATCTTGAGGAAGAGGTCTATATGTAAGCTTAAGAAATCTATTTATAGATTAAAGCAGACCTCGAGGAGCTGGAACATCTATTTTGATATAACAGCCAGAGAATATGGCTTCATCCAAAATATGGATGAACCTTGTGTATATAAAAAGACTAGTGAGAGTGCTATTATCTTCTTAGTTTTGTATGTGGATGACATACTTCTCATTGAGAATGATATCCCAAAGTTACAATCAGTCAAATTATGGCTATCATCTAAGTTTTTCATGAAAGACTTGGGTGAAGCATCCTTTATACCTAGTATAAAGATCTATAGGGATAGATCTAAAAGGATACTAGGCTTATCCCAATCAAGGTACATAGATCTTGTATTGAAAAGATTTAACATGGATGGAAGTATGAGAGGTTACTTACCCATGAGTCAAGGCATACATCTCTCTAAGAAAATATCTTCTAAGATACCTGAAGAGAAGAAAAGAATGAGTTATGTTTCCTATGCTTCGATAGTAGGATCAATCATGTATGCAATGCTATGTACCAGGCCTGATGTTACATGTGCCTTAGGCATTACTAGTCATTTTCAGGCTGATCCAGGAGAGGATCATTGGAAAATAGTGAAGAATATTCTGAAGTATTTGAGAAGAATTAAAGATATTTTTTTAGTTTATGGGGGATCTGATTTAAAACTAGAAGGATATTTTGATTCTAGTTTTCAGTCAGACCCTGATGATAGCAAATCTACATCAGGATATGTTTTTACTCTGAATGATGGAGTAATGAGCTGGAAGAGTTTCAAGCAGCAGACTGTAGCTGACTTAACCACTAAGGCAAAATACATTACCGCAAGTGAAGCCGCCATGGAAGCTGTCTGGATGAAGAAGTTCATCACCGAATTAGATGTTGTTCTTGAGATTGAGAATCCAGTACCACTTTATTATGATAATATTGGATCTGTTGCTCAAGCAAAGGAACCAAGGTCTCATCATAAATCCAAGCACATTCTAAGATTTTTCACCTCATTCGTGAGATTGTCGAAAGACAAGAGTAGTCACTGAACGAGTTGATACAAAGAACAACAAAGTAGACCCGTTCACTAAGGCTCTACCACAGCGCAGTTCGATCGTCACCTTGATTGTATGGGGTTAAAATATAAGAGCAATTGGCTTTAGTGCAAATGGGAGCTTGAAAGAAATATGCCCTACAAGCCAATCAACTTATGTATATAAGAGATTTTTCTTGTAATTTTTTAGACTTATGTAAATGATATTTTATATTAATAAAAAATATTTTTTTTTTGTTTCATGATGTGCTACATCTTATATTTTTAATTAAGATCATAATGAATCCCATAGATCAGGTTAATAATTTTAGGATTATGATGAGATCATACCTATAAGACCTAAAATCTTAAAATTCTGATCTAGAACATTCCTAGTTAGAGGGACATTGAATCGGGGATCGATGTTTCGGAAGAACTAGTACATCCTATGTATGCTCGGTAGAGAGCGTAGCTGATCTCATAAGCTACTTGTGTAAGATACTAATACAAGGGTGTGGGTGCTCATTAGAGAATAAATTCACTGAATTGACCGACATGAGAAATATCTTATAGAATTCTAATGTCAAGAGATGCTTCTCTAGTACAGATTGTGCATGTAGTCCTTAGACCTGAGACCACCATGGTACCTTATGCATAAGAAACCATAGATTTGGTTTATACTCATTCATGACATAGTCATGTATGGGGTGCTCTGGATATGGTGGATTATGTATGGAGGTTATGAGTAGGTCAACATGAAATCGATCACTCCTAGTAAAAGGAGATCGCATCCTACTTGTTCTGATCGAGGATGATTCAAGAAGACTTTGATCAAAGCAGAATAAAAATTAGAAAGAATTTTTAATATTTTATTAATTAAATCATCATTTTATAATCAAGAGAAATATGAATATAAAATTAGATTTGACTTGGTTCCATATCCATAATCATATTTGGGATGCTGGATGATCGAAGGATTGAATTGCACGGTAACTTGCCACTGAAGTAAATTTTTGATATTTTCATCAAAAAATTCTACATCTTCTGGGTAAGCATGACACATTGCTAGACGTCAATCATGTCTTGTAGATTTTTATGAATTAAAGAGTTTAATTCATGAGTCAATTAGAAAGGGTTCTAATTTGACAACTTGAATATGCATCTGTTTGACCTAATTCGGTTAGATGGACTCTAATCAATTCGGGTCAACATAAATCAAGACCTACTACTGGCTAGATGTGAAATCCAAAGGGTCACACACATCAAAAAATCAGTCAAGAATTTTATTTGATTTAATCATGGGATATTGGATCCGGATTGTGTGCCTAATTGACAAGCTAGCACTTATTGGCTAATGCAAGCTCCTAACCTAATCTATTTGGGTTTGAAACCTTGCCAATAAGTCAACCAAAATTAAGTGAGACTTAATTTGGTTAGTGTATATTTTAATAAGCCTTAATTGAGAATTTTTTCATGATTTTAACATCATTTATCAAGAGTCCCAAGTTGGTAGGACTCTTGGTGTAAGGTGCCACATTGTTTGGTGCAAGAAATGTGCACATACAAAAAGTCCTTCTCCAAAGGGATTTAACTCTGAATTTCTATGCCATATTAATCCTTATTTGATGAGGTTTAATGCCTAATTTTGTGAGATTTTAATGAGGTTAAAATCTATAGCTTTGGGGCATGGAAATTAGATCATGCATTTTGGTTTTAGTGCATGAGGACTTGTTACGTGTGAGAAGATTGGAGTCCTTCTCATAAAAGGATCTAATCCTAATTTTTGATGTCAACTAACCTCTTTCCTTTATCTTGTTGCACATCATTTTTGAATAATTTTAATGGGATTAAAATACTTAAATGGCATGGAGATAAAGTAGATAATTTTGGCGTATGGTTTTGGATCATGGCAATTGTTCTTGGTGTGCAGATGGGCTAAGAGTCCTTCTGCATGTTAATCACCTTTTTAAGATGAGGATTAGAGGGTCAAGATTTAATCCCTAACTTTGGTTGAGTGATTTGACCAAGTCAAAATACATTTGGAGGGCCAAGATGGGGTCTTGGTGGCGCCAATTCTAGAAGGCTGAAAATTCTTCGTAACTTTTCACGTATCAATTCTCTCCCGAGGTTTTAAATTAAATCCTAGGCCTTAATCAGATTATGGCATGGGATTTGGATAGCTAGGATCAGGTTTGACCTGGTCAAACAATCATAAGAAAGTTTGGTTATTAAAAAGAAGTCATACGATGCTTAAACGTCGTATGAATTCATAACGCGTAACAATGGTCCTTCTGATTAAAGGATGTATTTGATACGTTAATAACCAGATTCAAGGCTTTTACGAATAGACATATTAGCATCTATTCATATGTTATAAATATCCCCCTTGGTCCAGATAAAAATCAATCAGAAGTCTGATAAAGTTTCTTCCTTCCCTTATTAAGACAAGGTCTTGTAGTTTTAAGACAAGGGGTCTTCTTTAAGATAAGGTCTTAGACTTCAAGACAAAGAGTCTTCCATAAGGACAAGGGTTTAGGAAGATTCTTTTGAAAGGATAAGAGAGAGGTTTAGGCCATTTAAGAGAGAATTGGTGATGGAGTGCTGGAAATTGGTCCTAGCAAGGCAAGATAGTTATCGGGAGGAGAATTTGATATGGCAAGGTTCTACCGAAGCATTTCCTTGATCTTAATTTCATATGGATCACCTGTTGGAGGACGAATGTTTGGATGCCTCATAGAAAAGAAAAGATACCGACTTCTTCCATTCTTCACCAACCTAAGGTTTCATTTCTAAACCTCACTTATAGGCATACAAGTTTGATTGAATAAACCAAGGGAGATCCTAGGATTTTGGATTTCAAATTTATCGGATTTCATAAAAATTTTGAAATCCAGTCTTTCGTTGCGTGACCCGAAACCCAATAGTGAGTTCTCACGATCCATCAGTAATATCTAGCAATATATAGTGGTAACCCAGTAGAACAAAAAAGTGAACTCCTAGGTGTAGTTATCATGTGATGCAATCCCTCTATCGAGAGTCCCAACTTGACGGAGGTCATGAAGAACTCGTCAAATCCCATCGTCAGTCATATACTAGATTGGCTCGACTCGAGTTCATTTGTGAATCTCATAAAAAAAAATTTTAATATTCACACTTACTCTGGTCAGTGATGTTTCTAAACTCAGTCTTATGAATTGCATAAGACTTCTCCTTTTCAACCAAGTTCGATAGATTCCATCTAGGTGCATCCTACTCCAAACAACGAACCTGAACCTACATAGCCAACATACACAGTAAGGACCCATATGGCTAGGGACCAAGAGAATGGACAGTTAAACTATGTAGCCTCACTGTGAATAGCCAACACATTGCATGTCAAAGAACTAATCACACCACTGTAGCATCGAGAAGATCATTGACGAGTGAGTAGGCAACTAAGTGGTTTCTTATATTGGTCACGCTCAGTGCAAGTTGTTCTTTAACAACCACCTGTACTCTCACCCCAGTGTCTCTATACCACAGACTCGAGACTCATCTATCTTAAAGGGAGGTGATCCATGCATCGATCTTGAATGGATTGATCACTGTCCTTCATGATGATCCTTCGATCGAGAGCATTTAGAAATTAACCACTAATGATGTATGTCTCAAATTCTCAACACCTTGAGAATATACAAAATTATCTTTCTTAATTTTTAAGATAAATCATGGACACATAAACATGATTGGTTATTAAGACTACCCAACAAGTACAAAATATGCCCTAGAGAAAAGTATGTGTCAGCCAAGATTGGTTTCTAGGGTACACATCCAACAAACTCCCACTTGCACTAAAGCTAATCTGCCATATACCTAAGCCCCATCTTCTAAATATAGGCTTTAGTGTTTAACTAGCTAAGTGACTTGGGCCTACCATATTTTATGTGGAGTTTTCTCTCCTTGCCTCCATGTATTTCTACTTGAGGTAATCGCGTATATCCCTGCTCTATATGCATAGACTTCTGGTGAGACCTTGGCTCCTTAGCAAAAGCTATGGACCATTATCTTTGCAGTACAATATCATAGCATCTAATGGTATGACATATTGTTCCACAACTATCATAAGAACTAGAATACATCCTGCACATCTATAGCATATTCAGCTTCCATTGGTCAATTGCCTGGAACCCTTCCATCATATCGAACCAATATAACTTAAGAATATATGATGATGTAGACATTCTATCATCAGCATCAGTGTATCCTCCCACTCTTAACTCTAACCCTTATTCAAAGATGAGGAATAATTCTTTAGTACCTTTCAAGTACTAAGAGATATTTTCATAGCAATCCAATGCTTCCAACCTGGATTCAACTAATATCTGCTCTTGACTTTCATAACAAGATATAGCAAGTCGAGTACATAGCATGATATACACCTATGCCCAAGAGGATAATGGATCCCTTTTGAAGGTTTCAATGCAGAACTCTTTCAGCACTTCTTCTATGTACTTATCTGTGAAAACTAAACATCCTTTTAGGATCTATTTCTATAGATTTTTATTTTTAGAATGTTTGACCTAGGTCTTTGAAAAAAAAATTCTATATGTAGCCACATCATAATCGATGTCAGCATGGGACCCCTCCACTAACCTTCATGTAACTACATGATTTCTCATGTCACGTCGTTGTAGGTTTTGGGATCATCCCTATGTTCCCAATCTCCCTTTAGAAATACTTTCTCTAATTTTTTGTAAGAATATCAAGTACCTTTTTAAAAGATAGGAGATCCTACTAGATCTACGAGGTGGAAGAAGTACTACATATGCTAGCTCATCTTAAATAGGTTGTACAGGTCTTGTGACTCATTGTTCTTAAGAAATTTCTCTTTGATTTTATCCTCCCACTATTTTCAAAAAATAGTATGATTGCTTACAATCACATTGTGAACCACTGAAAAGAGAAAGTGACATCTCAAACATCTTTTGAAATATCCTATAAAAGAGTTCTCACAGACCTATCCTCTAACTTATCCACCATATCATATCTCATATGGTGTGGTCAAACCAATTTTAGAAGAAACCTAATTTAAATTTCAAAAATTAAATCTTGTTCCTAAAGAAACAATAATTGAGCTAGTGATATTCATGGTAGACTGGATCATATCTCATATAGTGCCATCGCTTCTCACAGATACACCATTGAGCTGAAGTGTACAAGAAGAATTCCATCATGACACTGTGCCATTTTCTTTAGATAATCAATAAATTTTTTATTTGGTATAGCATCTTCGATCTGATCGAAGTACCTTTAGAATTTTTTTGATTTATCTTTTCTACTTCATATCTGGATTCTTTAAACCATTCAAAGTCTTTCAGATTTGTATCTCACATACATACCTATACCATGACTGCTCATCGATAAGGATAATGAAGTAGTGATAACCTCCTAGTCTAGCTTATTAAATGGACCATACACATCATATGTGTACTAAGATAAGTATTTCAGTGATCTTATTTCTTTAACCTATAAAGGATAGCTTGATCATTAATCCTCAAAGAGATGATTCACAGACTAAATATGACTTAACAGTAATAAGCCCAAAGATCCATTTTCTCTAGTTGGCAGATCATTTCTTCTCATACATGACCTAGCTAAAAGAACCATCTATATACTTTAGGTTATTTGATTTTGGATCTCTCAGACCCAATGGCATCACTATTTTGTCCAAATAATTTTTTACAAATGTATCACACCATGCAAATGATAAAAATTAAATCCAAATGTTAATCATCGAGATTAGGTGCTCATAGCCTCAGTGCAACTTTTGCACAATTGCCGACTCAAAAGAGTCACTTCACCTTCTCTCAGTCCTCTTTCTTCCTTAGATCTTATATTAAAGTGCGTAATATGTACTAGAGTCTAATGAAAAAGAGAAAATCGTAAGATTAATTTTGAGCAATTCGACATACTTTCCAAAAGCATGTCAATATTTCTTTAGGTTCTCCAGGTATGTATCTTTGAAATTTTCATAGTTCTTTAGTTACCAGTATATCGACCAATTCAGTTAAGGTGCTATAATATTTATTTGTATAATAGTTTCACAAACTATCCGTATAAATCAGAAATTACATGATCAAATTCATTAGCAATTTTTTATGAATGATCATGTTGAGCTTTTCAAGCTCGTTGATGTCCTTGATCATTGATCATGGACAAACTGCCCATCATGCATCTCATACATTATGCGACTCTGATCATCTCATAACTATTGCAGATGAATCAGCATGTCATTGACAGTCTACATATCCTTGTGCACATATTAGATCACATAGACTATGGAATCCAATTTATAGCACCTAACCTAATTGTCAATATCCAACCATTTGTCAAGTATAGCTCATTGACTATGGATTAGATAAGTTGATGATATTGGGTTAACCTGATCAAGAACATGATTTAATTTCTAAAAGCTAAGAACTATTCTTAGATTTTAAGCTAGAATATATAATTAATTTTGGTTAAGTGATAGATATTTAGGATTCGAGCTAGAGTATTAGAAGTTGAAAACTTAATCATAGAGAATAAAATTTTAATTAGATGATTGTACTTGTAATAGTTTGTTCTAGGGACTTTAAAAATAAATAAAAAGCTCTCACTAATTTTTTAAGTCTCTCACACTCTTCGGATAGAGAAACAAAAATCCTTACGCGATAATAGATTCTAGTGGGTGCTGCAGTCTCATCAACATACAGCATCTCGCCTAATAGTTATTGATGATACGTATATCAATGTGTGGACAACTCTTTGTCTAGATACTTCTCCAAGCATGTTGCAGTGACTTGGTCTCTAAGTCTTGTGACCTCACCTAACAGTTATGGGCACATTCCTTAGTTAAGTCTGACCCACCATTCACAAGTGAGTGCAAAGCCATCATTGGATCTCTCACCTAACAGTTATTGAGCCCAACCCTATCTTTACCTTGGGAAATCTGATGCCAATAGAGTGGTAATGCCTTCCCGATGCAACCAAATCACTGTAACCAGCTGAGAATGATCAACGTCGAAAAAGACACCCACATCTCTATAACGGTGGAAGACCAACAGACTCAATATTCAGTGAGAAGATTTGGGTTCAGGTCTCTTCTTATTTGTCACATACATCTGATGTAGTGACTAGTATGATTTAGGTTAGCACATTTAATGTCTGACCAACTTAGTCAGCATGGGTGAACTCGGGTCAACAAGTAACCTAATACAAAATATAATCTCTTAAGATGTCTAAGTAAGTAAAGATTAGTGAGGGTCCCCCCGTTGCTTTCCGTAGACACCAATGAATTGGTCAGGTCAAACAACGGAATCAATTAAATAATCACCGTCTAATACTTGCTTTAGACATCAAATTGGTTGATTAGAATTAATTAGGTTAATCTATAGATTCGGATTCGAACCGCTGAGCTAAATTTGATCTTGACTTAATCAATTCACATCACATGTGAATCAATTTGACCAACTACAACTAAATTTAATTTTGAGCTCTTTTGACCTAATCCTAATCAACTCTTGATTAGATTCGATCAACTGCTCAAAATCAAAAAGGGTTCTAATCTGATCTAATCAATGACCCTAGTCATAGTTTAGTCTCTGAACCTAATTTGTTCAACCCATACCCGAAAGTTCATATTTTATGCATTGAAATTTAGATCTTAAATTTTAATTTCAGATCTTATAATTTCAAATCTTAATTCTTAATTAAATGCATTATGTATATGGATTTGGGTTTAGATCTCAAAATATTTTTTAATCTAAATCATTTATATTGTATCTCATACAATATTATTGTTTGCATAATCGAGTCGATTCATCCTGATACATGAATTGACTTGTCACAGTGAGTCGGCACACACTGAGACAAATATAAACCTATAGACCTAGACTGCATAATTGAGTCAGCTCATCAGCAAATGAGCTGACCTACCAGGATCTTGAGTTGACTCCAACAAAAATAAGTCAACTCACCAAGCACTCAAGTCAATCCAATTGAAAATTGAGTCGACTCCACAGGCATAGCAATCACAGTTTCATGCTCTCATGCAAACAAGCCTAGGATTTTTGGATATAGGGTTTTACAGAAATTAAGTTTTAGATTGTGTGTCAAACAATATATCAAATATAATATTTTAACAATCTAAAATATATAAAAATATATACATAATCTGATTTAAATTAAAAAATATAATAATTATAATTTTTCATTCATTATTCACCTACATAGGAAACATCATGTCGGCACTCCTACATATCATAAGAGAGAACCCATCGAATGGGCAAGAGAAAGACTTTGATCCCTTCATCATCTTATGACCGGACGGCCATAGTGGCTATCCTAATTTGATTACTAAGCTACTAAAAATTTAATCTAATATATCACATATGTAATTAATTAAAAAATTATATCAAAATATCTTTCACATGTCAAACATATGAACCATAATTTTGAATCTATGTATGTAAGAAAATTTCAGCAACCATACTAGATCCAAATTACACCCTAATTAAAATTTTTAGATCTAAAACTAATTTCAAATCTGAATAACTCATGATTTATTTTAGATTTAAAATAATTTTAAATCTAAAATAAATCTGTAATCACATTACAGCATGCACAAAAATGAGATTTAACTTTAATCGATGTTCTACATCATTCTAGGACAACCGTTCAGCATAACAAGGGTTATGCCAAGACAACCTTATTTCTGATTGATGTGATCATCTTATTAACTTTCAGATCTAATTTTTACAAATCAAATATTAGATCTAAAAAAATTTCATGTTCGTATCAGAACCTGGCTTTGATATCACTGTTAGAAAATACTATGATTTCGTACCTGTAGTTCAAAATATTTTTTAGACATCTACGTAGTAAAAATAAATAAATTAAAATAATTTCAATTTATTCACATACCAGATTAGATTTGAAAATTATAATAAGAATCTTGATATGAGCATATACCGATGATCTAATATCTAAAATAGAAAAATAAACTATTAGAAAAATAAAATAGAGATCGAATCTCCATATCTCAGATCCTATGGATGTCTCGGGTTTTGATCATAGCCACGCACGTGCCTGACCTCTGCTGGTATCCACACGGAGCCACCTGATCAGAGCACTGAGATCACCAGTATGCTAGTACCTTACAGATCTCTCTCTTCATCTATAGATCTTGATCTCTTCTTCCATATCTTAAAGAAGCAGATCGCTGCGCAAACTCTTTCGCGTAGATCTGATAGAATCTAAATCAGATCACCCTGAAGAAAGAAGAACCCTTCTTCTTCTCTTTTTCTCTCTTAGATCTAATCCCTATCAGATCTGGGCATGGACATGATGTGGAGAAGGCAGGAAGAGGCGTTGGGGAGAAGAGAAAGATGTAAGAAAGAAGCCTCTCATATCTAACGCATGCCACCTCCCTTCACGCATCCTCTTTTAATTTTTTGTCACACCACACATCAAATCCCATGCACAACTCATTCTTAATGCCTAAGAGATCTCATCTCTTTTTATCCAAGATGTTCAAAAACAAATCAAAGGATAGATGTGCGTTGAGATAAGGGAAGAAAGAAGGAGAGATGTCTCATGCCAACAATTAGCACACGCCCTCTTACTCTAATTTTTTTGTTGCACAAAAAAATGCTTCCATATCTCAATTTGAGAGATTTCTATCCTATTTTGAATAAAATTTAAATAGACCCCCTCTCCTTTCACGCGCGTGAAGAAAGAAGGATGAAAAAAATAATACCCCACTTCTTCTTTTGGCATGATTTTTGGAGAGAGAGTCCTAAGAAACTTGGGCTCTCTGAGTTATAATTTATCTAGTTCAAATAGAGCCTCAATCAGATTTAATTTGAGTCTGAAATGAGCCGAATTCGAAAAGGCTGTCAAGCCTGATCCAATCAGGCTTGAAATACAAATCTGATTTGGATAATTGAATTCAATTAATATTAAATTAAATTAAATATAATTAAATAAAATTTGATTAAATTAATTAAGACTTAGCTTATAATTTAACCAGTCTCAAAAAAATTATAACACTTACAATTAAGTCCCTGCGCTAACAATTAGCAGCTGTCAAAACTGTAACATTTACAAATTAGCAATTTCTAATATTCAAACTATCAATCCAATTGATAATTCAAATATGATCCAAGCTATTAATTAGGTCATTCTCTTTTTGTATGTGACCCCTCAGATTCTATTCTATCTGATAGTGCGACATACTATGATCTCTATCACAGTATCATCGAAACTCTTTTCATTGGACTGAAATGATTCCAACTCACCTCAACAAAGATCTTAGTGAGTTCTCATGATCCACCAGTGACATGTAGCAACATGTAGTGGTAACCCAGTAGAATAGAAAAGTGAACCCCTAGGTGCAGTTATCGTGTGATGCAATCCCTCTATCGAGAGTTCCAACTTGACGGAGGTCATAGAGAACTCGTCAAACCCCATCGTCAGTCATATGCTAGATTGGCTCGACTCGAGTTCATTTGTGAATCTCATGGAAACTCTTTTCCAATATTCACACTTACTCTGACTAGAGATTTTTCTGAACTCAAGCTTACGAATCGCATAGAACTTCTCTTTTTCTACCAAGATCGATAGATTCTATCTAGGTGTATCCTACTCCAAATAGCGAACCTGAACCTACATAGACAACATACACAGCAAGGACCCATATGGCTAGGGATCAAAAGAACATGCAGTCAAACTATGTAGCCTCACTGCGAATAGCCAACACACCGCAGGTCAAAGGACCAGTCACACCACTATAGCATGAGAAGATAATGACGAGTGAGTAGACATCCAAGTGATTTTTCGTATTGATCACGCTCAGTGCAAGTTGTTCTCTAAAAACTACCAGCACTCTCACCCTAGTGTCTCTACACCATAGACATGAGACTCATCTGTCCTAAAGGGAGGTGATCCATGCACCGATCTCGATTGGATTAATCACTGTCCTCCGTGATGATCTTTTGATCGGGAGTATTTAGAAATAAACCACTAATGATGTATGTCTCAAATTCTCAATACTTTCAGAATATACAAAATCATCTTTATTAATTTATAGGATAAATCATGGATACATAAACATGATTGGTTATTAAGACTGCCCAGCAAGTACAAAACATACTTTAAAGAAAAGTATGTGCCAGCCAAGATTGACTTCTAGGGCACACATCCAACACTAGCTAGACATAGTTAACTCTTCAATCCCATTTGACCCATAATTTAAATCTCAATCAAATTAGCTTATATTTTCAATCAAGTCAAGTACTTCCAAATTGGACATATAAATAAAAGCCAATACTTTCCTACGATATCTGACTTGTGTGTGTGACTCCATAGGTTCAAACACTAAGCCAGTAGTACAGAAACCGATTTCTGTACTAATCGAGATACTATCTAGTAATGATTTTCGATATCTAGATAGATCGAATTATTGCGAGAAAATATTTCAGAACCCATACACATGGTTATCGAATAATTCATCTTTTTGACCCTGAATGCTCTGGATGGTCTCAGGTTTAATTGTCAATCGAGATTGCTTCATCCACATTATATTTCAACCTTTCAAATCTATCTCATAGATTACATGGCCAAGATTTTACTAAATTGAAATATAGCAATACATCAACTCCAATAATCTAGAGGGGTCAATCCCATCTTGATCCACACATAGACTTCGTAAGTACTTGACTGTACCTAGTAGCCTTCCGTCACTACATTAGAAATTCAGATAGTTCAGCACCAAAGCATAATGAGTTGCTTGCAAGTCACTATGGTGATCTTAAGTTTGAAGGACACTTATACCAATGTGCTTTCTGAGCAGCTCTTGACAGTAGAACGCTTAATAGGTGAGTCACTTGTTCAGTGACGATGTACTCCTACATCTCACCTATATGTTATATTAGTGTCACTACACTTTTGGTTAAGAGGACAACCAACCCATATGACACACAACGACCTCCATCCTCCACTCGATAAACGTCATCATCCTGTAATGATGTATCATTTGATCGCGAACATGTTTAAGAACTATATAATAAATTCTCTCTTTATTGTACACTAACATAGTTCTAAAGACTTCATCACAACACAAGAGTTTAAGGAAGATGTAACTTTGTAATGCAAAATATCAAAATAACTTTTATTCATTAATCTATAATTCATATATAAAGATGAACTCAATTATCACATGATTGGTTTTAGGACATAATTTTCAAAAACTTCCATTTGGACTAAAGTCAATCGAGACAGTATCTTATATCCATCTTTATTTGAAGTCATCAAACTCTGTGATCCCGAGAGCTTTAGTGAAGGGGTCGGCTAGGTTCTCCTTTCCATCACCTCAGTTCACGATCTCTTATACCAGATGATAGTGATATAGAATATTTTACAGCATCGATGCAGCATTGTTTTCTTCTTCGCATATAGAAATGGCCATAGTATGTTGTTTGAAACTCTTCCAGCAAATAGCTCCTCCATTCAAAGTAAATACATATCCGATACGCTTTTGCTATCATCACAATCTAATTGAAAATTAGAATCAGTATATCCCATAAATTTCAGGTCAGTGTCTTCATAGATAAGCCATTGGTCTTTAATATTTCTCAAATACTTAAGAATTACTTTCGTAATCTTCTAATGCTTCTCACTCGAATCAAACTGATACCTATTTACTATCCCTAGTGAATAGGCCACATCTGACCTCGTACACATCATAGCATACATGATAGATCCCACTATCGAAGCATATGGTATTCTACTCATACGCTCTCTCTTCTCAGGAGTTGTCGGACAATCCTTCTTGGAAAAAGTAATCCCATGGCCTATCAAAAGATAGCCTTTCTTGAAATTATCCATGTTGAACTGCTTCAACAAGGTATCAATGTACGTGGATTGAGACAATCCAAGCAACCTTCTAGATCTATCCCTAGGATATAGGAAGCTTCTTCCAAATCTTTCATAGAGAACTATGATGATAACCATAGCTTCACATCTGTAAAGATGGGATGTTATTTTCTATTAACAGTATATCATCTACATACAGTATAAGAAAAATGATAATAGAATCAGTAGCCCACTTGTAGACGCAAGGCTCTTCTCCATTTTTAATGATGCCATACATTTTGATCAGTTTATCAAAATGTATGTTCCAACTCCTAGATGTCTGCTCAAGTCTATAAATAGACCTATTCAGCTTGCACACTTTTGACTCATCTGTGAATGTGAATCTTTCAGACTGTATCATATATACCACTTCTTCTAGTTTTCTATTAAGGAAAGCAGTTTTGACATCCATTTATCAGATCTCATAATCTAAGTGTGCAGCAATAGCAAGCATAATCCGGATGGACTTGAGAATTGCAATAGGAGAGAACATCTTATCATAGTCAATACCATAATGCTGACGGTGACTCTTGACAACTAGACAGGCTTTATAGATCTCTACCTTCCCATCCGCTCCTCTTTTCTTCTTGAAAATCTATTTACACCCTATGGATTTTATCCCTTCAGATAGATTAACTAGTGTCCATACACCATTGATCTCTATAGACTGCATCTTAGACTTTATGGCCTCAAGCTATAAGGAGTCAGACCTTTGCATGGCCTCCATATAGGTGATTGGATCCTCATTATTCTCATCAAGTTCGATGGGATCACCATTCTAGATTGAGAAACTATAGTATCTATCCGGCTGATGTAGTACTCTACTGAATTTTCTTAATGGTGCCTCTACTAGCTGTAGATTCGATTCTTTAATCAAATCTAATTCTGTATGTGTTGGTCCTTCCATCTCATGAACTTCAGCAAGTTCAATTTTACAGATATTATCTCCTTCACTCAGGAACTCCTTTTTCAAAAAGACTGTCCTACTGCTGACAAACATCTTTTGCTCTGTAGTGAGGTAGAAGCAATATCTTTTAGTTTCTTTTGGATATCTTATGAACAAGCATTTATCAGACTTAGGTCCAAGCTTATCTATCATTAAATGCTTGACATAAGCTGGACACCCCCAGACCCTAAGGTGTGAGAGCACCAACTTACGTCCAGTCCATATCTTATATAGTTTTATCGATAGACTTGCTCAACATCTTATTCAAAAAATAGCAAGTAGTTTCTAAAGCATATCCTCAAAAGAAGATTGGCAGACTCACAAAGCCCTTCATCGATCAGACCATATCTAAAAAGGTTCGATTCCTCCTCTCAGACACCCCATTATGTTGTGGTGTTCTACAAGAGGTCCACTATGAGAGAATTTTATTCTCTTCTAGATATGTCAGAAAGTCACTGGTGAGGTATTAACCTCCTCGATCTGATTAAAGGGTCTTAATACTCTTTTCAGTTTATTTCCTACTTCAACATAGAATCGTTTGAACACTTCAAATGATTCTGACTTATGCTTCATAAAATAGACATACCCATAACTCGATAGGTTGTCTGTAAACGTAATGAAGTAGTAGTATCCTCCTCTAGCACTAATGTTCATCGGTCCGTATACATCAGTATGTATTAGACTTAGGACATCGCTGGTTTTTTTACCTTTTTCCTTAAAAGGTGACTTAGTCATTTTACCAAGTAGACAGAATTTATAGGTAGGCAATGATTCACAATCATCTATTTCAAGGACATGTTCTTTGATCAACCTGTCAATCCTACTATTTTCTCATTACCAAGCCTACAATACCAAAGGTAGGATTCATTGACATTATCTAATTTAAGATGTTTATTGGCTAGTGCGTTATACTAACAAGCCATGATATTATGTATATGTCATGTTTTAATTATCTATGCATAATTGCAGTATCATTCATAATGATATCGCAAAAGTCATCCTTTATTATAAACTTGAAATCAAGTTTAGCCAAAAGGTCTACAGAGATGACATTCATCAAAAAGGAGGGACAATAATGATAATCATTTAACAAGATACTACTGGACTCGAAGACAAGCTTTAAAGTTCCTAGAACTAGAACAAAACTTCTATCTCTAACATTGAGGAACTACTCGCCATCTCTAAACTTCTTACTTATCTGTCGTCCCTGTAATGAATTGAATATATTAATAAGACTTTCAATATCCAATACCCAGGTTGTAGTATCACAAATAAAAAAATTATAAGGAGTTATCATATAAGTATCTTGTGAAGCAACTATTTGCTTCTATCTCTTGTTCTTAAGCCTGTTCGGATCAAGGATAGCTATGTAAGCAGGACAATTCCTCTTTCAATGACTCAACTTTTTATAAAAAAAGCACTCTGTCTAGTTCTTATCAATTTTTGATGATTTATTCTACTTAGGATCAACAGTATGAGATTTTTGCACCTTTTCTTCTTTCCTGTCCTAGAGGATTGATGTCCTGTAGATGATCCTCCCACTAAATTTATCGGCTCTTTCTGGAGCTGGTGGTCCTTCTTAAAAGTCTACATAATCTTAGCAAACCATAATAGTTCACCACAAGCTTTGTCATTCTATAATGACTGAGAAAGGGTAGGTAAGATTTTGGTAGCAAATTGAGAATAGTATCCTTACCTAACTGTTTATATAACAAAAAGCCAAATTTGCTAAGGTATTCAATCTACTCAATCATGTATAGTACATGATCGGTGACTGAAGTTTTCTCTCACATATGGACATTGAACACTGCACAGAAGATTTTGTATCTCTTTGCATCCTCAAGGGTACCGAAAGACTCATTCAATATTTGAATGATCTCCTCACGCTGTGCATCCTTAAACTTACGGCTAAGTTTATCGTTCATAGCTGTCCTCATTATGCAACGCACAGTCGTATGGTCATTAAGCCACTTCATATAAGTGTCTCTCATGGCACGAGTAGCGTTGGCTACAGGTTCTTCAGGTGCCTCATCCATAAGGACGTATAAAATCTTTTTGTGCTCCAAGACGATCTTCAACTTTTGATACCAACTATCGAAGTTGGGTCCGGTGAGCTTGTTGCTATCCAACAGCATATGAAGGGATAGTGTGTTGGCTATAATTGAACAAAAAATATAAACCTATTAGTATATGAATTACCTTTTAATCTCAAAGATATGGACTTTAGTATAAAGGTCCTCCCACTATTTTTATGAATTGGTAGCCTCTACCTCCAACTTGAGAATTACATTAATTCCTTAGTGGGTACTAGAATCCACACAGGTTGCATTCGGGCCCGAGTGTGGCTCGACCAACTCTAGTGCATCCATGGGTAGGTTCATAATAAATTATTTCTTCAAATAATTTCTAACAATTAGATTTTGCCCTAGGCATCCCTTTAGCAGGTGTGTGGCACCTCTACTAAAAATTCTGATTAGGTCCAACCATTAATATGATAATACCAAGTGCATCTAACAAATGGATGTCCAGACCCGAGTATGGCTCGACCATCCTGAGCATTGATCTAAAGGTACATCATGATGATCATATGATGAATGATAATTTCAATACATAATAGACACCAAGCGTGTAGTACCTCCAATACCTATTTGAAATATTGGACTTATTATCACGTACCTTAATAGGAGGCTATGATCAAGTTATCTCATAATTTTATTATTTTATGGACCTAATAATTTAGAGGATTTGATTTTATTGACTTGAGAATAAGAGAAGAAGTTGATCTGCAAGCTGCAAATCTTTCCACTTACTTCACCAAGTAATGTAGGGGATTAGACACAAGCTCATCTAAACACACCTAAATCAATCACACTGATTCACCTTGATGGCATGGGTCAGCACGAATCAACTAGTGACCTAATCAAAACATAATCTATCATGTTGGCAAGGTAAGTGAGATCAGTGGGAGGGATGTGCCCTTAACTCATCGTAGATGCATGTAGGTGAACAAATCCCAATTAAAAATCACTTGATTGAATCTATCAAACTTACCTCAGACACCAACTAGTTAATTAGTTTTGATTTGATTCATCAGAAGATTTGAGCTCAACCACGGAGCCATGATCATGGTCCATTTATTAGGTCAAACACATGGATTTGATCAAACTTCAACTATTAAAGTTGACTTAGAGAAATACTAACCTAATCTAATTCAACACTTGATTAAATTTAATCAATTTCTCTACTTGGTCCATATATGTTTCTAACCCTAAGTCTAACCCATTAGAAGGATCTAATTTAAGCTAACCCTTTGCCCATTGATTTATGTGATGTCTCAATGATCTTTAATTCTCAAATCTAGATTATTCAAACTTAATTCAAAATTAAGTATATAAAATATGTGTTTCAGTCTGTAGAACTATTCTACCAAGGTTTCAAGTGAAGCATACTATATATTTTAATTCATAAAAATAAATTTTTATAATATGTTTAACAATTAAACATGCATAGGTATGGTCTAAATTTTATATATACATCTCATGTATCATGATAACTTTTAGATCAATACCAATTACATCTTATATAACATACTATTTGATGGGTTCCGGTGGTGCATCGAAAGGGTTAGGTGTTTAAAATTTTCATTCAAAATATCCGATGCACCAAAAATCTCAATGCCCAAAAATCTTTGACTATAATAATCAAAGTACAATAAATATAAATTAGGATAAGAAGAATACCTGTAGCACTAATTTTAATTTTCACAAGGCATCCAAATGTCCACCCTCCAATGGTGATCCACATGAAAACTGAACTAAGGACAGCGCCCCTTCTTCACCTTGCTTCAAGAGTTCTAGCCACTAGAACTCGGCTAGCCTCATACCGGTCAGGTTTCTCCAAGAAACTAACTCCATTCTCTCAGAACCTCCTCTGAACTTCTGATCTTCCTTCTTTAGGATCCTCACAACCCTTGTTAGGACTAGATAAGGCTTTGTCTTAAATCCCAAAGCTTTGTCCTAAAACTAAGATAGGTTGTAAGAAAGAAAAGAGAGCAACAGAGACAAAATTGGAAACTCTTTCTGAATTCCTTAGACATCCAGTGCTCCAGTCAATTTATAGCCACTAGAAGGATGCCAAAAGAGAGAGATGCACCTCATCTAAAAGGCCTATCTAATCTGATTATCAGAGATAAGAGTTCCATCAAACAGAAGGACTCTTATCAATGATACATCGATTAGCACCTTGCTCTGCGTGCTTGACTAGAGAAGGGATGTTTTTGCATCCCTTCTCAAATAAAAAAAATCCTCAAAAATCTATGTGGATAGAGGATTCATTCTTTATTCCATAACATAGAATGAGTAGATAAAAATTTTCACAAATGGATGTGTTCTCACATCCTTTCACATGAAGTCTGATCACCACACGTGCAGGTGTGAGGGGGAATTTATGGCATCCATTTGGCATCTAGATAAGTCTGAAAAAATTTCAAAAAAAATATCAAAAATATATTGTCAAATGTGAAATATTATCACCAAAAATTGTTCTATTTTGAAAGCATTTGATGAGGAGAAGGACTCTCCAAATCTTGAAGAGATTTGACGCTTCTACGCACGTGTGGACTTCCTTCTTTTTTCTAATTTTTTTTACCCCAAAAATTTTAGAAAAAATATATCTCATACTTTGAGATGTACACTAGATGGAGGGTGCTACACACATCTTAATCCCATACCAGAATGACTCTTTTCTTTTACCCACTCCAACACTTGGTTGTAGAACCTGTTTTGTGCCAAAAGTCCTTCAAAACTTGGACTCTTCATAATTGGTGTTAAAATGGGATGTGGTGCCCCAATTTGGGCTGCTTCTAGGTGGCATGACCTGATCCAAATAGTCACTAAATTGGGCTAGCTAATTAGTAAGGGATGAGACCAAATTGACCTCCAAAGGAACAAGAGTTCCATACGTGCTAGCATGCTTACCGGAGCCCTAATTGAATCCAAAATTTCAATCAACCTTTTTCAAAAGGATCCTTGGCCAATTTTTATATGTGTGTGACTCATTGGGTTCTATATCTAACTAATAGTAGATCTGGGTGCAAGTTGACCAAATTTGATTATATTTTAATCTAATCAATTTAGGTCCAATCAAGCTAATCCGAGTTCAATAATTATAATCTTTTTTAATTGGCGATCGAATTAAACTCTTTAATTCGATCAAAAATCTATAAGTCAAGATTGACGTCTAGCAACATATCATGACTACCTAAAAGATATAAAATTTTGATAAAAATATCAAATATATCCTTTAGTAGCAAGTTACTATACAATTTAATCCTTCGATCATCCCTACACCCTGAATATGTTCATGAGTATGGAATTATGTCAAACTCAAACACATATTCATATCGATTCTTAATTAACCAATGATGACTCCAATGAAGAAGTATTAGAAACTCTTTCTAATCTCTTTTCTGCTTTTGGTCAAAAAAATTTTTTCAAGTCATCTAGGATTGAGAATACATAGGATGCGATCTCCTCTTACTAGGAGTGATCGATTCCATATTGACCTACTCATAATCTTCATATACACTCCACCATATCTAGAACACCCCGTATATGTCTTAATGCCATGCCTAGGTATGAACCAAAATATGGGTCATGTGCACAAGATCTATGGTGGTCTTAGGTCTAAGGATCACTTGCACAGCTTTCCCTTAGAGAACCATCTTTGACATGCAAGTAAGGATTCCATAAGATGTTCTCTTTCATCGAGTTAATTCAGTGGACTTATTTTTCAAATGAGTACCCATATCCATGTATTAGTGTCCCACATAAGTAGCTAGTGAGGTCTGCCACCTTCTCTATCAAGCATACAAAAGATGTGCCAGTTTATCCAAAATATTGATCTTCGACTCAATACTCCTACGATCAGGAATGTTTAAGATTAGGGTTTTAGGATTTTAAGTCTCACTAGCATGACCCATTCTTGTCTCCTAAAACTATTATCCTAATCTTTGGGGTTCATCATAATCTTAGACATAATAAGATGCAGCTAATATGATGAATTAATATCTCAAATAATAAATGTCATTTCATGAGTTGGAAAATTATAAAGAAAAATTTCATCGCAACACACTTACGATTAGCTTATAGGGCACTCTTCTTTCACTATTCAGATTTAAAATAATTTTATATCTGAATTTTATCTTATTGTAATGAATCATAAATCACTTTAGATCTAATCTATACATATTTATGATCAAAATAATGTTAGAAATTATGTCCCAAAAGCCAATCGTCAAGCTGTTGACAGTTGAGCAACCAAGTATGGTAATTGATTTGTTAATAAATAAAATATATTTGGCATTTTCATCATAAGCTTTCATCTTCTAATAAACTCCGTTGTTATGATGAAGTCCTTAGGACTATTTAGATTTGATAAAGAGTGAATTTATCGATTAGTCTTTAAAACTATTCACGACCAAATGATAGGCTGTTAATAAGGACGACAGCCTCTATCGAGCATAGGTCACTGTAGGCCATATGGGTTGGCTGTCCTCTTAACCAAGGAGTGTAAAAATACTAGTATGGCATACAGATAAGACGTAAGGGTACATCATCATTGAACGTGACCAACTTCAGAGTATTCTGCTGTCGAGAATATCTCTGATGGGATATAGGTATAAGTATCTCTTAGATCTGAGATCACCTCAGTGACTTGCAAGCAACTCACTGTGCTTTGATACTGGACTAACTGAATTTCTAATTCAGTGATAGAAGGCTTCTGGGCATAGTCAAGTACTTGTGAGGTCAGAGTGTAATCAAGATGGGATTGACCACTTCAAGAGTTGGAGAAGAATGAGTCACTATATTTTAATTTAGCAAAACTTTGGTCAGGGTAATCTATCAGATGGATTTGATATTTTGAAATATAATGTGGACAACCTGATCAGAGTTAACAGTTGAACTCTGAGGTGTCCTATAATCATTTTGGTCAAGAGGATGAATTATATGGAAACTATATCCGCATGGGTTCTAAAGATGTTGTTCTACACATTCGATCTATCCGATCATCGGATAGCATTGCTAGATGGTCACTTCGATTGGTATAAAAATTTATTTCTATACTATCGACTTAGGTTTGGACCTATGAGGTCACACATATTAGAGTTCATGATCCGATCGGATGGTTGATCAACAATTAAAAATCGTTCTATGGTTAAATGATCAATACGATTGACATTTAACCTAGTGCAAGTGTTGCAGGAGGATCGATTAGCAATTTGATTGTTAATTGGTTAAATTTGATTAAGCCAATGGACTGAGATTAAGTCTAATTGAATATGATTTAATTAGATTTAATTTAGGCTTGATTGGATCAAGTCCAATTGATTTATTGGATAAGCCAAGTGCAAGGAAAAAACTAGTCCTAGTTCAATTAGGACTTGGGTCAACCTAATTTTTAATTTGATTAGAAAATTAAATTAGACTTAAATCTAATTTAATCTGATTAAATTAAAATCTTAATTGGGTTAAGACCTATTTTAATTGGGTTGACCTAATTTTAGTTTGATTTGGTTTGAGAAATCAAATTAAAACAAGTCATAAGATAGAATCCTAGTAAGACTAGGATTCCACCTTGCGCCACATAAGCCCCCCTATGCCCTCTCTCTTATTCCATGCCAATCTCCTCTTATTTTATGTGACAAAAGCCCTCTCTCAGGTCTTTCCCATGTCCAAAAGGTTTTCTCTTTTCTTTCATACATGAAAAGTGGTTGTGGATCAAATCAAAGTAGGAATAAGTTTGGATTTCAAATTCTATGAGATAGAGTTTTAGAAATCCAAAACTCTTTCCTTTTTGCACCGAATTTATCCAGATCTTTTTTGGAATTTTTGTGGTTTTTAAGACATATATTGTATACCCTTTTCTGGTGGTCCATGCATAAAAATAAGAAGGAGGTACCCAAGAGTTGGGCGCCCCTTATCTTGCCATGTTTGGATAAGCCTTGACTAGGTATTTGACCTAGACAAGGACTCTATCATATCTCTCTCTATAAAATGAATTTTTTTATAAAAGTTTTGTAAAAAATAGAGATTTGAGAGACCTTTGGGACTTCCAAAAATTAGAGAGAAAGACCTTTGGATCATGGAGATATTATAGACACAAGATAGGGTATCTAGGAGAGAGTAAAGAGAAGAAGAAGAGGGTCTTCTTCTAGGGTTGTTAGTTTCATCTCTTCCCTTCCTCCATCTTGAGTTTTCTAAGAGTATCTCAGATCTAAAACTCCTCCTCCTACTTTTCATCTTTGGAAGAGCCCAAATCAAGAAGAAGGAGGCACCTGATCAACCAACGAAGAAGGATCAGTGCAGTACTAGCATACTGTGCTGATTTCCTGAAGTAGGACTTTTGATCGAGATTCGTGGGCTCATGTGGATGACTCCTAGAGATCAGATACATGTTTGGTTTACAACATCATCCTCAAGCCTAGATCAGCAAGGTTAGAACATCTAATTTGCAAGGTAATAGATCTGATCTATTGTTTAATACATACATTAGATGTAGTATAGAAACATGTAGTTCATGCTATACATATTTTAATTTTTGATTTAATACTATGTAATAATTATGTAATAAAATCTTAGATCTAGAGATTCTTTGATTTTAAAAAATAAATTTTGATTTATTTTAGTCTTCCGCTGTCTGACTTGAAAAAGTTTCAAGATCTAACCCTGAAACCCTAGATCTGGTTCCTTCAATTGGTATCAGAGCCTAGGTTGTTTATTATATGATTATTTATACATGCTTAGATTATTTTTTAGATTAAATTTAATTTATAATCTAATAATTAAATCTAAAATTAAAATTTTAGATCAATCACGAACTGCAAGGTTGTCCTGCTGTAAGGTTTATCCCTTATAGTGTAAAGGTTGTCCTAGTTTGTGTAGATCTATCTTTAATCATAAATTTGTTAGATATGGTTTAGATTAAATTTATGATTTATTAAATTTTAAAAAGTATTTAAATCTAAAATAAAATCTCTTTGTTAATAATTTTTATGTAAAAAAATTATTTAAAATTAAAATTATTTTAATTACATGAACCTGTTTAGATTAGATCTAAAGTAGTTTCATGTTTATTTCATTTGCATCTTGATTATGAATCAAACATGCAATATGGTTGGTAGAACTATATTGTAAAATTATTTTACAAACATAAAAATTATTTTCGAAAAGCCGAACCTAACCCTCAGCCCAAAACTTAATTAAGAATTAAGAAGTTGTTTGATTAGGTTCTAGGATTGTGAATTGAAGAACCTAAGACACAAACCATAACACATTGGGTTAATGGGTTAGTGAGAATTAGGTCCATTAATTGGGTTAGACCTATGGTTAGATTAAAGATGGACTTAATTAGAGAATTGACTAAATCTAATCAATTGTTGTCTTAGATTAGGCCAAGGATTTTCTTAATCAATTACAATAGTTGTAGTTGGTCAAGTTCATGTCTTTAATGAGAACCAAACGGACTTGATTCTTAGCTAAGCAATCTAGCATGAACTGTTAGGTTGATCTAATCGAAACTAATTAAACCAGTTGGTGTCTAAGGTAAACCAGACCGATGGTTTTTAATTGGGAGCCCACTTACCTAGTCATTTTTTATGGTGTCTAAGACAAGCTTTGGCCAACCCTCCCACTGATCGAACTTACCTGGCCTCTTGGTGAAATTATATTTTGATCGAATCATTTAACTATTCGAGCTGACCCATGTCAACTAGATAAATCAGTGTGACTGATTTAGGTGCTCCTAGATCAGCCCTTTTAATGGTCTCCCTTAAGCTGACTTGGTAAAGACAGTGGGAGGATCATGATAAGCTGGTTCATTTGACCTTATCCTCTAAATCATGTAAATCCTCTAAAATTATTAGACCCTTAAAATGACAAAGTTATGGAGATAACTGAGTCATAGCCTCCATTAAGGTGTTTGATAATGAGTCCATTAACTCAATAATCATTGCAGACCCAAAGGCCTGGTGCTTGTTGACTAATGAAATTATCACTCATCATATGACGACTTGGAAGTATCTCTCTAATGGTGGTTAGGTGAGCCAACCAAAGTTGAGCTTAATCATTCATTGATTAGATGCACCAAGTATGGTCATATTAATGGTTGGACCTAACCAGATCCTAAAAGTGGAGGCCAAAACCTACTGATTAGGTTTCGGGGGCAAAATTAAAATTACTAAAAATTATTTAGAGAAACAATTGGTTATGAACCTACCGTTAGATGTACATGGGTTGGCCAACCAAAGTTGGGCTTGTGTGCAGTCTAAGTGGATTCTAGTACCCACTAAAAAATTAGGGTAACTCCTCGAATTGGAGGTAGAGGCTACCAATTCGAATAAAATAGTGGGAGAAATCTTTTGATTAAAGTCTAAATCTTTAAGTTTAATGAATCAATTACTAATTAGGTTATGGTTTTCTTTTGAGAAGTCTTTTGATTAAAGTCCAAATCTTTAGATTTAATAAATCAATTACTAATTAAGTTATGTTTTCTTTTGTACAGATATGGCCACTTTTCTATCGCTTCGATCATTGTTGGATAATGATAAGTTGGTGGGACCAACTTCGGTAGCTGGTACCGAAAGTTGAAGATAGTCTTGGAGCATGAACAGATCCTATATGTGATAATGGATCCTGTACTCGAGGAGCTAGCTGCCAATGCACGTTGAACAGTCAGAGACACTTACCAGAAGTGGCTCAGTAATCGGACCACGGTGCACTGTATCATGATGGCTGCCATGAGTGATGAGTTTAATCACAAATTCAAGATGGCTCAGTCAAAGGACATGCTTCAAGTGTGGGAGGATGCCTTTGGCACACCCGATAACATGGAGAGGCACAAGACTAGTTGTGCCATCTTCAACATCAAAATGTGGGATGGTGCCTCTGTCACTGATCATGTATTGTACATGATCGAGCTGATGGAGCGTTTGAGCAAGCTCGACTTTTCTTTGCATGAGCAGCTTGGGAAAGATGCAATACTAAACTCGATGCCCAAGTCTTATCTCCCATTCCTCACTTATTATAGAATGACAAAGCCTGAAGTAAACTACCATGGGTTACTAGGGTTGCTTCAGAACTTTGAGAAGGATCACCAACTCCACAAGGAGTCGGTGACTTAGTGGGAGGTTCGTCTTTTGGTTCTCAACCCTTTAAGAAAGTGAAGAAGAATAAGAAGAAGAAAGTGAAGAAGGTACAAGTTCAGGTTGGGACATCAGTGTAGGGCCAGACCAAAAAGATCAAGCTCGATAAGAGTCTATTCTACTGGCAAGCACCCTAGATTAGATAGTGTGTCAGATATCTACTAATGGCACTGTAGGCTAGGTCATATAAACAAGAACAGAATAAACAAGTTGACTAAAGAGGGAATCCTCGAAGTCAGTGATTGTGAATTACTTCCAACCTGTGAGTCCTGTCTTCTTGGTAAAATGACCAAGTCACCTTTTACTGAAAAAGGTGAGAAAGCTACTGAGCTCTTGGGCCTAGTACATACTGATGTATGCGGGCCCATGAGCACAAGTGCTAGAGGTGGATATTTCTACTTCATAACTTTCACGGATGATCTATCCAGATATGGATATATCTATCTGATGAAACATAAGTCGGATTCATTTGAAATGTTCAAACAATTTCGAAGTGAAGTAGAAAAATAAACTGGGAAGAGCATTAAAACTCTTCGATCTGATCAAGGAGGGGAATATCTTCCTAGTGAGTTTCTATCTAGGAGAGAATGGGATTCTCTCACAATGGACTCCTCTAGGAATACCACAGCATAATGGTATGTCTGAAAGGAGAAATCGAACTCTGTTAGATATGATCCGATCCATGATGGGTTTTGCCAGCTTGTCGATATCCTTCTGGGGATATGCACTCGAATCAGTCTGTTATCTGTTAAATAGGGTTTCAAGTAAGTTTGTAATTAAGACTTTATATGAGATATGGATAGGACATAAGCCAGCACTTTCACACCTTAGGATCTGGGGGTGCCTGACCTATGTCAAACGATTAGTCACAAACAAACTTCGACCTAGGTCTGACAAATGCACATTCATAGGATACCCCAAAGAGACCAAAGGATATTTTTTCTACCATGTTGATGAACAAAAGGTATTCGTCAGCCTTAAGGTAATCTTTTTAGAAAAGAAGTTCCTTGGTGAAGGAACCATTGCCTCTAAGGTTGAACTTGATGAAGTTCAACAGGTAGAAGGACCGACACCAATAGTCGAACCTAAGTTGGATTTGATTAGATCAGATTTGGAGCCTAATGTACCTGCACCATTAAGATGATTCAGTAGAGTACCGCATCAACCAGATAGATACTATGATTTCTTAGTCCGAGATGGTGATCCCATCGAACTGATGAGAACGATGAGGATCCGATCACCTATATGGATGCAATACAGAGACCTAATTTTGAGAAATGGCTTAAAGCCATGAAATTCAAAATGGAGTCCATGAAGGTCAACGATGTATGGACATTAGTTGACCCACCTGAAGGGGTTAAACCCATTGGGTGTAAATGGGTGTTCAAAAGGAAAAAGAGGTGCAGACGGAAAGGTGGAGACCTATAAAGCCCATCTGGTTGCCAAGGGTATCGTCAACATTATGGTATTGACTATGATGAGATATTTTCTCCTGTGGCAATGCTCAAATCCATTTAGATAATGCTTGCAATAGCTGTCCATCTAGATTATGAGATTTGGCAAATGGATGTAAAGACAGCTTTTCTAAATGGAGAGCTGATCGAAGAGGTGTATATGATACAACCTGAGGGGTTTACATCCACAGATGAGTCCAAAGTGTGCAAGCTTCAGAGATCCATTTATGGATTGAAGCAAGCTTCTCAGAGTTGAAACATGCATTTTGATAAGGTGATCAAAACGTATGGCTTCGTTAACAATGGAGAAGAGCCCTACATCTATAAATGGGCAAATGATCCAGTTGTGGTATTTCTTGTTTTATACATGGATGACATTCTCTTAATCAGGAATGACATCCCCGCACTACAGGGAATAAAAGTTTGGTTATCATCACAGTTCTCCATGAAGAACTTGGGTGAAACATTCTACATCCTAGGGATGAAGATCTATAGGGATATATCTAAAAAGATGCTTGGGTTATCCCAATCCATATACATAGACACTATGCTGAAGAGGTTCAGCATAAAGAATTTCAAGAAGGGCTATCTACCGATAGGCCATGAAATTTTTCTCTCTAAGAAGGATTGTTCGACAACTTCTGAAGAGAGAGAGCATATAAGTAGAGTCTCATATGCTTCGACTATGAGATCTATCATGTACGCCTTGACATGTACAAGACCAGATGTGACATACTCACTAGGAGTAGTAAGTAGATACCAATCTGATCCTAGAGAAAACCACTGAAAAGTGGTTAAAGCCATCCTTAAGTATTTGAGAAATACTAAAGACCAATGGTTGATTTATGGTGAGTCAGATCTGAAACTTGTGGGGTTCACAGACTCCAACTTTCAATCTGACCATGATGACAGCAGAAGCGTGTCGGATTATATCTTTACTCTAAATGGTAGAACTATCTGCTGGAAGAGTTCCAAACAGCATATTTTGGCAGACTCTGTTTGTGAAGCAGAGTACATCACAGCATCAGATGCAGCGAAGGAAGCTGTGTGGCTGAAGAAATTCATCACCGAGCTCGGAGTAGCACCCTCCCTCGATGGTTCAGTCCTGCTCTACTACGACAGCACTGGTGCTTAGCTCAGGCGAAGGAATCCAAAGCACACCAGCGGAGGAAGCACATTTTGCACCGCTTCCACTTGGTTTGGAAGATCGTGGATCGAGGTGACGTCGACCTTCAGAAGATCGACGTATAAAAGAACCTGGCCAACCCCTTCACTAAAGCCCTGATGATAAAGGAGTTCGACAACCACAAGTCGAAGATGGGTATTAGATACTGTGCCGATTGACTTTAGGACAAGTAGGAGTTGGTGGAAAATATGTCCCAAAAGCCAATTGTCAAGCTGTTGATAGTTGAGCAACCAAGTATTGTAATTGATTTGTTAATAAATAAAATATATTTGATATTTTCATCATAAGCTTTCATCTTTTAATGAACTCTGTTGTTATGATGAAGTCCTTACGACTATTTAGATTCGATAAAGAGAGGATTTATCGATTAGTCCTTAAAACTGTTCACGACCAAATGATAGGCTGTTAATAAGGATGATAGCTTCTATCGAGCATAGGTTGCTGTAGGCCATATGGATTGGTTGTCCTCTTAACCAAAGAGTGTGGAGATACTGGTATGGCATACAGTTGAGATGTAAGGGTACATCATCATTGAACGTGACCAACTCTAGAGCATTCTGCTGTCGAGAATGTCTCTGATGGGATATAGGTATAAGTGTCCCTTTGACCTGAGATCACCTCAGTGAGTTGCAAACAACTCACTGTGCTTTGGTACTGGACTAACTGAATTTCTAATTCAATGATGGAAGGCTTTTAGGCATAGTCAAGTACTTGCGAAGTTAGAGTGTGATTGAGATGGGATTGATCACTCTAAGAGTTGGAGAAGAATGAGTCACTGTATTTCAATTTAGCAAAATCTTGACCAGGATAATCCATCAGATGGATTTGATATTTTGAAATACAATGTGGACAACCTGATCAGAGTTGACAGTTGAACTCTGAGGTGTCCTATGATCATTTTGGTCAAGGGGATGAATTATATGAAAACTATATCTGCATGGGTTCTAAGGATGTTGTTCTACACATTCGACCTATCCGATCGTCGGGTACCATTACTAGATGGTCACTTCGATTGGTACAAAAATTTATTTTTATGCTACCGACTTAGGTTTAGACCTATGAGATCACACACATTAGAGTTCATGATCCGATCGGATGGTTGATCAATGATTAAGAATCTTCTAGGGTTAAATGATCAATACAATTGACATTTAACCTAGTGCAAGTGTTGCAGGAGGATCGATTAGCAATTCGATTGCTAATTAGCTTAATTTAATTAAGCCAATGGGCTGAGATTAAGTCTAATTAAATATAATTTAATTATATTTAGTTTAGGCTTGATTGGATCAAGTCTAATTGATTTATTGGATAAGTCAAGTGCAAGGAAAAAACTAGTCCTAATTTAATTAGGACTTGGGTCAACCTAATTTTTAATTTGATTAAAAAATTAAATCTAATTTAAATCTAATTTAATTTGATTAAATTAAATTTTTTATTGGGTTAAGACCTATTTTAATTAGGTTGATCTAATTTTGATTTGATTTGGTTTGAGAAACCAAATTAAAAAAGTCACAAAATAGAATCCTAGTAAGACTAGGATTCCACCTTGCGCCACATAACCCCCCCCCACACCCTCTCTCTTATTCCACGCCAATCCCCTCTTATTTTATGTGAAAAAAGCCCTCTCCTAGGTCTTTCCCATGTTCAAAAGGTATTCTCTCTTCTTTCATACATGGAAAGTGGTTGTGGATCAAATCAAAGTAGGAATAAGTTTGGATTTCAAATTCTATGAGATAGATTTTTAGAAATCTAAAACTCTTTTCTTTTTGCACCAAATTTACTCAGATTTTTTTTGAGATTTTTATAGCTTTTAGGGTACACATTGTGCACCTTTTGCTGGTAGTCTATGCATGAAAATAAGGTGGAGGCACCCAAGAGTTGGGTGCCCCTTATCTTGCCATGTTTGGATAAGCCTTAACTAGGTATTTGACCTAGACAAAGACTCTATCATATCTCTCTCTATAAAATGAGTTTCTTTATGAAATTTTTGTAGAACACAAAGATTTGAGAGTCCTTTGGGGCATCCAAAAATCAGAGAGAAATACCTTTGGGTCATGGAGATATTATAGACACAAGATAGAGTGTCTAGGAGAGAGTAAAGAGAAGTAGAAGAGGGTCTTCTTCTACGGTTGTTAGTTTCATCTCTTCTCTTCCTCCATCTTGAGTTTTCTGAGAGTGTCTCAGATCTAAAACTCCTCTTACTTCTCATCTTTGGAAGAGCCCAAATCAAGAAGAAGGAGGCACCTGATCAACCAACGAAAAAAGATCAGCGCAGTACTAGCATACTGTGCTGATTTCCTGAAGCAGGACTTCTGATCGAGATTCGTGGGCTCGTGTGGATGACTCCTAGAGACAGGATGTATATACGGTTTGCAATATCATCCTCAAGCCCAGATCGGTAAGGTTAGAACATCTAACTTGCAAGGTAATAGATCTGATCTATTGTTTAATACATACATTAGATGTAGTATAGAAACATGTTGATATGATCAATATGTAGTTCATGCTATATATATTTTAATTTTTGATTTAATACTATGTAATAATCATGTAATAGAATCTTAGATCTAGAGATTTTCTGATTTTAAAAAATAAATTTTGATTTATTTTAGTCTTTCGCTGTCTGATCTTGAAAATATTTCAAGTTCTAACCCTAAAACCCTAGATCTGGTTCCTTCAAACAATACTTAAAAATTTGTTCACTTTTCTTTTTCATGAAATCGGATCACAATGACACCCCTATACAGCATAAGAGAATCTATCGACTAGGCAAAAGAGAGATTAATCTCTTTGATCTCTTATGACCAGACGGTCTGGTGATCTCATCAATTCGAGTACTAAGATAGTAGCATCTGAAATCTAATTTCATATGTAATCACATCAACATGCAATTATTGATAAAATAATTTTATATCATGAACATATCTTTGATCTCATCAATTATGTTTTTCATTTAATCTAATTAGATTTGATACATCATACATATCATATGAAATTTAAAATATATCTTATATTGATTATAAAATATTAATTTTAGATTTGATATATATAGAAAATTAATTATATACAAATATGAATGCATAAGGATTAAATTTTTGATAAAATCTATTTTCATGTAGTGCTGAATTTTGATAGAATTCAGATCTAAATATCTATTAAAATGGATCCAATTTAGATTTGAAATAAGTCTCACTTTATAATAAAAATAATTATATTAAAATTTTATTAAAATAAATTTATAATAAATTTTAAATCTCATTATTATTTCATCAAAAATTCAGTATCAGCAAAATTCTGTTATAACAAACTTATAAAAACTTTAATCAATAATTGATTAGGCTCATCTAATCCAATCAAAATTAGATCAAAAATTTTATTTAAATAAAATTAAATTAGATTTAATATCTAACATAAAATTTTAATTATATACAATATATAAATAATCCAAAAAATTCAGTTATATATGCATGAATCAAAGGCCTGCTCTGATACCAATTGAAGGGAAGAGAAACTGTTTCTCTTCGGATAGCTCATGTTGCATCTAAAAATTTTCTGCTAATCTACATGAATAAAGATCAAATTCTTACCTGATTAGTAGTGGAACCAAAGATCAAATCTCTAAAAATCTGTAGGGTATAAAATACTCTCCAACCGAAGTTCATGTCAGGAGTGACCCTCCAGGGATTCTACCGATGTCCGACCTTCGACAGCATCTTTTCGAACCTCTCCGGTGGCCGAGTCTCCGCGACATTCCCAAGTTCTGCCTACGGATAAACTCCCACCAGTGTAGGCCAGATTCTCTACGACAGGCGGACTCCACCCAATTTTCTGTGGTGGTCGACCACCTTCGAGTCTTCATCCGAACTCCTATGGGAGCCGAACTTCATCCCCAAACTCCGATTGCAGGTAGTCTTCATCTGGACTCCTATGGGAGCCAGACTTCATCTCCGAACTCAGGCTGCAGGTAGTCTTCGTCTGGACTCCTACGGGAGCCGGACCTCTTCCCCGAACTCCGACTGCAGGTAGTCTTCATCAGGACTCCTACGAGAGTTGAACTTCTTCCCCGAACTCCGACTGCAGGTAGTCTTCATCCGGACTCCTACGGGAGCCGGACGTCTTCCCCAAACTCCGGCTGCAGGTAGTCTTCATCCGGACTCCTATGGGAGCCGGACGTCTTCCCCAAACTCTGACTGCAGGTAGTCTTCATCCGGACTCCTACTGGAGTCGGACTTCATCCCCGAACTCCGGCTGCAGGTAGTCTTCATCCGAATTCCTACGGGAGCCAGACTTCTTCCCCGAACTCCAATGCAGGTAGTCTTCATCTGGACTCCTACGGAAGCCGAACTTCTTCCCCGAACTCCAACCGAAGGTAGTCTTCATCCGGACTCCTACGGGAGCGGACGTCTTCCCCAAACTCCGACTGTAGGTAGTCTTCATTCGGACTCCTATGGGAGTCGGACTTCTTCCTCGAGCTCCAGCTGCAGGTAGACTTCGTCCGGACTCCTACGGGAGCCAGACTCCTTCCCCGAACTCCGACTGCAGATAGACTTCATCCGGGCTCCTACGGGAGTCGGACTTCCGCCCTGAACTCCTGTTGTAGGTAGAACTCACCTAAACTCCTACAAAGGCCGGACTCCGAGCTTCCACTGTAAGCCTTCACCCGAGCTTCCATTGTGGATGAATTTCTTTCGGGTTTCTATTACAGGCAGGCTTCAATCGAGATTTCTCGATAAACGATCCCCATCTGGGCTTCTATGGAGATCGGATTCCGACCGAACTTCTATAGCGGACAGATTTCGGGCGAACTCCTACGACACACGAAATGCAGCAGCTAGACCCCTCCAGCGGATGAACCTCTCCAGCGCCATCCAACATCCACTGCCGATCGATCCTCTGCTGAATTCTGTGCGAAATCGAACTTCGACTGTGAAAAGCCTCTGACCGAGTTCCTACGGCAAGTGGCCCTCGCCTGCAATATTAATGCCCAAGGTGCCCAACGGTAGAAGGTTCGCCAGCAACATCCGAGCTCCTCTCAGATGGATAGCTACCTCTCTCTGCAGGCACCTCAACCGAGCTTCGACCGACAGGCCTGGACTCCCTGGCAGGCCACAGTAATGGCCACAACTCTGCTCCACTTCCTGCGATGGATACCGCACGGCTCCACCACTCCCTGGCAGGCCACAGTAATAGCCTCGACTCTGCTCCACTTCCTGCGACGGATTCCGTGTGGCTCCTCCACTCTCTGGCAAGTCGCGACAACGGACGCCGCTCCACTCCCCGCAACAGGCTCCATGTGGCAGGCCAAGGTGATGGCCACGATTCCACTCCACTACTCTTCATAACAAACTCCTCCTGGCCCCGAGTGGCCCACTGCCAGATAGTTACAAATGTCGCTATCAGTCTGTTACACCATCCGCCTATAAAAAGAGGACCCCAGATACGTTATTCTCTAAGCTCTAATTTTGATCTCGAAACTCTGCTAAAATTTCCGTTTGAGCACTCCATTCTTGTTGAGGTAGAGAACTGACTTGAGCATCGGAGGGTCTTGCCGGAGCAACCCCAACTCCTGTTTAGACTTCCTTTGCAGGTCCCGGCGGCGACCGCGACTCCCCCGACTCCAACTTCTCCAACGTCGGTGAATTTTTACACCAACAGGATTGGCGCTAGAGGAAGGGTCTGTGTCTTCACAATATCCTTGTTCTTAAAGGAGCGCTCAACGGGACCGCCTCCGTCATCTTCTCTGACATCCTCTTCTCCTTCCCCCACTAGATCTTCGCCCGATGCCTCCCCACAAAGCATCCACTCGACGATCCACGGCCTCTGCGGCCAGATCTCAGGCTCCGACCTCACCTCCAATTTCTCAGCCTCCTCCTCCTCCTCCGACAACGGTGGTTGGCGCAGAACAATTTGACCTACTGGTTCAGCAAGTCAGAGGCCTCGCTAAAGTGGTGCAGGCCATGCAGCAGCAGCAACAGCCACAGGCGTCAGTGCGACTGGAGAGAACGTCGCAGGAAATCTAAAATCGACGGTAGGACGGGCCACTTGGGCCAGTCACCCCATCTTTCCCGGAAAGACAAATCCGAGGGTGGAGAGCCCTCAGTCAGATCATGATTCTACTCCTAGAACATCTCTACCTCCATTCTGCCAGAAGACCCTCGAGACCCGTAGTCGAGAGGATTCCTGGATCGGAGGCTCCAGGAGATGAACCGGCGGATCGAAGAACTCCGCCACGCTCCCCCCGCTTATGGTGAGGACATTTGTACTGACCCTCCCTTTTCTTAAATGATCATGTAGGAACCGATCCCGCCAAACTTCAAGCTCCCTCAATTTGAAAGCTACGACGGGACTTCAAACCCAGTTGACCACCTGGAGGCCTTCCGAACAATGATGCTGCTTCATGGCACGCCAGACGCCATCCTGTGTCGAGCTTTCCATCCACCTTGAAGGGAGCGACGAGAAACTGGTACTCAGCACTGAAGCTGGGTACCATCTTTTTCTTTGATCAGATGAGCCACCAGTTTGCGGCTCATTTTGTTAGCAGCCGACATCCCCAGAAGGGTTCGGAGTCCCTCATCAACATCAAGCAGAGAGAGGGGGAGTCCATTCGGGCTTACGTCAACGTTTCAATGTCGCCGCATTGGAAGTCTGGAACTTGGACCAATCAGTCGCGATGGCCGCTTTGAAAGGCGGCCTTCAAAAGAATGACCTTCTATTCTCCCTGGAGAAGAAATATCCCAGGATTTTGCTGATTTGCTAGCTCGGGCCGAAAGGTACGCCCAAGCAGAAGAAGCCTTCAAGATGAAGGATGAGGAGACCACGAGAGAGTGGCAGGCTGGAGACTCGAGTAAGCCCGCAGTCGAGAAAGGGCCGAGAGAAGCTCGGCCACATTCTCGAACTCCTCTCGGGCACAAGCACGCCCAGACTCCTCCCCAAGCGCATAAACAGAGAAGCCCGGAGCACCGGGGCTCTCCCCCAGGAAGATTCCACAGCTATGCCCCCTCAACACATCAAAAATCTAGGTGCTGATGGAAGTCAGAGAGCAGCTCCCAAGGCCAGAAAGGATATGCACACACCCCGAAAAGCACAATCCTAACAAGTTCTGCCTCTACCATCGTGACCATGGCCACGACACAGAAAAATACATTCAACTTTGAGACGAGATCGAGGAGCTCATCAGATGAGGTTGGCTCGACAGATTCATTCGATGCCGACCTGAGGGTAGAGAAGATCGGCCAAGGGCCCTGCCACAACCTGAGCCGCCAAGGAGGGAAGAGCAGCCCAAAGATCGGCCTCTAATTGGGATCATCAACTCCATCTCTGGAGGACCTTGATGGGGAGCAGACCTTCTACAGTCTTGAGATTTAAAAAACCTGTAAATGTGTTACGAACGACTTCACTTTAAATCAAGATTCCTTTCAGATTTGCACATCTTTTTCTTTTGAAACGGACTTGTAATGACAGGGGATAACCCTTCAGACAACGAAAACAACACCTAATATGGGTGAAATCGAAGGTTCGATTATTTTAAGATCGAATGGGGGGAGAGGCCCTACAGTGCTCATATGCGCCCCCACAGCCATGTTAGGGGCAGGAGGAGAACCTCGCCCTAACATGAGCAAGGTCGAAGGCTCGATTATTTTTAGATCGGATGGGGGGAGAGATCCTACAGCGCCCATATGCCCCCCACAGCCATGTTAGAGACAGGAGGAGAACCTCGCCCTAACATGAGTAAGGTCGAAGGCCCGATTATTTTTAGATCGGATGGGGGGAGAGGCCCTACAGTGCCCATATGTGCCCCCACAGCCATGTTAGGGACAGGAGGAGAACCTCACCCTAACATAAGCAAGGTCGAAGGCCCGGTTATTTTTAGATCGGATGGGGGGAGAGGCCCTACAGCGCCCATACGTGCCCCCCAGCCATGTTAGGGATAGGAGGAGAACCTTGCCCTAACATGAGCAAGGTCGAAGGCCCGATTATTTTTAGACCGGATGGGGGGAGAGGCCCTACAGCGCCCATATGTGCCCCCACAGTCCTGTTAGGGACAGGAGGAGAACCTGCCCTAACATGAGCTAAGTCGAAGGCCCGGTTACTCTGAGACCAGATGGGGGAGAGGCCCTACAACGCCCATATGTGCCCCCACAGCCCTATTAGGAGCAGGGGAAGAACCTCATCCTAATCTGAGCTGAGATTGACTACATCAGAAATAGGGAAAGAACATCATCCTGACACCAACTAAGGTCCGATCATTTGAGACTAGATAAGAAAAAGAAAACCTTCTCAGCGGCCCCTCCGTGCTCCCACGACCCCACTAAGAGCAGAGGGAAAACCCTCACTCGAGAAAAGAAAAAGGAAAAAGGGGAGGGGGGTTAAAAAGGAAAGTGACGAACTGCATCAGCGATGAATGAAAAATAAATTATATCAAAGATACAGGGAACCTCGTCTCAGCGAAGATTGGGGTTCTTATCAAAATCCCCGGTCTCCAAGAGAGCTCTCAACACAGGCCAAGGATAAGATGGCTTCCTCAGGGCGACGAGAAGCTCAGACCTCTGAGCTCAAACTTTGAAAGGAGGCATCAAACCTGAGTGGCCTCGGACAAATCTGCGGCCATAAACAAAAGGATGGGTCAATGCGGCAGCAATCGGGTACCTCCGAACGGCATCGATATCGAGCAAGGCAAAAGCCGAAAGGAGCTCAACAAACGATAATTCAACACATGAGTAAAAGAGGTAACAAAAAATTCCCTTCTCATGTCATTAATTAAGTATACATTATAGAGCCCTTGAGGCTGAAGAAGAAAGACGACAAGAAAAGCAAGCCGACGTGGCGATGACCAAGGACCTCAAGACGACATCGGCATCGAAAAAAAAAAGGGGGGGAATACAACAATAGCAATAGTGAATGAAAGAAGTTCAGTAGGTGACAATTTTATGCAAAGTACGGACAAGGTGACAAAAATCTCCTTCTCATTCTCGATTAACAAGGTGTACATTACAAAGCCCTGAGGATCGGGGAAAAAAGAATATTACTACAAGACTTGAAAAGAGTACATTAGAGACTGCTTCAAGCTTTCGACTTCTCCTTCCGGCTCCATCCTTCTCAGCAGTATTTTTCAGTGCGTGTGATGAACCCATCGGCTCTCACCCCCGCCTTGTTCCGCTCCATTGTCGAAACCCCAACCCTAGGGGGAAAAGGGGGGGATAGAATTCAAGGGGCGGCGGCAGCGACGGCAGCGGCAACGATGGCCTATATTGAGAAAAATCGAAAGTACCTCGGAGGCCGTGATGACACTGGAGGCATGCACCACCACCGTGTGCTCTCCGACAACCACCATCCTAGGTACTTCGATGAGGTCGGCATGCGCTACTTCCACCACCCCCGCAACAAGTCTACTGTCCCACCGTCAGCGCCGACCGTCTCTGGTCCCTCGACCCCGATGACGTCAAGAAACCCGCCACAGCTTATGATGACAACTCCACCCCCTCGACCGGTGTCGCCCCGTTCAACTACTTCAAAATTCCTGAGCAGGATTCGCTCACCGGCTGGTTCCATTATTAAATCCCTGTTGTTAAAGAAATTCTCCCTCGAGCCCCCTTCAAAGCTGTGGGAACCCTTAGTGGTAGTTCGGCAGCCGCTGAACTTGCAGGCCACTGTCTCCCCCCTCCTACTCCTCTCGATCCGTAGCATCCTCTCGAGATTGACCTCCAGGGTAGGAGCCCCAGTGGGAGAATTCCCCAAAAGGGTTCGGAAGATTGAAGGCGGCGGGGAGCCGACGGAGATGGCGAAGATTGGCGCGAAGAATGCTTGGGGTCGAAAAGGGCATCGATGGGTGGCTAAATTCTCAGGCAGAAGAAGGGCATCGTCTGGGCTCTCAGGCGAAATGAAGTCCCTGGAGGGAAGGAAGGGGTTTAAATAAGTGACGGGACCTGGCACAGTTATGGTGGCGGATATCCCTAGGTCAACCAATGCCCGTCATGTGTCCACTCATCGTGGTGTAGGGCTGGCCGCTGGCGGGACCATTATGGTGTGGCGCTTGGAATTACGCTCCAGGGGAATTCTGAAAGGACTCTTCAGATCACCTCGATTTGAAAAGACTCCAGCACGCACGCATTAAATGCCAGGATTTCCAAGGACGGTCATGCATAGGATTCGAGAGGACAACTTTGACTGTAAAAATTTTTCTATACTTCCTTCATTCGAAACTCGAACTCGAAAGTAGGGGGACTGGTGTTGGGTATAAAATACCCCCCAGCCGAAGTTCGTGTCAGGAGTGACCCTCCAGGGATTCTACCGACGTCCGACCTTCGATGGCATCTTTCCGAACCTCTCTGACGGTCGAGCCTCTGCGACATTCCCAAGTTCTGCCGACAGATAAACTCTCACCAGTGTAGGCCAGATTCTCCACGACGGGCAGACTCCACGCAAGTTTCTATGGTGGTCGACCACCTTCGAGTCTTCATCCGGACTCCTACGAGAGCCGGACTTCATCCTCGAACTCTGGCTGCAGGTAGTCTTCATCCGGACTCCTACGGGAGCCAGACTTCATCCCCGAACTCAAGCTGCAGGTAGTCTTCATCCAGACTCCTACGGGAGTCGGACCTCTTCCCCGAACTCCAGCTGCAGGTAGTCTTCATCAGGACTCCTACAAGAGCCGGACTTCTTCCCCGAACTCTGACTGCAGGTAGTCTTCATCCAGGCTCCTACGGGAGCCGAACGTCTTCCCCAAACTCCGACTGCAGGTAGTCTTCATCTGGACTCCTACGAGAGCCAGACGTCTTCCCCAAACTCCAACTTCAGGTAGTCTTCATCCAGACTCCTACGGGAGTCGGACTTCATCCCCGAACTCCAGCTGCAGGTAGTCTTCATCCAGACTCCTACGGGAGCCGGACTTCTTCCCCGAACTCCGGCTGCAGGTAGTCTTCATCTGGACTCCTACGAGAGCCGGACTTCTTCCCCGAACTCCGACCGAAGGTAGTCTTCATCCGGACTCCTACGGGAGCCGAACGTCTTCCCCAAACTCCGACTGTAGGTAGTCTTCATCCAAATCCTACGGGAGCCGGACTTCTTCCCCGAGCTCCGACTGCAGGTAGACTTTGTCGGACTCCTACAGGAGCCGGACTCCTTCCCCGAACTTCGACTGCAGGTAGACTTCATCCGGGCTCCTACGGGAGCCGACTTCCACCCTGAACTCCTGTTGCAGGTAGAACTCCCCGAACTCCTACAAAGGCCGGACTCCGAGCTTCCACTGTAAGCCTTCACCCGAGCTTCCATTGTGGATGAATTTCTTTCGAGTTTCTATTACAGGCAGGCTTCGACTGAGATATCTCGATAAACGATCCCCATCCGGGCTTCTATGGAGATCGAATTCTGATCGAACTTCTATAGCGGACAGATTTCGGGCGAACTCCTACGATACACGAAATCCAGCAGCTAGACCCCTCCAGCGGATGAACCTCTCCAGTGCCATCCGACATCCACTGTCGGTCGACTCTCTGCTGAATTCTACACGAAACTAAACTTCGTCTGCGGAAAGCCTCTGACCGAGTTCCTACGGTAAGTCGCCCTCGCCTGTAGTATTAACGCACAAGGCGCCCAACGGTAGAAGGTTCGCCAGCAACATCCGAGCTCCTCTCAGATGGATAGCTACCTCTCTCCGTTAGGCACCTCAATCGAGCTTCGACCGACAGGCCTAGACTCCCTGGCAGGCCATAGTAATGGCCACAACTCTGCTCCACTTTCTGCGACGGATACCGTGCGGCTCCACCACTCCCTGGCAGGCCACAGTAATGGCCACAACTTTGCTCCACTTCCTGCGACGGATACCGCACGGCTCCACCACTCCCTGGCAGGCCACAGTAATGGCCACGACTCTACTCCACTTCCTGTGATGGATTCCGTGCGGCTCCTCCTCTCACTGGCAAGTCGCGACAACGGACGTCGCTCCACTCCCCGCAACAGGCTCCACGTGGTAGGCCACGGTGATGGCCACGATTCCACTCCACTACTCTTCATAACAAACTTTTCCTGGCCCCGAGCGGCCCACTGCCAGACGGTTACAAACGTCGCTATCAGTCTGTTGCACCCTCCGCCTATAAAAAGGGGACCCCAAGTATGTTATTCTCTAAGCTCTAATTTCGATCTCGAAACTTTGCTAAAATTTTTGTTCGAGCACTCCATTCTTGTTGAGACAGAGAACTGACTTGAGCATCGAAAGGTCTTGCCGGAGCAACCCCAACTCCGATTTAGACTTCCTTTGCAGGTCCCGATGACGACCGCGACTCCCCAGACTGCAGCTTCTCTGACGTCGGTGGATTTTTGCACCAACAAAATCTAAAATAAATCTTTACATAGGTTTGAAAGTGCAGACTCTCTACTTCGCATGCACGTCAGACAATACAGGAAGGAGAAGTGCTAGTATGATGCCTCACACCAGCAAAGAAAATACCTAAGATGGGTTTCACACCAAGGAGAAAGAGGGCAGCCACGAGGGAGATGCCAAGGGAGAAGGAAGGGCTTCTCTCTTCTCATGCCTCTCTCTTTCTCTTTCTCTCTTCTGTCAATCTGATTTGTTTCTTATGCATCCATAAGTAGAAACCCTCTCTATTTATAGATAAATTTTATGACCTAATAAGTATAAAATTCTTAATTCAAATAAATTTTGAATCAGTCCAATACTTATGAAAGAAAGACTCCCACATGAGATAGAATTGGAGCCACACAAGGTGCCCATAATGCACCCATTTCCATATCCATATAGGACATCCACAATCAGCACCATATCAGGTGCTGGTCAGCTTAAGGAAAAGAGAAATCTCAGTGCAAGTGGGATTCCTAATATCTCATTCAAAATAGATTTGATTCGAATCCAATTCGAAGCTGGTTTGAAATAATTTTGAAAGACTGTCAATCCTAAACTCTTTAAGAGTTTTGTACCCAATCTAACTTAAATTTTTAGACTTAATTAAGTTTAATTAACTCAGATCTATTCTAAAATTAATTAGCTCTAAAATTAAATCTCTCATATTCTCTATTGATCATTAATCAAAAACTGTTCATCTTCGGGATCGAACTTGAATCTTATATATAGTACTAGCTAGACATAGTCAACTCTTCAATCTCATTTGACCCATAACTTAATTCTCAATCAAGTTAGCTTATATATTCAATCAAGTCAAGTACTTCTAAATTGGACATATAAACATAGGCCAATACTTTCTTACGGTGTCTGACTTGTGTGTATGACTCCATAGGTTCAAACACTAAGTCGGTAGCACAGAAATCGATTTCTACACTAATTGAGATACCATCTAGCAATGATTTTCGATATCCAGATAGGTTGAATTATTGTAAAATAATATTTTAAAATTCATGCACATAGTTATCGCATAATTCATTCTTTTGACCCTGAATGCTCTAGGATGGTCTTAAATTTAACTGTCAATCGAGATTACTTCATCCATATTATATTTCAACCTTTCAAATATATCTCATGGATTATCCTAGTTAAGACTTTACTAAATTGAAATACAGTGATACATCAACATCAATAATCTGGAGGAGTCAATCCCATCTTGATCCACACATGGATTTCATAAGTACTTGATTGTATCTAGTAGCCTTCCGTCACTGCATTAGAAATTCTGGCACCAAAGCATAGTGAGTTACTTGTAAGTCACTATAGTGATCTCAGGTCTAAAGGACACTTATATTCATATGCTTCATGAGCAACTCTTGACAGTAGAATGCTCAGTAGGTGAGTCACTTGTTCAGTGATGATGTACTCCTACATCTCACCTATATGTCATATCAGTATCACCATGCTCCTTGGTTAAGAGAACAACCAATCCATATGGCACACAACGACCTCCAATCGATAAATATCATCATCCTATAATAACGTATCATTTGGTCAGAAATATATTTAAGAACTATACGATAAATTCTCTCTTTATCGTACACTAACATAGTTCTAAAAACTTTATCACAATATAAGAGTTCAAGAAAGATATAACTTTGTGATAAAAAATATCATAATAACTTTTATTCATTAAGGAAATCTGATAGAGTACCACGTCTATCGGATAGATACTTCGGTATCTAGGTCCAAGATGTAATCCTGTTGAACTCGATGAGAATAATAAGGATCTGATCACCTATATGGATGTCATGCAAAGGTACGACTCTGATTAGTGGCTTAGAGCCATAAAGTCTGAAATGGAGTTCATAATAGTCAATAGTGTATAGACATTCGTTGATCCACTTAAAAGGGTAAAGCCTATAGAGTGTAAGTGGATCTTCAATAGGATCAAAGGGCACAAATGAAAAGGTGGAGACCTATAAAGCCCATCTGGTTGCCTAAAAATATTGTCAGCATTATGATATTAGCCATAACGAGATATTTTCTTCAATGAAAATGCTAAAATATTTCAGAGTTCGAACATGCATTTTGATCATGGCTTCGTAGAAAATGAAGAAGAAGTCTGCAAATACAGATGAATTAGTAGTTCTGTAAGTATATTTCTTATTTTGTATGTGAATGAAATTATCTTAATCAGGAATGATATTTCTTACATTACAAAAAATAAAAGTTTCACTGTTATCATTGTTCTCCATAAAGGACTTGAGAAAAGCATCCCTCATCCTAGGGATGAAGATCTATAGAGATAGATCTCTGAGGCTGTTTAGGTTATCCCAATCTATATACATAGAAAGTTTGTGAGTAGAATTTGTTCTATCATGAACATTATGTATGAGATCGAAAATGATATACTCACTAGGGATAATGAGTGGATACTTACAAACCTGGGTGAGAATCATTAGAAGGTTATTCTTAAGCATTTGAAAATACTGAGGATAGGTGACTCGATTATGGAGAATCTGACTTAAAACCTGTATAGTATGACTCTAATTTTTAGTTGGACATAATAGCAAGAATGTATCAGAATACATCTTTACCCTAACTAGTGGAGCAATCTGCTGAAAAAGTTTCAGGCAGAACAATATAACCAATTCAATTTGTAAGGCAGAATGCATTGCAATATCCGATGCTTGCAAGAAAGCTATGTGATTGTAGAGGTTCATTGGCAAGCTAGGAGTAGCACCCTCTAATGATGGTCCTACTGTATTGTACAGCACCAAAGCTATAGCTCATGCTAAAGAGCCGAAGTCCCATTAGCTTACTAAATATTTTGCATCGCTACTATCTTATTTAGAAATCACAGATAAAGATGATGTCGAACTTTAGAAGATCGATGGAAAGGAGAATCTGACCAATCCATTTACTAAAACCTCGATATCTATAAGTTTTGAGATGATAAATTGAAGATGGGTATATGATACTATACTGATTGGCTTTAGTCCAAGTAGAAGTTGTTGAGAATTATGTTCTAAAGTCAATCGTTTGATGATTGTACTAATTATAAATATATATGAATTGATCAATAATAAAAGTTATTAACTTTTTTTGTTACAAGATGACATCATCTAACAAACTCTTGTATTGTGATGAAGTCCTTAGGACTACTTTGATCGATAAAGGAAGATTTATCGCGTAGTCCTTAAACTGATTCGTAATCAAATGGTATGCTATTACTAAGATGATAGCGATATCAAGTGTAGGTCGTTGTGTGCCATATGGGTTAGTTATCCTCCTAATCAAATAGTATGGAGATACTGGTATGACTGTAGGTGAGATGTAAGAGTACATCACTGAACGTGACCAACTGCAGAGCACTCTACTGTCAAGAGTAGCTCGTGAAGGGTATGGGTATAAGAGTCCCTTAAATCTGAGATCACCATGGTGACTTGTAAGCAACTCACTATACTTTGATGCTGGACTATCTAAATTTTTAATTCAATAATGAAAGATTTCTGGATACAGTCAAGTACTTGTTAGGTCGGTGTGTGAGTCAAGATGGGATCGATCCCTTCGAATTAATAGGAGTTAAGGTATCAATATATTTTAATTTAGTAAAATCTAAGCCCGAATAATCCATGTGATGGATTTGAAAGATTGAAATATAATATGGATGACTTATCTAAGATTGATAGTTAAATCCTAGATCATCCTTAAGTATTAGGATCAAAGGGATGAATTATACGATAACCATACATCAGTAGGTTCTTGAATGTTGCTTTACCATGTTCGACCTATTCGAACGTCAGGTCCCATTGCTAGATGGTTACATCGATTAGTTTAGAAATTTACTCCTATGCTATCGACTTAGGTTCGAATCTATGGGGTCATACTCAAAAGAAGTTTTCAACTGATCATATGGCTAATCAATGATTGAGAATCATTCAAAGATTTAATCATCAATTTGATTGATGATTAATCTTATGTAAAAATTATAATAAATTTATTCACAGAGTATTAGTGAATTAATAAAATATTAATTAATAATTAGATTGCTGATTAGCTTAATTTATTGAGCAAAAAAAATTAGATCAAATATAATTGAATTAGATTCAATTAGGTTTGATCCGATTAGGTTATGAGATGACCTAATCGCTAAGGAAGAATTATCCCTGATTTGATCAGGACTTTAATTTAATCAATTTCTAATTGGATTAGATTTGATAAAAAAATTATGAATCTAATTAGATTGAATTTTATTTATTTGGACTGAACCAAATATGATTTGGTTTGGAGTCAAATAAGGAAACCAAGAGTCCATAAAATATTGGACTCTTCTTCTCTTGTGCCATAATCATTGGATGCTCACATTCCTCATGCAAAAAAAAGTTTTGCATGAGGTTTCTCCACACCATTTACATCTGATGTCGCTCGTTTCTCCACACCAAAGTTGGTTGGGTTTCGATAAATGAAAAGGTTTGAAATTTGATTTTAAAATATTCCTTTTCAAGAAGAGTTTGTTTTCTTCCAAACCACTCCACATGCCATACCTTATTTCCTCTTTATTTTGTGCGACATTTTGAGAGGATTTTCAATGTGAGAAATTAGATGGAGATCTGATTTACCATAAAAAAATATTTGGTTGGGGTGTCCCATGTTTATTTTGCATGGAATTGAGAGAAGGGGTGACAACTCTTGATAGAGTCCAACATCTCTAGGACACTTAAAACCCTTACTCCTTACAAGCTAAAATATAAAAAGGGTTTATTTCTTTTGTGTGTGTAAGAGAGATTAGGAAGAGGTCTTCATGGAAAAAGGCTTTGGGTGTGAGTTCATGGTATGAAAAAAATTAGAGGAGAGTCCTCTCCTTTTGGGTGAGCGTAAAACCTAGATTTCTAGGGTTTGTTCCTAAGATTTGGGAAGAGAAAAAAAGAAGAGAGAAGGGTGTCTCCTCTCCATATTTCTTCCATCTCTTCATCATCTCTAGATGTCCTTCTTCAACCTTTGAAAAGATTCGAGAGATTTGAAGAAAGGATCTAAATCAGCCAACAAAATGATCTTCACGTGAGCTAGCACTCCCAAGAAGATCGCTCAGATTGGGGCTTTGAGTGGACCTTCCATAGAGGCGAGACACATATGCATTTGCGAGCAACCAGCAAGAATACTCTTTACTATATTTATCAGCAGTGGTGATCATCGACCCACACTCAAGTATCGAGTTCTACACTCAGAATAGATGTAGATTTGATCTATTGCTTAGATCCATGCATGCAGATTTTATCTTTTCAATATTTTAGATTTTATATGCAACATATCATATCATAGATTCTAAAGTAGGTTGATTTATTAATCTGATCATATACATATTAGATTAATAAGATTAATCTAGTTGCTTTTCATTATGATTTATTTCAAAAAATTTTGAAATATATGCTTGAAATCGCCTATGTTTTCTAATACGAAAGACATACTTTCTTCCAATTAACCTTACAAACATAGGTAGAGACTGTATCCAAACCAGCCCAAAGGAAGCACCTTCTAATCTTGTCAATTTGATTTCACACCCAGGTAGATAGTTTAAATAGAGAGAGAAAATAAGTAGGGATCGAAGTGAAGGAAAAACTACCTTTTTCCTTGTAGGATCTTCCAAATTTCATCAAATCTGGGGTGGAATAATTTTAAACAAAATTTTATCCTACATTTATTTCAGATTTAAATCTCTAGATCTAATTTATTATCTAATATTAATTCAAAATAAATCTAAAAGTATGAGAAAACATGAAATACCTCAAGGGTAATCTGATTACCCTGTAGATGATCGCAGCAAGCCTGAGGTTTTGATTTAGCCACGCAATCGCCTGGCCCCTACCAGTATCCACTCAGATAAGATCTGGATCATCTTCTCCTTACAAATCTCTACTCTAAAAATTAAAACTAAATCTAATTAGAAAGATCTTCAAAAGTCTTCCTGAAGTTGGAGCAGCAGCCTGTCGAAGAAGTCCTACAGCCTTCCTGTTCAAAGAATCACCATGCCTTAGACCTTAGCCAGATGGATGTCCAACTCCTTGGATGTGAAGAGGAGAGGGAGAGCTACAGATGGGACATGGAGAAAAGGAAAGGAGGTGGCAGCTTTGATGGGTTTGGTGCAATCAATTGAAACCCTAAGCATAGACAGGGTTTATATAGACCCTGCTGCGCTGCACAATGCCACATCATTCGACCAATCAAAAAATTTTAATAAATTTAGAAAAATTTTGATTGATGGAGTGATATCATCTAATCACATCAGATAAAAACCCCACCCTCTCTCCAAGAGTTGGCACCAACTTTGGATAAGCACAAAGGAAGGTTGGCACCAACTAGTCCATGTTGATCAAGACTCTCCATCCTTACCCACTTGGGGTGCCCACTTAATCCAATTGGGCTCACACCAAAATCTGATTATGGCATCCAATTTAATATCATTTTAGCATGTGGATACTCCACAAAAATTATTCAATGAGCTCTTGCCAAGTGGCCTTCAGTTTAAGATCCATATGTCAACATTTGACAGATATCCTAAAATAAAAATGGCAGGTGACAGGAATTAACAGGTGTTGTCTTAAATTCATCTCATGAATTAAGATAAGACTTTTTTGAGCTGGACAAGCTTCATTTAGACTGAGAAAAATCTTCTCAAGATTCTCTGAGTGAGTCAAATCACATTTGGTTCAGTCAAGATAGAAAAGATTACACGAGGAGAAAGTTAGGCTCAATCATGTGCTAGCACGATTTTCTTGAACCTAATTGGATTTAATCCAAATCAATTGGGCTAGCCCAATTGATGACATCCAGATCCTAACCCTTATTAGTGTGACCCAGTTAGGTTCAATTCTATATGGTAATGAGACATGTCGTGATCTCATTATCGACATCATCGAAACTCCTTTCGATGGACCAGAACTTTTCTGATTCAGACAATTAGAATAATGGATCATCAAGATCATTCTAATTGCTTCCAAAATCCATCAATGACACCTAGCAGTATATGGTAGCAACCCATCAGAACTGAAGATGAACCACTCGGTGTAGCTACCTATGTGATTGAGTTCCTCTATCATGAGTCTTGACTGAATTAGGGTTAAGGTGAACTCGCCAAACCCAACATCAGTCATATGAATCAATCGATTGATCTGAGTCCGATGTGAAACCCCAATGGAAAACTCTTTTCCTTTATTTCACTCTGCCATGGCCATGGGCTTAAGGACTCGATCTTTCGATAATCATAGGACTACTCTCATTTATCAAGGTTGATAGATCCCATCTTGGTGCGATCTGGTTCCTACAATGAATATGCTACAGCCAACATACACCTTAGGATTCCGAATGGCTAGAGACTGAGTTATGGTGTAGTCAAACTATAACACACTTAAAGTAAACTGTCGATGCACCTCAGGTCAAAGAACTAGACACACAACTGCAGCATCGAGCTAGTCATCGACGAGAAGGTAGACTTCCTTATGACTGCTCGATATGGTCACGCTCAGTACTTTCATTCTCAATGAATACCTGTACTCTTGCTTCAGTGTCTCCACACCGTAGACTCAAGACACATCTACCCTAAGGAAGTGATCGTACACCAGCCTTCTGGATCGATCACCATCCTCGTGATGATCCTATGGTCAGGAGCTGTTTATGAGTTAGTTATGTAAATTTATGCCTTAAATTTTCAACTCTTGAAAATATAAATTGACATTCCTACTAACTTAAAGGATGTATCACAGACACAGTGTATACAATGTGATAGAAGAATAACCCATTTATTGATTTATAGTCAAAATTATAAATTTATCCTTAGATTTGTACAGGAATGTGTCAGCCAATCTGGCATCTAGGGCACACATCTAACAAACTCCCACTTGACCTAATTCCAATTGGCTATATATTTAAGTCCCATCTTCTCAAGGTGGGCTTCGATCTTTTGCTGGCCTAATGGCTTTGTCTGTGGGTCTGCCACATTGTCTGTGGAGTCAACTCTCTTGACCTTGACATAACCCTTTTCAAGGTAATCACAGATCAGATGGAATCATCGCTTGATGTGCTTAGACTTCTGATGAGACCTTGACTCCTTAGCTAGGGCTATGGTGCCATTATTGTCGCAGTAAAGAGGAATGTTATCTGATGACATCACTCCAAGCTCCACGACAAGCTTCTTATACCAGAATGCCTCTTCGTAGCTTTCGATGCAGTAATATACTCTACCTTCATGGTGGAATCAGCAATCACCGTCCGCTTGAAACTCTTCCAGCAAACTGCACCACCATTGCAAATGAACAGACTCCCAGATGTTGACTTTCGATCATCTATATCATATATAAAGTCTGAGTCTGTATATCCCTGAATCTGAAGTTCTCCATTCCCAAAGACTAGAAACATATCCTTAGTCCTTCTTAAGTACTTAAGGATACATTTCACAGAAGTCCAGTGCTCTTCATCTGGATTCGACTGATATCTACTTGTGACACTCACAGCATGGGCTATATCCGGTCGTGTACATAGCATGGCATACATGAGGCTCCCTATTGCCAAAGCATCAAGAAATTTGCTCATGCATTCAATCTCCTCAGGTGTGCTAGGGCACATCTTCTTGGAGAGATGAATGCCATGTCTAAAAGGTACTAAACCTCTATTGGAGTTTTCCATGCTAAACCTTTTTAGCACCTCCTCTATGTACATCTTATGCAAAAGTCCTAGCATCCTATTTGGTCTATCTCTATAGACCTTAATACCCAGTATAAAGGATGCCTCTCCTAGATCTTTCATAGAGAACTCCTTAGACAACCATACTTTGACTGAGGTCAACATAGGAATGTCATTTTCAATTAGAACGATGTCATCTACGTACAATACGAGGAAGATAATTATGCTCCCACTGACCTTTTTGAACACATATGGTTCCTCCTCGTTCTTGATGAAATCAAATATTTTGATCACATCATTGAAATGAGTATTCCAGCTCCGAGATGCTTGCTTAAGTCCATAAATGGATCTTTGCAGCTTGCAGACCTTGTGATCATCATCACTAGATGTGAAACCAAGTGGCTGTTCCATATAGATATCTTCCTCAAGATGTCCATTTAAGAATACCGTTTTCACGTCCATCTGCTATATTTCATAATCGAAATAGGCTGCAACAGAAGCAATGTGCAGATGGATTTTAGCATGGCTACAGACGAGAAGGTATCCTGATAGTCAATGCCTTTGTGCTGACTATAACCTTTCGCTACGAGCCTAGCCTTGAATGTCTCTACATTCCCATCTGCACCTATTTTTCTCTTGAAGATTCATTTACACCCAATAGGTATAATACTTTCAGGTGGATCTACCAAGGTCCAAACTTGGTTTGAGTGCATCGAGTCAATTTCTGATCTCACTGCCTCTAACCATTTCTCGAAGTCAATATCTGATAACACCTTATCATAAGTCTTGAAATCATCACCATGAGCCCCATTTTTCGTGAGGAACATTTTCTCTACATCCTCCTGTATGGTACCTAAGTATCTTTCAGGAGGACGGGAAACCCTAGTCGACCTACGAGGTGGAAGAGGTTGTGTTAGGACTAGTTCTAATTGATTGGGTTCCTCAAGTTCTTTAGCTCGTTGCTCTTGGGAGACATTCTCCTTAAGCTTAATTATTCTTTCCGATGCCACTATCTTGAATAAACTATTTTTCAAGAAAAATAGCATTTCGACTCACAATCATATTGTGGTCTTCCAGAATATAGAAATAGTATCCTAATGACTCTTTAGGATATCCTATGAATCGAGCTCTAAAAGATCTGAACTCTAACTTGTCCGTCTGCTATCTCTTGACATGAGCCGGACAACCCCAAATTTTGAGATGATGCAGATTTGGCTTCTTACCATATCATATCTCATATGGTGTGGTAGGAATGGTTTTAGATGGAACCCTATTCAATACATATATTGCTGTCATGAGACAATGTCCCCAAAAAAATTTAGGGAGATCCGTGAAGCTCATCATGGAACGGACCATATCTAATAGGGTCTGATTTCTCCGTTCTGAAACCCCATTGAGTCGTGGCATTTTAGTTGGAGTCCATTGAGAGTATATGCCATTGTCCTTAAGATAGTCTAGGAACTCTCGACTAAGGTATTCACCTCCTCGATCTAATCGAAGAACTTTAATGGGCTTTCCTGTTTATTTTTCTACTTCATGTCTGAATTCTTTGAACCTTTCAAATGCTTCAGACTTGTGTTTCATTAGAAACACATACCCGTACCTAGACATATCATCAGTAAAGGTAGTGAAGTAGACATAGTTGCCTTTAGCCGGCACATCAAATGGGCCGCACACATCCGTATGTACTAGGGCAAGTAGGTCTGTGGCCCTTTTCCTATGTCCTACAAAAGGGAGTTTGGTCATTTTGCCTTGAAGGCATGATTCACAAACTGGATATGACTTGGAAGTCAACGGACTCAATAGTCTGAATTTCTCCAACTTGTTAACCCTGTCTTCTACTATATGACCTAGCCTTAGGTGCCATAGATACCTATCATTTAGACTATCTTTAGGCCTTTTAATTCCTATGGCATTCATATTTTGCTCGATATTAAATACAGATACATCAATATGTAGCTGATAGAGACCGTTAATAAGAAAACCATTTGTAACTTTATTATTTTCATAAAATATGTTACAATGGTCCTTATGAAAGCTAATCACATAGCCTTCTTGTGCTAAACATGAAATAGAAATCAAATTCTTGCTTGCTGCAGGCACATAATAACAATCTCTAAGAAATAAATCTAATCCTAACGGTAATCACAGAGGGTAGGTTCCCACGGCCACAGCAGCAACTCTTGCTCCATTCCCGATGCGTAGGATCATCTCTCCATCCCTCAGCCTCCTACTCTCCTCAAGACCCTGCATAGAAGTGCACAAATGAGCACTAGAACCAGAGTTAAGCACCCAACTGGATGCAAAAGAAATCATAAGATTAGATTCTAAAATAAGCATACCTCCAGAAGGACCATCCTTTTTATTCATCATGATGGCCAGGTACTGAGGACAATTTCGCTTCCAATGGCCGTCTGATTGGCAGTGAAAATATTTTTTCTTTTCAGCAACCTTTTTCTTCGTTCTGTCTTCTTCTTCTTCCCATCCACCTTCTACTTCTTCGTAGACTTCTTTTTCTTTCCAAAAGACTTTCTCTTGGAAGAAGTCCGCTCCACAGTAAGAACTGAGCCTTTTAAACCCTTCATAGAAAATTCAGTCGTAACCAACATGTTCATCAACTCAGCCAAGGTACACTGCATCTTATGCATATGAAAGTTCATGATGAACTGACCATAAGCATCGGACAAGGGCTGAAAGATCACATCAATCTGAAAATCCTTATCTAAGATGATACCGAGCTTCTCAAGCTCCTCAAGATCTTTGATCATTGTCAAACAATGATCTTGGACTGACTGTCCATCATGCATTTTAGCCTTAAAAAGTCTTTGACAGACTTGATACTTGGCTGTGCGACTTTGTTCACCAAACAACTCTTGTAGGTGAGCCAACATTTGGTGGGTAGTCATAATATTCTCATGTTGGTACTGCAAGTCATCAGACATTGCACCCAACATGTAGACCTTGCTTTGTTATCATCATCCATCTATTTTTCCAGAGATGCTCTCTATTCAGTAGTCGGACGTGCTGGCATGGCAGGTGGGTCCTGGTCCAAGACATGAGTCAATTTTTTGAAATCCAGAATAATTTTGTAGTTCCTCAACCAGTCCTTGAAATTAGATCCAGTCAATCTGTGAGTGTCTAGTATTTTGGTTAGGGGGTTGGATGCAGACATGTTTCCTATAGAGAGTCAATAGTTTCTAGTTTGATTTTGTAATCAGACTTAATCAATTTGTTTAAAAAATTTATTTTTAAATATATTATGCTTTCACTATTTTCTCAGATCCCTATACTCCCTAGGTAGAGAGATGTGAAAATCTTCGTGATTAGTGATTTCTAGTGGGTGGTGCAGTTTCACCGACTGGCTCATCACCTCACCTAACAGTTATTGATGATGGATCAATCAATGAGTGGACAACTCTTATCCAATGATTCTCTAATCATAGTGCATCCAAAACTTGGTCTCTAATTCATGAAGCTCACCGTGCCCGGAATATTACTCCAATCCTTAGTTAAGTCAAACCCACCATTTTCATGAACTAGATTCTTGATTGGGACCCTCACCGTATTCAGAATATTGAGCCCAACCCATCCTCTAATTCGTAGCATCCAATGCCTAATAGACATGGTTGCATCTTCCCGGTGCAACTGAGCCACTGTATCCAGTCGAGAACAATCAATCCCAGGAATGGCCTGCACATCCACAATGGTGGAAGACCTAGACTTAATATTTTCTTAGGAAGATTTGATTTAGGTCTCTTTAAACTTGGCTTGACATAGTCATAACAATTATGACTAACCTAGTGGCATTGGTTAGCTCGAATTGTTAGCCACCTTAATCAAAACTAGATCGACACATATAGCCAGGTAAGTGAGACCGATGGAAGGGATATGCCATTAACTCGACAAGAATGCATTCGAGTCGAGTAGCTCCCAATTAAAAATCAGTCGATCGCATCTACCCAACTTACCTTAGACACCAAATTGTCGAACCAAAACTAATTGGGTTAGCCTACAATTCAGGCTCTAACTACTAAGCCAAATTAGGTCTTAACTTGATCGAATCACATCTAAATATGATTCGACCTTGACCCAGACTTAATCCTATTAGGCTGGTCAATTATTAGCTTTCTGATCTCACCTAACAACTGTTGATTCGATTTGATCAACCGCTAGACCTAATTGAGCTACCCAAGCCTGAACCCAATTTTATGAAAATGACTTAGATCTGAAATTCTCAATTTTAGATCTAACTTAATTTCATAAGCTTAATTCATTAATTAAGTCTTGGGTTCATAAATAAAATATGTAAAATAAATCCTAGGATTTCAGGATCTAGGGTTTTGCAGAAAAGTAAGTTTTGATTTCTGATTAAGGATGAACGCACAGCACCCCTACACGTCATAAGAACACCCATTGAATGGAAGGAGAGGGCTTTTAAATCCTACTTTATTCTTATGATCGGACGACCATGAGGAACACCTTAATCAGAAATATAAATTTAACTACAAAACTAGTTAGATCTAAATTTACATATCACATATACAATTTAGGATCTAACTAATACATGCTTTGCATACATCTCATGTATCAAAATTTGATCTAATTAACATGCTTTCAGATTTAATACATTACATATAATATCTAAAAAATAAAATTTAAATTGAACTATTCAACATAAAATTTATTCTAGACAGTTACTAGAATAATTCTACAACTAGTCTAGGCATGCAACAGATCAATCTTATGTATTATCCAAATTTTTATTTTTTATTTTTGATCTGAATATAATATTTATATCATCAAAAAATAAATAATAAATTAGATTTAAATTATATTTTAATCTCATTAAAACATAAACTTACAAGACTATTCATAGATCAAAACTATTCCTAATCTAGTCATGCATCTCATGCATGTTAGATCTTCTCAGATTTAATTTTAAATATTTTAATTTTAGATCCTATCACATCTAATGTAACATCTAAAATATTTTAATATCAGATAAATTAAAATTAAAATTAGATCTAAATTAGATCTGAAACTGAGCCATGAACCTGGCTCTGATACTAGTTGAAGGAAAAACTATCTTTTTCCTTGTAGGATCTTTCAGAATTCATCAAATCTGGGGTGGAATAATTTTAAACAAAATTTTATCCTACATTTATTTTAGATCTAAATTTTTAGATCTAATTTTATTATCTGATATTAATTTAAAATAAATCTAAAAATATGAGAAAACATGAAATACCTTAAGGGTAATCTGATTACCCTGTAGATGATCGCAGCAAGCCTGAGGTTCTAATTTAGCCACGCAATTGCCTGGTCTCTACCAATATCCACTTAGGTAGGATCTGGATCATCTTCTCCATGCAAATCTTTTCTCCAAAAATCAGAACTAAATCTGATTAGGTAGATCTTCAAAAGTCTTCCTGAAGTTGGAGCAGTAGCCTATCGAAGAAGTCCTGCAGCCTTCTTGTAAAAGGCATCACCATGCCTTAGACCTTTGCCAGATGGATGTCCAACTCCTTGGACGTGAAGAGGAGAAGGAGAGATATAGATGGGATGTAGAGAAGAAGAAAGGGGGTGGCAGCTTTGATAGGTTTGGTGCAATCAATTGAAACCCTAAGCGCAAATAAGGTTTATATAGACCCTGCTGCGCTGCGCAGTGCCACATTATTTGACCAATCAAAAAATTCTAATAAATCCAAAAAAAATTTGATTGGTAGAGTGATATCTTCTGATCATATCAGATAAGAACCCCACCCTTTCTCCAAGAGTTGGCACCAACTTTGGATAAGCACAAAGGAAGGTTGGCACCAACTAGTCCATATTGATCAAGACTCTCCATCCTTATCCACTAGGGGTGCCCACTTAATCCAATTGGGCTCACGTCGTAATCTGATTATGGCACCTAATTTAATGTGGTTTTGGTATGTGGACACTCCACAAAATTTTTCCAATGAGCTCTTACCAAGTGGCCTTCAATTTAAGACCCATATGTCAATATTTGACAGATGTCCTAAAATGAAAATGGCAGGTGACAGGAATTAGCAGGTGTTGTCTTAAATTCATCTCATGAATTAAGATAAAATTTTTTTGATCTAGACAAGCTTCATTTAGACTAAGAGAAACCTTCTCAAGGTTCTCTATGTGAGTCAAATCATATTTGGCTTAGTCAAGATAGAAAAGATTACACGAGAAGAAAGTTAGGCTCAATCGTGTGCTAGCATGATTTTCTTGAATCTAATTGGATTTAATCTAAATCAATTGGGCTAGCCCAATTGATGACATCCAGATCCTAACTCTTGTTAGTGTGATCCAGTTAGGTTTAATTCTGTATGGTAATGAGACATGTCGTGATCTCATCATCGACATCATCGAAACTCCTTTCGATGGACCAGAACTCTTCTGATTCAAATAATTAAAATGATCGATCATCAAGATCATTCTAATTGCTCCCAAAATCCATCAGTGATATCTAGTAGTATATGGTAGCTATTGCTCCTAGATTGATTTTGATGATTACAAAGCAGATTGAAGGGATACAAATATTTTAAAATGAAAAAGTCTTTATGCTCTTCAAGGGCAAAATTATAATTTCACTAAAATCCTGATTTGATAGTATCATTTGGTAGAACAAATGATTTGAAATCTATTGGTGAAAATTTTATTGTGTTTGGACTTATATTTTTGAAGTTATGAAGGTTTGAAGTGCATGAGTCGACTCACGAGTCAACTCATGGCACTGTGAGCTGATTGGCACGCAAAAATTCTCCTTGGCACGCTAGTTTTCTGGCTTGGCATGACCTGTGAGTCGACTCATGAGTCGACCCACAAGGCATGAGTCGACTCATGAGTCGACCCCTGCTAATTTGAGCCAAAAATTTCCAGAAACGCATTCTCTGGTTTTTGCAACAGAGGTCGACTCATGAGTCGACCCTGAAGCATGAGTCGACTCATGAGTCGACCCCTGCGATGGGAAATGTCAGCAACGGCTATTTTTTTGCCCATTTTAATTGCCATTTATGCTTCCTAAAAATCCTCTAACGGCTCTTTATCTACCTAAATTATTTTCTCTTGCTTCTAATGCTACAAAATGCTTTAAATGGTGAAAGAAATTGCAGATTAAATAGTGGATCAAACGTGAAATCAAATGAGCAGAGAAAAAGAGAAGAACAGAAGAAAGGATCCGAAATTTGCAAGAAAAAGCCTGAGATCAACGAAAAATCCAAAAAGAAAAAGAGAGAGGATCCACAATATACCAGAGAGATTGTGAAAGAGAAAAGCAAGATCTTTCAAGGAGAGAATTCTTCACGCCTATTGTTTCAACCTTGATCTAGAGATCGTTCAAAGCTTTCAAGAGATCTTCAATCAACAATCAACCTCTTCTCAAGCATTCAAGCGTTCATCCACTTTGAGAAAATCCGAAAAAGGGTTCTTCATTTGAGTAAAACTTTTATTGTTATATTCGCTCATTTAAAGGAGCTGTTATTGTATTAATCTGTGCTCTAAATTTTCTAACTCTTTGTGAGTTTTTGTTCTTATTTTTGGAGGATTTCCAAAACAAAGAAAGGTTGATCCGAACCTGAAATCGGAGTGTTTTGGGTTTACTTGTACCCGGAAATAAGTGATCTAGCTTGGGATAGCTAGTGTCGGAGTTTCCGACGTTTTGTATTCGGGTTGAATACAAAGGATAGTGGATTGAAATTCCCAAGTAGGATCTTGGGGAGTGGATGTAGGTGCAAGGTTAGCACCGAACCACTATAAATCTTGTGTTTGTGGTGTGCTTTATCGCTTCACTTTATTTCTTTATTATATTCTTGCATTCCTGCTTTAGGTAATTTATATTGAATTAAAGTCTTTGTTTTGATCTTCATAAGTAATCTGTTGGGCTTAAAATTTTTAGAAACCCAATTCACCCCCCCCCCTCTTGGGTTGCATAGCTGGGCAATAAGTGGTATCAGAGCCGGTGCTCTAGCCCTTCTTTGATCTAATAATCAAAGAGCCAAAGATCTATGGCAACCCATGTTGGAACTTCTCTAGCCGAGGGGCAATCAACAAACCGACCTCCACTTTTCAATGGGTCTAATTACACCTATTGGAAAGCTCGGATGAAGATTTTCATACAAGCACTCGACTATGATATGTGGAGTATCATAGTGAATGGTCCTCACACACCCACCAAGATTATAGATGGTGAGGAGTCAACCAAACCCGAGAAAGAATGGGATGAGGTTGACAAGAAATTGGCACAATTAAATGCCAAAGCCATGAATGTTTTTTATTGTGCACTAGATGCTAGTGAATTTAATCGCATTTCTACTTGTGCATCTGCTAAAGAAATATGGAATAGGTTAGAAGTAACCCATGAGGGAACAAATCAAGTAAAAGAGTCTAAAATAAACATGCTTGTACATAAATATGAATTGTTCAAAATAGAGCATGATGAGTCCATAACTGCTATGTTTACTCATTTTACTGATATAATCAATGGTTTAAAGAGTCTTGGCAAATCTTATACTAACAGTGAACTTGTAAGGAAGATTCTCAGGTCACTGCCAAGAACTTGGGAAGCCAAGGTGACTGCCATCCAAGAAGCAAAGGACTTGAACACTCTACCTCTAGAAGAGCTTCTTGGATCCTTGATGACTCATGAACTTAGCATGAAGCAACATCAAGAGGATGAAGTCAAAAAGAAAAGAACCATTGCCCTCAAATCCACAACTTCGCCTGATTATGAAACGGATGACTCTGAAGATGAAGATCAGGATGAAGAGATGGCTCTCATCACCCGAAATTTAAGAAGTTTCTAAGAAAAAGGAAACAGGGGATGAGAAAGAAATTCACAAAAGGGGATCAAAGTAAAGAAAAGGAGAAAGATCAACCCCCTATATGCTACGAGTGCAAGAAGCCAGGATATTTCAGATCCGAATGTCCACAATTGAAGAAAGGTCCAAAGAAGTTCAAAAAGAAGGCAATGATGGCGACCTGGAGTGCGAGTGATGACTCAAGCTCCGATGAGGAAACCTCAACAGAACAAGCCAATCTGTGCCTGATGGCACATGAAAATGAGGTAACTTCTGAATCCACTAGTGAATTTACTTTTGAAGAATTGCATGAAGCATTCTATGATTCAATTGATGAATTAAAGAAACTAGGGAAGAAAAACAAAGAGCTAAAATTGGAAAATCAGTCCTTAGTGAAAAAGCTGAAAATCTTTCAATTGAAAAATTCACCTTGATTCAAGAAAATCAAAACTTAAAGGATGAAATGAACAAGCTGAAATCTATAGTAGATAAGTTCACCTTAAGTTCAAACAAACTAAATATGATCCTTGAAAATCAGAAAGCTATATATGATAAGACTGGACTTGGTTATAAACCCCTGAAGAAACAAAAATTTCTGAAGGATATTTATGTAAATTATTCAAGTAACAAGTCTACAAATATTACTTGTTTTAAATGTGGAAGAATAGGACATAAATCATACACATGTCTTATTAACAAATATGCAAACACAAAGAAAATATGGGTTCCAAAAGGAACCATTCTGACTAACCTGAAAGGACCCAAGAAAGCTTGGGTACCTAAGACAGAAACGTGACCTTTGCTTGCAGGTGTGTCTAGCATCCCAAGAAGGAAACAGGAAATGGTATCTTGACAGCGGATGCTCGAGACACATGACTGGTGATGAATCACAATTCATCACGCTTGATGCTAAGGATGGAGGGATGGTCACCTTTGGAGATAATGGCAAAGGAAAGATCATCGGGATAGGTAACATTGGTATCACTCCCTCCAAATACATTGAGAATGTTTTATTAGTTAAAGGTTTAAAGCATAACTTACTTAGCATTAGTCAATTCTGTGATAAAGGGTATAAAGTAAGTTTTGAATCATCTGTTTGCATTGTGACGAGTCCTATTAACGATGGCATTAAATTTATAGGACATAGGCATGGCAATGTTTATATGGTAGACTTGAATGATTTAACAAAATTAGACATGCAATGCCTAGATTCCTTAAATGCTAAAATAAATGAGACTAGTTGGCTGTGGTATCGTAGACTTGCACACATTAGCATGCATTCTCTCTCAAAATTAATTAAAAAGGATTTAGTTCTCGATTTGCCAAAACTGAATTTTGAAAAGGATAGAATTTGTGATGCATGCCAATTAGGTAAACAAACTAGAGTATCATTTAAATCCAAAAACACTGTTTCAACTTCTAGACCTTTAGAGCTCTTACATATGGATTTATTTGGACCAACTAGAACCACTAGTCTAGGAGGAAAACGATATGGATTTGTAATAATAGATGATTACTCTCGTTTTACTTGAGTTTTCTTTTTGGCTCACAAAAATGAAACTTTTATATTTTCACTAAATTTTATCGAAAAGTCTCTAATGAAAAAGGTTTTTCAATTCAAAATATTAGAAGTGACCATGGAACTAAATTTGAAAATCAAGATTTTGAAAATTTTTGTGATGAAAATGGAATTGGCCATAACTTCTCTGCTCCAAGGACACCCCAACAGAATGGGGTAGTTGAAAGGAAAAACAGAACCTTAGAAGAAATGGCCCGTACCATGCTTTGTGAAAGCAACCTTCCAAAATATTTTTGGGCGAAAGCAATTAACACAGCATGTTACATTTTAAATCGTGCTTTAATTAGACAATTTTTAAAGAAAACCCCCTATGAACTTTGGAAAGGAAGAAAACCAAATATTGCATATTTTCATATTTTTGGTTGCCGATGTTTTGTATTAAATAATGGCAAAGAAAAACTTGATAAATTTGATGCAAAATCAGATGAAGCAATCTTTCTAGGTTACTCCTCCACTAGTAAAGTATTTAGAGTTTTCAACAAAAGAACTTTAGTAGTTGAGGAGTCCATACATGTTATTTTTGATGAATCTAACGATCTTCCTTCAAGGAAGAATGAGGGTGTTGATGATGCAGAGCCACTAATAGAAGGTATGAAGGAGATCACTCTGAAAGACTCAGCAACTCCAAAAGACAAGGATCAAGAAGACGAACAAAATGAAAGAGGTGAAGAAATTCAAGAACAACCTCAAGGTACAAATGACCTACCCAAGGAATGGAGGTATGTTCACAACCACCCTAAGGAGTTAATTATCGGTGATCCTATGCATGGGGTAAAAACTCGTTCTTCACTTAGAGATGTACTTAATCATTGTGCATTTGTATCTCAACTTGAACCTAAAACTTTTGAAGAAGCTGAAAATGATCATAACTGGATTAATGCTATGCAAGAAGAACTTAATCAATTTGAAAGAAATAATGTTTGGACCTTAGTAACAAGACCTAAAGATTATTCAATAATTGGCACAAAATGGGTCTTTAGAAATAAATTAGATGAGCATGGAAATGTAATTAGAAATAAAGCAAGACTGGTTGCTAAGGGATATAATCAAGAAGAAGGAATTGATTTTGATGAAACCTTTGCACCTGTTGCTAGATTAGAAGCCATTAGACTTCTACTTGCTTATGCTTGCTTTATGAAATTCAAATTATTTCAAATGGATGTTAAAAGTGCATTTTTAAATGGATATATTTCTGAAGAAGTATATGTAGAACAATCCCCTGGATTTGAAAATCATGCTTTTCCCAATCATGTCTTTAGATTAAATAAAGCTTTATATGGTCTAAAATAAGCACCTAGAGCATGGTATGAAAGGCTAAGCAAATTTCTACTAAATAATGGTTTCTCAAGAGGCAATGTAGATACAACCCTATTTATTAAAAGAAACCAAAATGATATGCTAATTATACAAATTTATGTTGATGACATAATTTTTGGGTCTACTAATGAATCTCTTTGTCAAGACTTTGCTAAGCTTATGCAGGGAGAGTTCGAGATGAGCATGATGGGAGAACTCACTTTCTTCCTCGGACTCCAAATCAAATAATCAAAAGAGGAATCTCCATCACCTAAAGCAAGTACACCAAGGAACTACTCAAAAGATTTGAAATGGAGAACTGCAAACCAATAGGCACACCAATGAGTCCCTCATGTAAGCTTGACAAGGATGATGAAGGTAAAAGCGTAGACTTAAAATACTACAAAGGTATAATTGGCTCATTATTGTATTTAACTGCAAGTAGGCCTGATATCATATTTAGTGTTTGCTTATGTGCAAGATATCAATCTAATCCTAAGGAATCTCATTTGAATGCTGTTAAAAGAATCCTTAGATACTTAAATGGTACTCAAACTATAGGGTTATGGTACTCTAAGGACTCACAAATTAATTTGTTAGGATATTCTGATACTGATTTTGCTGGATGTAAATTAGATAGAAAAAGCACAAGTGGAACTTGCCAATTTTTTGGAGTAAACCTAATCTCATGGTTTAGCAAGAAACAAAATTCGGTGGCACTGTCTACGGCTGAGGCCGAATACATTGCAGCCGGAAGTTGTTGTGCTCAAATCTTGTGGATTAACCAACAACTCGAAGATTTTGGAATCAAACTTAATGAAACACCAATAAAATGTGATAATACAAGTGCCATAAATCTATCTAAAAATCCAATTCAACACTCAAGATCTAAACATATTGAAATAAGACATCATTTCATAAGAGAACATGTTCAAAACAAAAATATAATTCTTGAATATGTTTGCACTGAAAATCAATTAGCCGATATCTTTACAAAGGCCCTTAGTGAGGATAGATTCTGTGAAATTAGGAGAAATCTAGGAATTCTAGATCCATTTGTCTGAAATTTCTCAATTTCCAAAGAATAGATGTCAAAAACTCTTAGAACTCAATTTTCAACATCTATCCTGATCCCAAAAGCTCAGATTTATCACTCTAAAAACTTATCATTGAGCAAAATTCCTTCACTCAAAATTTCAAATTTTTCTAGAATTTATTCACATTTTTCCTAATTTTCTGAACTTCATGAGTCGACCCCCATGAGTCGACTCAATGGCAAACTTGTAAATCCCACCAACTTTCAACGGGTTCATTGTTTTTATAAGGGTTACTGTTTGTGAGACGACTCATCTTCCCATCGTTCTTCTTCCAAAAGCCATCTTCTCCAACTCTTCTTGCTCCAAATCCAAGGATCAATTCTGAGGCAATTCTCCCTCCTACTCTCCACCAAAAATTACCTCCTTCAAAAGGATTTTCTGTGCTTTCTCGCTTTGCTTGGCGCGGTTTGAACGTGCCCTAGCACTTCACCGAACTTCCAAAATCCACTTCTTTTCTCCACTAAAATTTCTCTTTACTCTCTTGTGATTCCTCCTCTTCTCAATTCAAGTCTTCTTGTCTACTACTTTATTGGATATGGCTCCAAAGATGAAGCTTCCCCAAAGAAGGAAATCAATCCGTGAGCCTGAAGAAGTTGTCCGAAAGAAAAGGCATGCTCAGTCTTCCAGTGTTTCCACTCCAGTTTCAGTACCTGCTCAAGGTCTCTCTCAATCCTCCATAAGCCCCAGTGTAAATCCTCTTTCTGATAGAAAAGTAGAAACCGGAAAAATATAGATTTTCGGTTCTTTGAGAAAGAAGGCTTTACTTTTGCTACCAAGATCAAAAATCAAGGATGGGAACTTTATTGCTCTCTCAAGGAAGTCACCTATGTTGATCTAGTCAGAGAGTTCTACCAGAACCTACATTATGGAAGTGGGTCAGTGACTTCAACAGTCAAGGGGATTGACATATGCTTGGATTCTAGGATATTGGGAGATATACTTCAGTTGCCTAGTGAAGGATACTCATATATGGAACTCCCAATTAAAGAAGAAGAGATCAAAATTATCTTAGGAGAAGCTTTTTCAGGAAGTTTAAACAAATTGGAAGCAAAGCTATTATCCATTGAGATGAGGGTCCTGCATCAAATTGTAACAAAACTCTTCTTTCCTAGGAGTGGTAGACATGACTTACTTTCCGACAGAGATGTTTGTGTCATGTTTCATATCATCACTCAGACCCCCCTAAACCTCCCTGCACTTATGATAGAGGCCATGAGAGAAACTTTGAACAGATCCAAGGCACACTTGCCTTATGGTATGGCCCTTACTAGAGTATTTAGGAGGTTTGGAGTTAGCTGTGAGGGGGAGGCTGCTACCAAGCTCTCACATGTGGACACTTTCAACCAACACAGCCTGCACCGAATGGGAATTACAAAGACTGTTGGTGGTTGGATCAAGGGCTCTGAAGAAAGAACTGAGGAGAGAGTTGAGGAAAGAGTTGAAGACAGAACTGAAGGCAGAGTAGAAGAAGAAGGTCCATCTTCTCCTGTACATGACTTCAGGGAAGCATCACCGGATACCCAGTTCATTCCTGATACTGAGGCTGGCCCTTCAGAGTTTACTAGGATGCCCACACCAGTGTATCAGCCAGAGAGCAGAGCACCTCATTCAGAGTTCAGACTGGCTGACGATCAGATCGAGCATATTTCACAGCATGTGGCTTCTTTGCTGTCTAGCCAGTGGGGTAGTACTTCTTTTGCACCTGGTGCCACCTCTTCTGATCAGACCATTACTCCCCACATCTCCACTGTATTTCAGATGATTTCAGATCAGTCTGTCAGGATACAGCAGCTTGAGGACACAGTCTGGAGACTGACTGGCAGAGTTCTTGACTTGCAGGGGCAAGTCCTTGCATTGGCCCATCCCCAGCCACAGGAGTCTACTATTGAGGTCACAGACCTCACTGCAGAGGCTGGCAGGCTCAGAGGAGCACTAGAAGGTGGATATGAATTACTGAGGAAAGAGATCCGAGGATCGAGTGAGCATGCTACCACCCAGTTCACTGCTCTACTTCAATCTATTTCCAGAGCACTGAACGTACTTGATTCTATTAGACTCACCCTTTCTGTTCAGTCCCTAGCATCTCAGCGTTCTCAACCACCCAGTTCATCTCGTTCTCCTGCTCGTGCCAGAGGCAGACGGGGTAGAGGACGCACTTCTGATCCATCATCTCCTCACCCTATATCTGATGACTCCGATCATTGACCTATCTTGATCATAACTAGATCCTAGGTGTTAGTATTTTGTTTTAGGATCTATACCTCGGGGCCATGTATTGACAATTAGCTGGTTGAATTTTATTTTTAAGAACCATGTATTGAAACAATTATGATATTAATGGAATCATCTTTTACCTATATTTCTACCTCTTTGTAATGATCATATTTTGCTTATATATTTTCTTCTTGTTGAAATATTGTCTTCTCCTTGTTGTTGTTTGCTGTTGATAATTGCTATATTAAGGGGGAGCAAACATCTGTGAAAAACTCTAAAGAGGAAGAAAATAAAGAATATTTCAGAAAAAGAAAAGGAAGAGTTAACTATGTTTGATGATGTCAAAAAGGGGGAGAAATTAAACAAAAACAAAAATTGAAATTAGACAACAAAAAGCAAAACCCTAAATTATGAGAAAAAGGGGGAGAAATTAAACAAAAACAAAGATTGGAAGATTAAAACAAATATTAGAGAAATTAAATAAATATTGGAGAAATTAAACAAAAAAAAAATTGAAAAATTAAATAAAAACAAAAATTAAAATTAGACAAAAAGCAAAACCCTAAATTATGAGAAAAAGGGGGAGAAATTAAACAAAAACAAAGATTGGAAGATTAAAACAAATATTGGAGAAATTAAAATAAATATTGGAGAAATTAAACAAAAACAAAGATTAGAAGATTAAAACAAATATTGGAGAAATTAAATAAATATTGGAGAAATTAAATAAAAACAAGGATTGAAAGATTAAACAAAACTTTGAGAAATTTGGTATCGAAATTTGGTATCAGACAGAACTTAAACAAAAAGTCATCCATCAAAGCAAAATCATAAGTACAATGCAAATAAGTATTTTTTTTATATGCTCTGATATATTTCAAAATTCAAACTTGCTCTGATACATCTTTTGAAATTTTATTCACCTTGATACATCTTAAGCAATTTATTTTACCCTGATACACCCTACAATTTCTTTTAACTTGCTCTGATACATGATAAAATTTAATCCGATACAGTGTGAAGGTTTCTCTGATAAATTATAACATTTGATCTGATATAGTGAGAAAGTTTCTCTGATATATTATAACATTTGCTTTAATACAGTGTGAAATTTTCTCTGATATATTATAAAATTTTTTTTTGCTCTGATACATTGTAAAATCTTTTCTGATAACATTGTAAAAATTATTTTTCTTGCTCTGATACATTGCAAAATTTATTTATCTTCTCTTGCTCTGATATATCTTAAACTCAAAATGATCTAATACCCTTTTCAAATCTTTAAGAAAATGGACAAACTATTTTTGCATTTATATTACTTGCCAAAAGAATCATACTCTTTTCAAGCATATACACCTATAATGGATTCTTTTGAAATTAATGCATTAACATAAATATTTTTGTTCAAATATTTTGTCATCATCAAAAAGGAGGAGATTGTTGCTCCTAGATTGATTTTGATGATTACAAAGCAGATTGAAGGGATACAAATAATTTTAAAATGAAAAAGTCTTTATGCTCTTCAAGGGCAAAATCATAATTTCACTAAAATCCTGATTTGATAGTACCATTTGGTAGAATAAATGATTTGAAATCTATTGGTGAAAATTTTATTGTGTTTGGACTTATATTTTTGAAGTTATGAAGGTTTGAAGTGCATGAGTCGACTCATGAGTCAACTCATGGCATTGTGAGCTGATTGGCACGCAAAAATTCTCCTTGGCACGCTAGTTTTCTGGCTTGGCACGACCTGTGAGTCGACTCATGAGTCGACCCACAAGGCATGAGTCGACTCATGAGTCGACCCCTGCTAATTTGAGCCAAGAATTTCCAGAAACGCATTCTCTGGTTTTTGCAACAGAGGTCGACTCATGAGTCGACCCCTGAAGCATGAGTCGACTCATGAGTCGACCCCTACGACGGGAAATGTCAGCAACGGCTATTTTTTTGCCCATTTTAATTGCCATTTATGCTTCCTAAAAATCCTCTAACGGCTCTTTATCTACCTAAATTGTTTTCTCTTGCTTCTAATGCTATAAAATGCTTTAAATGGTGAAAGAAATTACAGATTAAATAGCGGATCAAACGTGAAATCAAATGAGCAGAGAAAAAGAGAAGAACAGAAGAAAGGATCCGAAATTTGCAAGAAAAAGTCTGAGATCAACGAAAAATCCAAAAAGAAAAAGAGAGAGGATCCACAATATACCAGAGAGATTGTGAAAGAGAAATGCAAGATCTTTCAAGGAGAGAATTCTTTACGCCTATTGTTTCAACCTTGATCTAGAGATCGTTCAAAACTTTTAAGAGATCTTCAATCAACAATCAACCTCTTCTCAAGCATTCAAGCGTTCATCCACTTTGAGAAAATCCGAAAAAGGGGTTCTTCATTTGAGTAAAACTTTTATTGTTATATTCACACATTTAAAGGAGCTGTTATTGTATTAATCTGTGCTCTAAATTTTTTAACTCTTTGTGAGTTTTTGTTCTTGTTTTTGGAGGATTTCCAAAACAAGGAAAGGTTGATCCGAACCTGAAATCGGAGTGTTTTGGGTTTACTTGTACCCGAGAAACAAGTGATCTAGCTTGGGATAGCTAGTGTCGGAGTTTCCGACGTTTTGTATTCGGGTTGAATACAAAGGATAGTGGATTGAAATTCCCAAGTAGGATCTTGGGGAGTGGATGTAGGTGCAAGGTTAGCACCGAACCACTATAAATCCTTGTGTTTGTGGTGTGCTTTATCGCTTCACTTTATTTCTTTATTATATTCTTGCATTCCTACTTTAGGTAATTTATATTGAATTAAAGTCTTTGTTTTGATCTTCATAAGTAATCTGTTGGGCTTAAAATTTTTAGAAACCCAATTCACCCCCCCCCCTCTTGGGTTGCATAGCTGGGCAACAGTAGCAATCCATCAGAACTAAAAATAAACCTCTCGATGCAGCTACCTGTGTGATTGAGTTCCTCTATCATGTGTCCCGACTGAATTAGGGTTAAGGTGAACTCGTCAAACCCAACATCAATCATATGAATCAATCGATTAATCCGAGTCCGATGTGAAACCTCAATGGAAAGCTCTTTTTGATTATTTCACTCTGTCATGGCCATGGGCTTAAGGACTCAATCTTTCGATCATCATAGGACTACTCCTCTCATCTACCGAGGTTGATAGATCCTATCTTGGTGCAATCTGATTCCTACAATGAATATGCTACAGCCAACATACACCTCAGGATTTCGAATGGCTAGGAGACCGAGTTATGGTGTAGTCAAACTAAAACACACTCAAGGTGAACTATCGATGCACCTCAGGTCAAAGAATTAGACACACAACTACAGCATCGAGCTAGTCATCGATGAGAAGGTAGACTTCCTTATGACTGCTCGATATGGTCACTCTCAGTACTCTCATTCTCAATGAATATCTGTACTCTCGCTTCGGTGTCTCCACACCGTAGACTCAAGACACATCTACCCTAAGGAAGCAATCGTACACCAATCTTCCAGATCGATCACCATCCTCGTGATGATCCTATGGTCAGGAGCTGTTTATGAGTTAGTTATGTAAATTCATGCCTTAAATTTTCAACTCTGAAAAATATGAATTGACATTCCTACTAACTCAAAGGATGTGTCACAGACACAATGTACACAATGTTATAGAAGAATAACCCATTTATTGATTTATAGTCAAAATTATAAATTTGCCTTTAGATTTGTACAGGAATGTGTCAGCCAATCTGGCATCTAGGGCACACATCTAACATGAAGAAAGGACAAACTTGATCAATGTTAATCTACCAACAATGGACAAGACCTTCTCCTTCCAAGAGAACAGTCGAGCTTCAATAGTGTGAATAAGAGGAAGCCAATCTGACTTCCTAAGTTTGCCCACTTTAAGAGGGAGCCTAAGATATTTGAAAGGCAACAATGAGGCTTTATAGCTCAACCAAGAAGTAAAGACCGCCCCCCATGATCTATCAAGACCAATAGGCATCACCAAGCTTTTGGAGTAGTTAATAGAGAGACTAGAAAGGAGCTCAAAGGAGAAGATAAAGTTTAAGGTAGCAAATGATCTTTTATTACCATTAGCAAAGATTAAAGTGTTATTAACATATTGAAGTATTTCACTTCCTTCAAGGCCATAAAAAATTTTAGCCAACTTGGCATTTAATAAGAGCTTAGAAAGAGGGTCCACAACCAAAGAGAAAACATAAGGTGACAAAGGATCACCTTATCGAAACTCTCTTTTGTAAGATATCTACTCATCATGATCACCATTGGCACACACTGCAACCTTAGAGGAGAAGAGAATGTTATAAATCGAGCCACACCATTTAGGGGGGGAGCCACGATGAGATAGGAGATCCATAAGATATTTCAAATTCAAATTATCAAAAGCTTTAGAGAAATCAAGCTTACATAAGACACTCAGAGTTTTCTTCATTTTGCACCAATGAATAATTTTATGAGCACTGAAAATATTATCAGGAATAGATCTTCCATTGATGAAAATAGATTGAACAAGATCAACAAGCTAATTCATAAAAGGTTGCAACCATCTTACGAGCACCTTTGAAATAATTTTAATATAAGAGTGAATCAGACTAATTGGATGAAAATCAGAGGGGTAACTCGCTACATCACTTTTAGGAATAAGGCAGAAGTAGGTGTAGTTTAGCCGGGAGAGATCGACATTGTTCTCAAAGAGTTGATGGAATCAGGAAAAGACATTAGGAGCAACATGGTCCCAAAATTTTTGGAAGAAGATTAAGAAAAATCTATCAGCCCAGGACTTTTGTCTTAGGGAAAGCTGAAAATGGCTTCTTTGATTTCATCAAGGGAGAAAGGAGCATCCAGCTTACATAGCTGAGGGAGATTAGAGGGGTAAAGTCTGCCCCAATCCAAATTTAACAAGGGCTTCTTATGCCTAACGAGGATTCTCTTGAAGTAATTAGTGAGAGACTCAAGAATCTGTTTGTGTTCAATGAAATGATTACCTTCCCAAGAAATGTGAGAGATCCAATTTTTTTTGAATGAAAATTAGCAATCCGATGAAAAAAGACAGTATTCCCATCTCCCTTTTGATCCATTTGGCCTTAGATCTTTGTTTCTAGTAGATTTTCTCTCTATGATAGATATCAAAGAGTTTAGTTTTCTCTCTATGAAGATCCCTGATCAAACGAGTGAAGGTAAGGGTCACCTTCCTAGGTTCGGGATTATCTATTCTTTTTGATAGCACAAGAGTGGTATTAAAGTCACCACCGACAATCTAGGGACCCAAAAATAAGGATCTCACCAATCTTAGTTCATCCCATAGGAGATGCTTTCGCTCATGGTCGGAAGGTCCATAAATAATTGAGATGGACCAGGATGCATTCAGAAGAAGATCATGCTAGCAGATACTAACAGAGAAAGAAAGAATTTTCTTTCTAAGGAGAGTGAATCTACTAGAGTCCCATCCCAAAAGAATACCTCCAGAAGAACTGATTGCATCCAGATGGCACCAAGAGTCAATTTTCCCACGAGAAAGTGATCGAAAGATATAGGGATTCACATAATTCAATTTGGTCTCTTGCAAGCCAACCACACAATAGCCACTAGAAGAAATAACATCTTTAACCATCCACCTCTTGGATGGATCACCAAGACCACGAACATTCCATGAAAGAATGGACATTAACAGAGATAAGAATGCCAGTGAAGGAGGAAAGGTAACAAGAGAAAGAAGGAGCAAACTTGGTCACAGACTGTCATTACCAACATCCACTGCTTTTGCCTTTTCAGTTTGAAGAAGGACATCCATCAATTCCTGTGCATTCCCATCAGAAATCTAAATACTGCACAGTTGACCTGTTGCCCAGATATGGAGCCCAAGAGAGGGGGTGAATTGGGTCTTTTTAAAATTTTTTAAGATTAATGCACTTAAATAATATGCTAAAGTGTTGAGCGAAGTGAGTTGATTTACAATAAAAATAAAATCAAATACAAATGATAGGTAACCAAGTATAAATTATAAAGAACAAGTAAAGAGATGCAAGCACAACAAACATAAAGATTTATAGTGGTTCGGTGCCAACCTTGCATCTACATTCACTCTCCAAGTCCCTACTTGAAAATTCAATTCACTAAAAAGATTTCAAAAATATAACATGTTGGATAACCCCGACCCTTGCTATCCAAGCAAGAACACTTATTTTCTAGATACAAGCCAACCCTCAACAATCCGATTTCAGGTTCGGATCAATCCAATTGTGTTTTGAAACCCTCCCAAAACTCAAAAATCCAAAATATAATATGAGAAAAATAGGGTATAAAAATTTCAGCACAAAATCTCCTTAAATGAACACAATAAATATAATAAAAATATAATACTTAAGAGGAAGAAGCTTTTGCTGAACACTCTCAATGAATTGCGCACTTGATTGTAGCTGGAGAGTGGTTGGTGAGCTGATTAAATGCTTCTTTTTCTCTCTTTTAGGAATTTTTGAACTTTTCATGGATGTGAGCTTTGAATGCTTGCAAACTTATGATTTTCTACTTCAAGAGAGTATTTATAGTCACCATTTACACTTGAGAATATCTTAATGTCAGTTTAGAGCCATTGGAGAGTGTTTGATGCACATTAAATGCACTAAAAATGGACTGAAAACTAGCCGTTATGCATGCTCGCAGAATAGGATGTCCCACTAGCAATGAGATGTCCCATGCGGCATCCCAATTGATTAGATAGAAAGTTTAGCTTTTTGTTTTAATCTCAGAGTCTCAAGGGTCATCCTAAATGGGTCATCCCACTATATGGGTTATTCCAAGTGGGTCATCCCACTACGTGCCATGAGCCAAAATGATACGTGCCGGCTATCCAACGAAAGGGGATGACCCAGATGGGTCATCCCATTTTGTGCCAACTCAATTTTTCATATATTTAAGGTCTGAAACTTATCAAAATATTTTCAAATACTTTCAAATAACTTCAAATATTTGATAAGATAATTCTAACTTAATTATCTACTAATAACTTACATGAATAAGATTCATGAGACTTTAATTATTGGGTGTTTAAGATTATGGATCATATTAATTAAGAGTGCAAGTCTCTAATTAATTTTTTTGATAGTTATTTTTGGGTGCCACCTTGATTTGATCAAGTTGGGCGTGTCTATTAATTAGAGGGCTTTTAGTTCTCTCATGGGGCATCTGTAGGAACCAGATCTAGGGTTTCAGGGTTAGATCTTGAAACTTTTTCAAGATCATACAGCGGAAGACTAAAATAAATCAAAATTTATTTTCTAAAATCAAAAAATCCCTAGATCTAAGATCCTATTACATGATTATTACATAGCATTAAATTAAAAATTAAAATATATAAATATAGCATAAACTACATGTTGATCATATCAACATGTTTCTATACTACATCTAATGTATGTATTAAACAATAGATTAGATCTATTACCTTGCAAGTTAGATGTTCTAACCTCGCTAATCCGGGCTTAAGGATGATGTTGCAAGCCGCACATGCGTCCGGCCTCTAGGAGTCGTCCACACGAGCCCACGAATCTCGATCAGAAGTCCTGCTTCAAAAAATCAGCACAGTATGCTAGTACTGCACTGATTCTTCTTTGATGGTTGATCAGGTACCTCCTTCTTCTTGATTTGGACTCTTCCAAAGATGGAAAGTAGAAGGAGGAGTTTCAAATCTAAGACGCTCTCAGGAAACTCAAGATGGAGGGAGGAAAGATATGAGAACAAACAACCCTAGAAGAAGACCCTCTTCTTCTTCTCGTTTCTCTCTCTAGACATCCTAACTTGTGTCTTTTATATCTCCACGACCCAAAGGTCTTTCTCTCTGATTTTTGGATGGATCAAAGGTCTCTCAAATCTCTATCATTTTCAAAAATTTCATAAAGAAACTCATTTTATATAGATAGATATGATAGAGTCCTTGTCCAGGTCAAATACCTAGTCAAGGCTAATCCAAACATGGCAAGTTAAGGGGCGCCCAACTCTTGAGAACCTCCTCCTTATTTTTGTGCATGGATCTTCAGAAAAGGATGCATAATATATATCCTAAAATCCACAAAAATTCCAAAAAAAATTTGGATAAATTTGGTGCAAAATTGAAAGAGTTTTGGATTTCTAAAACTCTATCTCATAGAATTCGAAATCCAAACATATTCCTTTTTGATTTGATCCAAACCACCTTCCATGTAAGAAAGAAGAGAGGAGACCTTTTGTGAACATGGGAGAGACCTGGGAGAGGGCTTTTGTCACACAAAATAAGAGGAGATTGGCGTTGAATGAGAGAGAGGGCGTGGGGAAGGCTTATGTGGTGCAAGGTGGAACCTAGTCTTACTAGGATTCTATCTTATGACTTGTTTTAATTTGGTTTCTCAAATTAAATCAAACCAAAATTAGATCAACCCAATTAAAATAGGTCTTAACCCAATTAAAAACTTAATTTAATCAGATTAAATTAGATTTAAATCTGATTTAATTTTCTAATCAAATTAGAAATTAAATTGATCCAAGTCCTAGTTGAACTAGGACTAGTTTTTTTTTGCACTTGGCTTATCCAATAAACCAATTGGACTAGATCCAATCAAGCTCAAACTAAATATAATTAAATTATATTTAATTAGACTTAATCTCAGCCCATTGGCTTAATCAAATTAAGCCAATTAGCAATCGAATTGCTAATCGATCCTCCTGCAACACTTGCACTAGGTTAAATGTCAATCGTATTGATCATTTAACCTTAGAACGATTCTTAATCGTTGATCAACCATCCGATCGGATCATGAACTCTAATGTGTGTGACCTCATAGGTTCAAACCTAAGCTGATAGCACATGAATAAATTCCTGTACCAATCGAAGTGACCATCTAGCAATGATACCCAACTACCGGATAGGTCGAATGTGTAGAACAACATCCTTAGAACCCATGCGGATATAGTTTTCATATAATTCATCCCCTTGACCAAAATGATCATAGGACACCCCAGAGTTCAACTATCAACTCTGATCAGGTTGTCCACATTGTATTTCAAAATATCAAATCCATCTGATGGATTACCCTGGCCAAGGTTTTGCTAAATTGAAATACAGCGACTCATTCTTCTCCAACTCTTGGAGTGGTCAATCCCATCTCGATCACACTCTGACTTTGCAAGTACTTAACTGTGCCCAGAAGCCTTCCATCCCTGAATTAGAAATTCAGTTAGTCCAGTACCAAAGCATAGTGAGTTGCTTGCAAGTCACGAGGCGATCTCAGGTCTAAAGTTCACTTATACCTATATCCCATCAAAGACATTCTCGACAGCAGAATGCTCTGGAGTTGGTCACGTTCCATAATGATGTACCAGTACATCTCACCTGTATGCCATACCAGTGTCTCCACACTCTTTGGTTAAGAGGACAACCAACCCATATGGCCTACAGTAACCTATGCTCGATAGAAGCTGTCGTCCTTATTAACAACCTATCATTTGGTCGTGAACTGTTTTAAGGACTAATCGATAAATCCTCTCTTTATCGAATCTAAATAGTCCTAAGGACTTCATCATAACAACGGAGTTCATTAGAAGATAAAAGCTTATGATGAAAATGCCAAATATATTTTATTTATTAACAAATCAATTACAATACTTGATTGCTCAACCATCAACAGCTTGACGATTGACTTTTGGAACATATTTTCCAATAACTCCCACTTGTCCTAAAGCCACTCGGCACAGTATCTAATACCCATCTTCGACTTGTGGTTATCGAACTCCTTTATCGCCAGGGCTTTAGTGAAGGGGTCAGCCAGGTTCTCCTTTCCGTCGATCTTCTGAAGGTCGACGTCACCCGATCCACAATCTCTCGGATCAGGTGGAAGCGGCGTAAGATGTGCTTCGTCCGCTGATGTGCTTTGGCTTCCTTCGCTTGAGCTATGGCACCAGTGCTATCGCAGTAGAGCAGGACTGGACCATCGAGGGAGGGTGCTACTCCAAGCTCGTTGATGAATTTTTTCAGCCACACAGCTTCCTTTGCGACATTCGATGCTGCGATGTACTCAACTTCACAAATAGAGTCCGCCATAATATGCTGCTTGGAACTCTTCCAGCAGATGGATCTATCATTCAGAGTAAAGATATAACCCAATACGCTCCTGCTGTCATCATGGTCAGATTGAAAGCTAGAGTCTGTGAACCCCACAAGTTTCAGATCTGACTCGCCATAAACCAACCATTGGTCCTTAGTATTTCTCAAATACTTAAGGATGGCTTTAACCACTTTCCAGTGATTTTCTCCAGGATCAGATTGGTATCTACTCACTACTCCTAGTGAGCATGCCACATCTGGTCTTGTACATGTCATGGCGTACATGATAGATCCCACGGCTGAAGCATATGGGACTTTACTCATACGCTCTCTCTTTTCAGGAGTTATCGAACAATCCTTCTTAGAGAGAGAAATTCCTTGGCCTATTGATAGATAACCCTTCTTGAAATTCTCCATGCTGAACCTCTTCAACACAGTGTCTATGTACATGGACTGGGATAACCAAAGCATCCTTTTAGATCTATCCCTATAGATCTTCATCCCTAGGATGTAGGATGCTTCACCCAAGTCCTTCATGGAGAACTGTGATGACAACCAAACTTTTATTCCCTGTAGTGCGGAGATGTCATTCCCGATTAAGAGAATGTCATCCACATACAAGACAAGGAATACCACAACTGAACCATTTGCCCATTTATAGATGCAGGGCTCTTCTCCATTCTTAATGAAGCCATACGTTTTGATCACCTTATCAAAACACATGTTCCAACTCCGAGAAGCTTGCTTCAATCCATAAATGGATCTCTGAAGCTTGCACACCTTGGACTCATCTGTTGATGTAAACCCCACAGGTTGTATCATATACACCTCTTCGGTCAGCACTCCATTCAGGAAAGCTGTCTTTACATCCATCTGCCAGATCTCATAATCCAGATGGGCAGCTATTGCAAGCATTATCCGAATGGATTTGAGCATTGCCATAGGAGAAAATATCTCATCATAGTCAATACCATAACGTTGATGATACCCCTTGGCAATCAGACAGGCTTTATAGGTCTCCACCTTTCCGTCTGTGCCCTTCTTCCTTTTGAAGACCCATTTACACCCAATGGGTTTAACCCCTTCAGGTGGGTCAACCAATGTCCATACATCGTTAACCTTCATGGACTCCATTTCGGATTTCATGGCTTCAAGCCATTTCTCAGAATCAGGTCTCTACATTGCATCCATATAGGTGATCGGATCCTCATTATTCTCATCAAGTTCGATGGGATCACCATCCCGGATCAAGAAACTATAGTATCTGTCCGGCTGACGCGGTATTCTACCAGATCGCCTTAATGATGTAGGTACATTGGGCTCCGAATCTGATCTAATCATATCCAACTTAGGTTCAGCTATTGGTGTCGGTCTTTCTACCTGTTGAACTTCATCAAGTTCAACCTTAGAGGCAACGGTTCCTTCACCAAGGAACTTCTTTTCTAAAAAGATTGCTTTAAGGCTAATGAACACCTTTTGTTCATCAGCATGGTAGAAAAAATATCCTTTTGTCTCTTTGGGGTACCCTATGAATGAGCATTTGTCAGACCTAGGTCCAAGTTTGTCTGTGATTAATCGTTTGACATAGGTCGGGCACCCCCAGACCCTAAGGTGTGAAAGTGCTGGCTTACGTCCCGTCCATATCTCATATGAAGTCTTAATTACAGACTTACTTGGAACCCTATTTAACAGATAACAGGCCGATTTGAGTGTATATCCCCAGAAAGATATCGGCAAGCTAGCAAAACCCATCATGGATCGGACCATGTCTAACAGAGTCTGATTCCTCCTTTCAGACACACCATTATGCTTGGTGTTCTTGGAGGAGTCCATTGGGAGAGAATCCCATTCTCTCCTAGATATGTGAGAAACTCACTAGAAAGGTATTCTCCTCCTCGATCAGATCGAAGAGTTTTAATACTCTTTTCAGTTTGTTTTTCTACTTCACTTTGGAATCTTTGAATATTCAAATAAATCCGACTTATGTTTCATCAGATAGACATATCCATATCGGGATAGGTCATCCATGAAAGTTATGAAGTAGAAATATCCACCTCTAGCACTGGTGCTCATGGGTCCACATACATCAGTATGTACTAGGTCCAAGAGCTCAGTAGCTCTCTCACCTTTTTCAGTAAAAGGTAACTTGGTCATTTTACCAAGAAGATAGGACTCATAGGTTGGAAGTGATTCACAATCACTGACATCGACGATTTCCTCTTGAGTCAACTTGTTTATTCTGTTCTTGTTTATATGACCTAGCCTACAGTGCCATAAGTAGATATCTGACACACTATCTAATCTAGGGTGCTTGCCAGTAGAATAGACTCTTATCAGGCTTGATTTTTTTGGTCTGGCTCTGCACTGATGTCCCAGCCTAAACTTGCACCTTCTTCACTTTCTTCTTCTTGTTCTTCTTCTCTTTCTTAAAAGGCCGAGAACCAAAAGACGAACCTCCCACTAAGTTCACCGACTCCTTGTGAAATTGGTAATCCTTCTCAAAGTTCTGAAGCAACCCCAGTAACCCATGGTAGTTCTCTTTAGGCTTTGTCATTCTATAATGAATGAGGAATAGGAGATAAGACTTGGGCAGCGAGTTCAGTATTGCATCTTTCCCAAGCTGCTCATACAGAGAAAAACCAAGCTTGCTCAATCATTCCATCAGCTCGATCATGTACAATACATGATCAATGATAGAGGTACCATCTCATATTTTGGCATTGAAGATGGCACAACTAGTCTTGTGCCTCTCCACATCATCGGGTGTGCCAAAGGCATCCTCCAACACTTGAAGCATGTCCTTTGACTGAGTCGTCTCGAATCTGCGACTGAACTCGTCGCTCATGGCAGCCAGCATGATACAGTGCACCGTGGTCCGGTCACTGAGCCACTTCTGATAACTGTCTCTGACTGTTCCACGTGCATTGACAGCTGGCTCCTCAGGTGCAGGATCCATTATCACATATAGGATCCATTCATGCTCCAGGACTATCTTCAACTTTCGGTACCAGCTACCGAAGTTGGGTCCCACCAACTTATCGTTGTCCAACAATGATCGGAGCGATAGGGAAGTGGCCATATTTGCACAAAGGAGAACCATAACCTAATTAGTAATTGATTCATTAAACCTAAAGATTTGAATTTTAATCAAAAGATTTTTCTCATTATTTTATTCGAATTGGTAGCCTCTATCTCCAATTCAAGGAATTACCCTAATTCCTTAGTGGGTACTAGAATCCACTTAGACTGCACACAAGCCCAACTTTGGTTGGCCAACCCATGTACATCTAAGGGTAGGTTCATAACCAATTGTTTCTCTAAATAATTTCTAGTAATTTTAATTTTGCCCCAGAAACCTAATCAGTAGGCTTTGGCCTCCACTGTAAGGATCCGGTTAGGTCCAACCATTAACATGATCATACTTGGTGTATCTAACCAACGAATGATTAAGCCCAACTTTGGTTGGCTCACCTAACCACCATTAGAGAGACACTTCCAAGTCATCATATGATGAGTGATAATTCCATTAGTCAACAAGCACCAGGCCTTTGGGTCTGCAATGATTATTAAGTTAATGGACTCATTATCAAACACCTTAATGGAAGGCTATGACTCAGTTATCTCCATAACTTTATCATTTTAAGGATCTAATAATTTTAGAGGATTTAAATAATATAGAGGATGAGGTCAGATGAACCAGCTTATCATGATCCTCCCACTGGCTTCACCAAGTCAGCTTAAGGGAGACCATTAAAAGGGCTGGTCTAGGAGCACCTAAATCAGTCACACTGATTTACCTAGCTGACATGGGTGAACTCGAATAGTCAAGTGATCCGATCAAAACATAATTTCACCAAAAGGCCAGGTAAGTTCGATTAGTGGGAGGGTCTGCCAAAGCTTGCCTTAGACACCATCAGAAATGGGCAGGTAAGCGAGCTCCCAATTAAAAACCACCGGTCTGGTTTACCTTAGACACCAACTGGTTTAATTAGTTTTGATTAGATCAACCTAACAGTTCGTGCAAGACTGCTTAGCCAAGAATCAAGTCCATTTGGTTCTCGTTAAAGATATGGACTTGACCAACTACAACTATTGTAATTGATCTAGAGAATCCTTGACCAAATCTAAGACAATAATTGATTAGTTTTAGTCAATTCTCTAATTAAGTCCATCTTCAATCTAACCATAGGTCTAACCCAATTAATGGACCTAATTCCCACTAACCCATTAACCCAATGTGTTATGGTTTGTGTCTTAGGTTCTTCAATTCACAATCCTAGAACCTAATCAAACAACTTCTTAATTCTTAATTAAGTTTTGGGCTGAGGGTTGGGTTCGGCTTTTCAAAAAATAATTTTTATATTTATAAAATAATTTTATAATATGATTCTACCAACCATATTGCATGTTTGATTCATAATCAAGAAACAAGTGAATTAAACATGAAACTACTTTAGATCTAATCTAAACAGGTTCATGTAATTGAAACAGTTTCAACTTTAAATAATTTCTTTGCACAAAAATTATTAATAAAGAGATTTTATTTTAGATTTAAATATCTTTTAAATCTAATAAATCATAAATTTAATCTAGATCATATCTAAAAAAATTATGATTAAAGATAGATCTACACAAACTAGGACAACCTTTGCACTGTAAGAGGTAAACCTTACAGCAGGACAACCTTGCAGTTCGTGATTGATCTAAAATTTTAATTTTAGATTTAATAATCAAATTATAAATTAGATATAATATAAAAAATAATCTAAGCATATATAAATAATCATGTAATAAAGAACCTGGGCTCTGATACCAATTGTAGGAACCAGATCTAGGGTTTCAGGGTTAGATCTTGAAATTTTTTCAAGATCATACAGCGGAAGACTAAAATAAATCAAAATTTATTTTTTAAAATCAGAGAATTTCTAGATCTAAGATTCTATTATATGATTATTACATAGCATTAAATCAAAAATTAAAATATATAAATATAGCATAAACTACATGTTGATCATATCAACATGTTTCTATACTACATCAAATGTATGTATTAAACAATAGATCAGATCTATTACCTTGCAAGTTAGACATTCTAACCTCGCTGATCAGGCTTAAGGATGATGTTGCAAGCCGCACATGCATCCGACCTCTAGGAGTCATCCACACGAGCCCACGAATCTCAATCAGAAGTCCTGCTTCAGAAAATCAGCACAGTATGCTAGTACTGCGCTGATCCTTCTTTGATGGTTGATCAGGTGCCTCCTTCTTGATTTGGACTCTTTGAAAGATGAAAAGTAGAAGGAGTAGTTTCAGATCTGAGACACTCTCAGGAAACTCAAGATGGAGGGAGGAAAGATATGAGAACAAACAACCCTAGAAGAAGATCCTATTCTTCTTCTCGTTTCTCTCTCTAGACACCCTAACTTGTGTCTTTTATATCTCCACAACCCAAAAATATTTCTCTCTGATTTTTGGATGGATCAAAGGTCTCTAAAATATCTATTGTTTTCAAAAATTTCATAAAGAAACTCATTTTATATAGAGAGATATGATAGAGTCCTTGTCTAGGTCAAATACCTAGTCAAGGCTTATCCAAATATGGCAAGTTAAGGGGCGCCCAACTCTTGAGCACCTCCTCCTTATTTTTATATGTGGATTACTAGAAAATGGTGTACAATGTGTACCCTAAAAGTCATAAAAATTCCAAAAAAAATTTGGATAAATTTGGTGCAAAATTGAAAGAGTTTTGGATTTCTAAAACTCTATCTCATAGAATTCGAAATCCAAACTTATTCCTTTTTGATTTGATCCAAACCACCTTCCATGTAAGAAAGAAGAGAGGAGACCTTTTGTGAATGTGGGAGAGAACTGGGAGAGGGCTTTTGTCACACAAAATAAGAGGAGATTGGCGTTGAATGAGAGAGAGTGCGTGGGGAAGGCTTATATGGTGCAAGGTGGAATCCTAGTCTTACTAGGATTCTATCTTATGACTTGTTTTAATTTGGTTTCTCAAACCAAATCAAACCAAAATTAGATCAACTCAATTAAAATAGATTTTAACCTAATTAAGAACTTAATTTAATTAGATTAAATTAGATTTAAATCTGATTTAATTTTTAATCAAATTAGAAATTAGATTGACCCAAGTCCTAGTTGAACTAGGACTAGTTTTTCCTTGTACTTGGCTTATCCAATAAATCAATTGGACTTGATCCAATCAAGCCCAAACTAAATCTAATTAAATCATATTCAATTAGACTTAATCTCAGCCCATTGGCTTAATCAAATTAAGCCAATTAGCAATCGAATTGCTAATCGATCCTCCTGCAACACTTGTACTAGGTTAAATGTCAATCGTATTGATCATTTAACCCTAGAACGATTCTTAATCATTGATCAACCATCCGATCGGATCTTGAACTCTAATGTGTGTGACCTCATAGGTCCGAACCTAAGCTGGTAGCACAGGAATAAAGTCTGTACCAATCGAAGTGACCATCTAGTAATGATACTCGACGACCGAATAGGTCGAATGTGTAGAACAACATCCTTAGAACCCTTGTGGAAATTATTTTCATATAATTCATCCCCTTGACCAAAATGATCATAGGATACCCCAGAGTTCAACTGTCAACTCTTATCAGGTTGTCCACATTGTATTTCAAAATATCAAATCCATCTGATGGATTACCCTGGCCAAGGTTTTGTTAAATTGAAATACAGCGACTCATTCTTCTCCAACTCTTGGAGTGGTCAATCCCATCTCGATCACACTCTGAATTTGCAAGTACTTGACTGTGCCCAGAAGCCTTCCATCCCTGAATTAGAAATTCAGTTAGTCCAGTACAAAGCATAGTGAGTTGCTTGCAAGTCACGAGGCGATCTCAGGTCTAAGGGACACTTATACCTATATCCCATCAAAGACATTCTCGATAGCAGAATGCTCTGGAGTTGGTCACGTTCAATAATGATGTACCAGTACATCTCACCTGTATGCCATACCAGTGTCTCCACACTCTTTGATTAAGAGGACAACCAACCCATATGGCCTACAGTGACCTATGCTCGATAGAAGCTGTCATCCTTATTAACAGCCTATCATTTGGTCGTGAACTGTTTTAAGGACTAATCGATAAATCCTCTCTTTATCGAATCTAAATAGTCCTAAGGACTTCATCATAACAACGGAGTTCATTAGAAGATGAAAGCTTATGATGAAGATGCCAAATATATTTTATTTATTAACAAATCAATTACAATACTTGATTGCTCAACCGTCAACAGCTTGACGATTGACTTTTGAGACATATTTTCCAACAACTCCCACTTGTCCTAAAGCCACTCGGCACAGTATCTAATACCCATCTTCGACTTGTGGTTGTCGAACTCCTTTATCGCCAGGGCTTTAGTGAAGGGGTCGGCCAGGTTCTCCTTTCCGTTGATCTTCTGAAGGTCAACGTCACCTCGATCCACAATCTCTCGGACCAGGTGGAAGCGGCGCAAGATGTGCTTCGTCCGCTGATGTGCTTTGGGTTCCTTCGCCTGAGCTATGGCACCAGTGCTGTCGCAGTAGAGCAGGACTGGACCATCGAGGGAGGGTGCTACTCCGAGCTCGTTGATGAATTTTCTCAGCCACACAGCTTCCTTCGCGGCATTCGATGCTGCGATGTACTCTGCTTCACAAACAGAGTCTGTCACAGTATGCTGCTTGGAACTCTTCCAGCAGATGGCTCCATCATTCAGAGTAAAGATATAACCCGACACGCTCCTGCTGTCATCATGGTCAGATTGAAAGCTAGAGTCTGTGAACCCCACAAGTTTCAGATCTGACTCGCCATAAACCAACCATTGGTCCTTAGTATTTCTTAAACACTTAAGGATGGATTTAACCACTTTCCAGTGATTTTCTCCAGGATCAGATTAGTATCTACTCACTACTCCTAGTGAGCATGCCACATCTTGTCGTGTACATGTCATGGCGTACATGATAGATCCCACGGCTGAAGCATATGGGACTCTACTCATACGCTCTCTCTTTTCAGGAGTTGTCGAACAATCCTTCTTAGAGAGAGAAATTCCTTGGCCTATCGATAGATAGCCCTTCTTGGAATTCTCCATGCTGAACCTCTTCAGCACAGTGTCTATGTACATGGATTGGGATAACCCAAGCATCCTTTTAGATCTATCCCTATAGATCTTCATCTCTAGGATGTAGGATGCTTCACCCAAGTCCTTCATGGAGAACTGTGATGACAACCAAACTTTTATTCCCTGTAGTGCGGGATGTCATTCCCGATTAAGAGAATGTAATCCATGTACAAGACAAGGAATACCACAACTGGACCATTTGCCCATTTATAGATGCAGGGCTCTTCTCCATTCTTAATGAAGTCATACGTTTTGATCACCTTATCAAAATGCATGTTCCAACTCCGAGAAGCTTGCTTCAATCCATAAATGCATATCTGAAGCTTGCAAACCTTGGACTCATCTGTTGATGTAAACCCCTCAGGTTGTATCATATACACCTCTTCGGTCAGCTCTCCATTCAGGAAAGCTGTCTTTACATCAATCTGCCAGATCTCATAATCCAGATGGGTAGCTATTGCAAGCATTATCCGAATGGATTTGAGCATTGCCATAGGGGAAAACGTCTTGTCATAGTCAATACCATAACGTTGACGATACCCCTTAGCAACCAGACGGGCTTTATAGATCTCCACCTTTCCGTCTGCGCCCCTCTTCCTTTTGAAGACCCATTTACACCCAATGGGTTTAACCCCTTCAGGTAGTTCAACCAATGTCCATACATCGTTGACCTTCATGAACTCCATTTCGGATTTCATGGCTTCAAGCCATTTCTCAAATCAGGTCTCTGCATTGCATCCATATAGGTGATCGGATCCTCATTATTCTCATCAAGTTCGATGGGATCACCATCCCAGACCAAGAAACCGTAGTATCTATCCGGCTGATGCGGTACTCTATCGGATCGCCTTAATGGTGCAGGTACATTGGGCTCCGGATCTTATCTAATCATATCCGACTCAGGTTCAGCTATTGGTGTCGGTCCTTCTACCTGTTGAACTTCATCAAGTTCAACCTTAGAGGCAACGGTTCCTTCACCAAGGAACTTCTTTTCTAAAAAGATTGCCTTAAGGCTGATGAACACCTTTTGTTCATCAGCATGGTAGAAAAAATATCCTTTTATCTCTTTGGGGTACCCTATGAATGAGCATTTGTCAGACCTAGGTCCAAGTTTGTCTGTGACTAATCGTTTGACATAGGTCGGGCACCCCCAGACCCTAAGGTGTGAAAGTGCTGGCTTACGTCCTGTCCATATCTCATATGGAGTCTTAATTACAGACTTACTTGGAACCCTTTTTAACAGATAACAGGCCGATTCGAGTGTATATCCCCAGAAGGATATCAGCAAGCTAGCAAAATCCATCATGGATCGGACTATGTCTAACAGAGTCCGATTCCTCCTTTCAGACACACCATTATGCTGTGGTGTTCTTGGAGGAGTCCATTGGGAGAGAATCCCATTCTCTCCTAGATATGTGAGAAACTCACTAGAAAGGTATTATCCTCCTCGATCAGATCGAAGAGTTTTAATACTCTTCTCAGTTTATTTTTCTACTACACTTCGGAATCATTTGAATATTTCAAATGAATCCGACTTATGTTTCATCAGATAGACATATCCATATCGGGATAGGTCATCCGTGAAAGTTATGAAGTAGAAATATCCACCTCTAGCACTGGTGCTCATGGGCCCACATACATCAGTATCTACTAGGCCCAAGAGCTCAGTAGCTCTCTCACCTTTTTCAGTAAAAGGTGACTTGATCTTTTACCAAGAAGACAGGACTCACAGGTTGGAAGTGATTCACAATCACTGACTTCGAGGATTTTCTCTTGAGTCAATCTATTTATTCTGTTCTTGTTTATATGACCTAGCCTACAGTGCCATAAGTAGATATCTGACACACTATCTAATCTAGGGTGCTTGCCAGTAGAATAGACTCTTATCAGGCTTGATCTTTTTGGTCTGGCTCTGCACTGATGTCCTAGCCTGAACTTGCACCTTCTTCACTTTCTTCTTCTTATTCTTCTTTCCTTTCTTAAAAGGTCGAGAATAGAAGACGAACCTCCCACTAAGTTCACCGACTCCTTGTGAAGTTGGTGATCCTTCTCAAAGTTCTGAAGCAACCCCAGTAACCCATGGTAGTTCTCTTCAGGCTTTGTCATTCTATAATGAATGAGGAATGGGTGATAAGACTTGGGCAGCGAGTTCAGTATTGCATCTTTCCCAAGCTGCTCATGCAGGAGAAAACCGAGCTTGCTCAATCATTCCATCAGCTCGATCTTGTACAATACATGATCAGTGATAGAGGCACCATCCCGCATTTTGGCATTGAAGATGGCACAACTAGTCTTGTGCCTCTCCACATCATCGGGTGTGCCAAAAGCATCCTCCAACACTTGAAGCATGTCCTTGACTGAGTCATCTCGAATCTGCGACTGAACTCGTCGCTCATGGCAGCCAGCATGATACAGTGCACCGTGGTCCGATCACTGAGCCACTTCTGATAAGTGTCTCTGACTGTTTCACGTGCATTGACAGCTGGCTCCTCAGGTGCAGGATCCATTATCACATATAGGATCCGTTCATGCTCCAGGACTATCTTCAACTTTCGATACCAGCTACCGAAGTTGGGTCCCACCAACTTATCATTGTCCAACAATGATCGGAGCGATAGGGAAGTGGCCATATTTGCACAAAGGAGAATCATAACCTAATTAGTAATTGATTCATTAAACCTAAAGATTTGGACTTTAATCAAAAGGTTTCTCCCACTATTTTATTCGAATTGGTAGCCTCTACCTCCAATTCGAAGAATTACCCTAATTCCTTAGTGGGTACTAGAATCCACTTAGACTGCACACAAGCCCAACTTTGGTTGGCCAACCCATGTACATCTAAGGGTAGGTTCATAACCAATTATTTCTCTAAACAATTTTAGTAATTTTAATTTTGCCCCAGAAACCTAATCAGCAGGCTTTGGCCTCCACTGTAAGGATCCGATTAGGTCCAACCATTAACATGATCATACTTGGTGTATCTAACCAACGAATGACTAAGCCCAACTTTGGTTGGCTCACCTAACCACCATTAGAGAGACACTTCCAAGTCGTCATATGATGAGTGATAATTCCATTAGTCAACAAGCACCAGGCCTTTGGGTCTGCAATGATTATTGAGTTAATGGACTCATTATCAAACACCTTAATGGGAGGCTATGACTCAGTTATCTCCATAACTTTATCATTTTAAGGACCTAATAATTTTAGAGGATTTAAATAATATAGAGGATAAGGTCAGATGAACCAGCTTATCATGATCCTCCCACTGGCTTCACCAAGTCAGCTTAAGGGAGACCATTAAAAGGACTGGTCTAGGAGCACCTAAATCAGTCACACTGATTTACCTAGCTGACATGGGCAACTCGAATAGTCAAGTGATCCGATCAAAACATAATTTCACCAAGAGGCCAAGTAAGTTCGATCAGTGGGAGGGTCTGCCAAAGCTTGCCTTAGACACCATCAGAAATGGCCAGATAAGCGGGCTCCCAATTAAAAACCACCGGTCTGGCTTACCTTAGACACCAACTAGTTTAATTAGTTTCAATTAGATCAACCTAACAGTTCGTGCTAGACCGCTTAGCCAAGAATCAAGTCCATTTGGTTCTCGTTAAAGACATGGACTTGACCAACTACAACTATTGTAATTGATCTAGAGAATCCTTGACCTAATCTAAGACAACAATTGATTAGATTTAGTTAATTCTCTAATTAAGTCCATCTTCAATCTAACCATAGGTCTAACCCAATTAATGGACCTAATTCCCACTAACCCATTAACCCAATGTGTTATGGTTTGTGTCTTAGGTTCTTCAATTCACAATCCTAGAACCTAATCAAACAACTTCTTAATTCTTAATTAAGTTTTGGGCTGAGGGTTGGGTTCGGCTTTTCAAAAAATAATTTTTATATTTATAAAATAATTTTAGAATATGATTCTACCAACCATATTGCATGTTTGATTCATAATCAAGATACAAGTGAATTAAACATGAAACTACTTTAGATCTAATCTAAACAGGTTCATGTAATTGAAACAGTTTCAACTTTAAACAATTTTTTTGCACAAAAATTATTAACAAAGAGATTTTATTTTAGATTTAAATATTTTTAAATCTAATAAATCATAAATTTAATCTAGATCATATCTAACAAATTTATGATTAAAGATAGATCTACACAAACTAGGACAACCTTTGCACTGTAAGGGGTAAACCTTACAGCAGGACAACCTTGCAGTTCGTGATTGATCTAAAATTTTAATTTCAGATTTAATAATCAGATTATAAATTAGATCTAATCTAAAAAATAATCTAAGTATATATAAATAATCATGTAATAAAGAACCTGGGCTCTGATAGCAATTGTAGGAACCAGATCTAGGGTTTCAGGATTAGATCTTGAAACTTTTTTAAGATCATACAGCGAAAGACTAAAATAAATCAAAATTTATTTTCTAAAACCATAGAATCCCTACATCTAAGATCCTATTATATGATTATTACATAGCATTAAATAAAAAATTAAAATATATAAATATAGCATAAACTACATGTTGATCATATCAACATGTTTCTATACTGCATCTAATGTATGTATTAAACAATAGATCAGATCTATTACCTTGCAAGTTAGACGTTCTAACCTCACTGATCCGGGCTTAAGGATGATGTTGCAAGCCACACATGCATTCGGCCTCTAGGAGTCGTCCACACGAGCCCATGAATCTCGATCAGAAGTCTTGCTTCAGGAAATCAGCACAGTATGCTAGTACTGCGCTGATCCTTCTTTGATGGTTGATCAGGTGCCTCCTTCTTCTTGATTTGGACTCTTCCAAAGATGGAAAATAGAAGGAGGAGTTTCAGATCTGAGACGCTCTCAGAAAACTCAAGATGGAGGGAGGAAAGATATGAGAACAAACAACCCTAGAAGAAGACCCTCTTCTTCTTCTCCTTTCTCTCTTTAGACACCCTAACTTGTGTCTTTTATATCTACATGACCCAAAGATCTTTCCCTCTAATTTTTGGATGGATCAAAGGTCTCTCAAATATCTATCTTTTTCAAAAATTTCATAAAGAAACTCATTTTATATAGAGAGATATGATAGAGTCCTTGTCTAGGTCAAATACCTAGTCAAGGCTTATCCAAACATGGCAAGTTAAGGGGCGCCCAACTATTGAGCACCTCCTCCTTATTTTTATGCATGGATCACCAGAAAAGGATGCACAATGTACCCTAAAAGCCATAAAAATTTAAAAAAAAATTTGGATAAATTCGGTGTAAAATTGAAAGAGTTTTGGATTTCTAAAACTCTATCTCATAGAATTTGAAATCCAAACTTATTCCTTTTTGATTTGATCCAAACCACCTTCCATGTAAGAAAGAAGAGAGAAGACCTTTTGTGAATGTGGGAGAGACCTGGAAGAGGGCTTTTGTCACACAAAATAAGAGGAGATTGGCGTTGAATGAGAGAGAGGGCGTGGGGAAGGCTTATGTGGTGCAAGGTGGAATCCTAGTCTTACTAGGATTCTATCTTATGACTTGTTTTAATTTGATTTATCAAACCAAATCAAACCAAAATTAGATCAATCCAATTAAAGTAGGTCTTAACCTAATTAAGACTCTAATTTAATCAGATTAAATTAGATTTAAATCTGATTTAATTTTCTAATCAAATTAGAAATTAGATTGACCCAAGTCCTAGTTGAACTAGGACTAGTTTTTCCTTGCACTTGGCTTATCCAATAAACCAATTGGACTTGATCCAATCAAGTCCAAACTAAATCTAATTAAATCATATTTAAATAGACTTAATCTCAGCCCATTGGTTTAATAAAATTAAGCTAATTAGCAATCGAATTGCTAATCGATCCTCCTGCAACACTTGCACTAGATTAAATGTCAATCATATTGATCATTTAACCCTAGAACGATTCTTAATCGTTGATCAACCATTCGATTGGATCATGAACTCTAATGTGTGTGGCCTCATAGGTCCGAACCTAAGCTGGTAGCATAGGAATAAATTTTTATACCAATCGAAGTGACTATGTAGCAATGATACCCGACAACCGGATAGATCGAATGTGTAGAACAACATCTTTAGAACCTATGCGGATATAGTTTTCATATAATTCATCCCCTTGACCAAAATGATCATAAGACACCCCAGAGTTCAACTGTCAACTTTGATCAGGTTGTCCACATTGTATTTCAAAATATCAAATCCATCTGATGGATTACCCTGGCCAAGGTTTTGTTAAATTGAAATACAGCGACTCATTCTTCTCTAACTCTTGGAGTGGTCAATCCCATCTCGATCACACTCTAACTTCGCAAGTACTTGACTATGCCCAGAAGCCTTCCATCCTTGAATTAGAAATTCAGTTAGTCCAGTACCAAAGCATAGTGAGTTGCTTGCAAGTCACTGAGGCGATCTCAGGTCTAAGGGACACTTATACCTATATCCCATCAAAGATATTCTCGACAGCAGAATGCTCTGGAGTTGGTCACGTTCAATGATGATGTACCAGTACATCTCACCTGTATGCCATACCAGTGTCTCCACACTCTTTGGTTAAGAGGACAACCAACCCATATGGCCTACAGCGACCTATGCTCGTTAGAAGCTGTCATCCTTATTAACAGCCTATCATTTGGTCGTGAACTGTTTCAAGGACTAATCGATAAATCCTCTCTTTATCGAATCTAAATAGTTCTAAGGACTTCATCATAACAAAGGATTTCATTAGAAGATGAAAGCTTATGATGAAGATGCTAAATATATTTTATTTATTAACAAATCAATTACAATACTTGATTGCTCAACCGTCAACAGCTTGACGATTGGCTTTTGGGACATATTTCCCAACAGTATCTCTTGGGTAAATTTTGAGGTGTCTAATTATAGGTGCAAGGGCTCCAATTGTTGGTGCCTAGTGGGCTTCCTAATGTAAGTTGGATAACTTAAGTTAATAGGAATCCTAATGCAAGTAGGACGTATTATGAGAATGAATAGGATTCAATCCTCATGCCTATTTAAAAGGATCTCCCCTAAGATCCCTAGAGGATCAAAACTAGCAGCCCCTAATGCCCAAAGGCTCTCCCCACACTCTCTCTTCCTCTCCCTTTCTCTTCTCTTGGGCGTTCTATATGCCCATCCCTGGGGATGCGAGTCCCAAGGTGTTCCACGCCCAAAGTGTTAGACATCCCATAATTTGCTGGTTGCCGATATTTTGTAATAGCACAAAGTAAGGAGAAACTCTAGAGAAGAGAAGAAGAAGAAGATCAAGGAGAAAGATCAAGCGTTAATCGCGATCCAAGCTTCGTTCAGATTCAGCAGGCTGAATTTTAGAGAACCAAAATTCAGATTAAAGATAACTGTTCTAGATTGATCTCGAGTGGATACTCATAGAGGTCAGATACTTGTGTAGCTAAGAGAGAATCTCTTCTCTTTCAGATCTAGATTCAAAGAAAAGATTGTGAAACAGGTATGTGATTTGATCACAATCTGAATTCAGCATATATCAATTTCAGCATATGAGATAAATTCATGTGGTTTTATATTTTTAGCATGCATAATTTAGATTAAAATTATTTTAATCTTATTCTCTACTATGGTATTCAAAAATAAAGTTTTTCAAATATATATGTATGCATCAAACTCGAAATTTCAACAGTAGTATCAAAGCCACAGGTTTTCATATGCTGAATTTTGATATACATATTTTTGAAAAGATTTCAAAATCAAATTTTTTTTTTTACATGAGATGTATAGATAGATCTTCTAATCTAAAATTTTATTTTATATTTAATTTTAAAATATATAGTTGATATGTAATTGTATGCATAAATCTGAATTTTGATCTAGAAAAAGTTCTAGTTTATGTTCATGTGATATATAGATGCATGCAAAAAATTTGAAATTTTTATATGATCTAAATTTTGATTCATATATGTGATATATGATTGTATATTTAGATCATAAATTTATTTTTAATCTAATCTATGATTAGTATATGAGATATATGATATCATGCTTAGATCTAAAATTTGGTTTAGATCTGATTTTACATGCATATATGTGATATATATTTATATGACAAAATCTAAAAATTATTTTTATATTTTAAAACTTACTTTTATGCAATCAATTTAGATCTGAAATATAATTTTAGAATCTGAAATTTATATTTATGCATGAGGGTTTTGGTCATGAAAAAACAATAAATTGGGTCATGTGATAGGATTGCATTTAAGGTTTATGATTTGAGTCTTATGGGTCTAACTCGATTAAGTAATTGATCAAACCAAAATAAGTATTGATAAAGATTAGATCAATTAAGTTAATAATCATACAATTATTATTGATCAAATCGATTGATTCCGATATGTAGAATCGATTAATCTAAGAATCTAATTTGGCTCGTTGGTTTGAGCCCGATTCGCTAGAGCTAACCTATTCTGATCAATCAACCTATTGATGTCAAAGGTAAGTTAATGAGATATGGTTATTTAATTGATTTTGTTAGTCGATCTGACCAATTTATTGATGTCTTAAGAAAGCAATGGGGGGACCCCCATCGATCTCCACTTATCTGACCAATTTGAAAAATTGGGTCTTGAATTAGGTTGCTTAGTGATCTAGTTTAGTCCATTTCAGTTAGATCGATCATATGATGACTGATTAGATGAGACCTAAATCTAAATCTTCCCACAAATATTAAGTCCATAGGTCTTTCATCGATATAAATGTGCAGGCATGCTACCGACGTTGATTGTTCTCGACTGGTAACAGTGGTTCGGTTGCATCAGAAATACGCAACCACTCTATTAGCAAAGAATTGCTCCAAGGTAAGGATGGAGTTGGACCCAATAACTGTTAGGTGAGAGACCCAATGACAACCTTGCACCTGCTTGTGAACGGTGGGTCAGGCTTAACTAAGAAGTATGGGCAATAACTGTTTGGTGAGCCCTCAGACTTAGAGACCAAGTCACTGCAACATGCTTAGAGAAGCATCTGGGCAAAAAGTTGCCTACGCATTAGTGTGCATATTACCAATAATTGTTAGGTGAGGTGCATATCATCGGTGGGACCGCACTACCCACTAAGAATCTTTTGTTGCATTAGGATTTTCATTTCCTTCTCAAGAAGTGGAGGGATTCGATAAATTAGTGGGAGCCATTGTTTACATCTTAAAGTCCCTAGAGCAAATATAAATATTAAGTATCAAAGTCTAACTTGAATCTCTACTCCCGTAGTTAAACCACAATATCAGCCTCAAACCCTTTAGCCCACATCCTTGAAATCAATCATTTGATCGATACCAATTACAAAGACTGGCTCAGAAATCTCAAGATTATTCTGATCTCAGAAAAGTTAAGCCATGTTCTTGACCAAGATCCCGTAGTGCTACCAAATTATCCTATTGCTGAGCAAAAAGCTGCTTTTGAGAAGTGGACGGATGAAGATAGTCGAATCAAATATTTTTTGGGTTTTGGTGACATAGTAGAATATAGATTTCAAAAAATATTTAATATACATACAATAATAAAAACTAAGTTTAACAATTAAACTCAACCATTGGAACTCAAAAATCTTAGGAAACCCTTGATGATTACAATCAAATCACAAAAACAAGCATATAAGGAAAAGACCAGAAGTAATATACTACCATGAAGACTATGAACTAGTGATTTTGATATCTCTATGAGATTCTAAAGCAGAAGCCCTCCAACAATGATCCACATAGGATTGATCAGGACCCTTCCCAACTCGTCATGGTGCTGTAGCCTTCTTCGCAAGTGTGCTGCCGATTGCTTTCACAAGAACACGATGCACCATTGCTTGTATGCCTTTATGACCTTCACTATGACCACTCTAGAAATCTTTTCCCAAAGTATCAAACCACACACTAATCAGATTTTATTTTCAACACATGAACAATCTGATTTTAGGACAAGTATCTCATACTTTCCTTTTTTCTTTCTCCCTTCCTTTCTATTTTCTCTCCCTCTTTTCTTACATTTTTTTTAGATATTTTTCTTGTCTTATCCTTTTATTCTCATGCCTAAACCCATCTAGAAAGGGATGTCAAAAACAAGGAATAGAACCCCCTTTTTATAGGGAATAACGGGGCATCCCATGGGATGCCAACTCTTGGCGTCTCTTATTCCTTACACACCCCAATCAATTTTTAACATGGAATACAATGGGTTGGCATGGAATAAAAGGTGATTCACTGGCAGAAGGACTCTTCCTCTGCCAAGAAAAAATGTAACGCCATCATATGGTGCGTGGGATAAGAGGAATGGCATGGAGAATTCAAGAGTCCATGAAATTAAGGACTCTTCCACATCAATCAAAAAATGTGACGTCCCATTAAAATATGGCATTCAAACTCCTTCCAAAAGAAGGACTCTCCTTCTTCTTCTATGCCCATAATCCCAAGAGACATCTGATATTACGTGGAATTAACAAATGCATAGAAATTAATGAAAAAAAATAAGAGTCCACGTTGAAATGGACTCTTCAATTCAACACCATAAATGGGGCATTCCAACTTATTTTTGGCATGGAGTTCCTTCCAAGAGAAGGACTCCCTCTCCTCTTCTATGTCCCACATCCCAAGGCACCATCTGATGGCACACAAAATAAATGGGATATGTGGAATATGTAATGATTTTAAGAGAAGTAAAAAAGGACTCTCCTTCTTAATTACCAAACTAAATATGATGCCAACACTTAATATGCATGTGGTTTGACGTGGAGGAGGTTGATTCCATGTGGAACACTTCCACAAAATCAAATAAGACTAACTAATTAATTAGATAGTTCAACCCTAATCACATTAGGTCAAGGCAACAAGACTAGGTGTTGGAAAATGTGTCCCAAAAAGCCAATCGTCAAGCTGTTGACGGTTGAGCAACCAAGTATTGTAATTGATTTATTAATAAATAAAATATATTTGGTATTTTCATCATAAGTTTTCATCTTCTAATGAACTCCATTGTTATGATGAAGTCCTTAGGACTATTTAAGTTCGATAAAGAGAGGATTTATCGATTAGTCTTTAAAATTGTTCACGACCAAATGATAAGCTGTTAATAAGGACGACAGCTTCTATCGAGAATAGATCGCTGTAGGCCATATGGGTTGGTTGTCCTCTTAACCAAGGAGTGTGGAGACACTGGTATGACATACAGGTGAGATGTAAGGGTACATCATCATTGAACGTGACCAACTCCAGAGTATTCTGCTGTCGAGAATGTCTCTGATGGGATATAGGTATAAGTGTCCCTTAGACTTGAGATCGCCTCAGTGACTTGCAAGCAACTCACTGTGCTTTGGTACTGGACTAACTGAATTTTTAATTCAGGGATGGAAGGCTTCTGGGCACAGTCAAGTACTTGCGAAGTCAGAGTGTGATCGAGATGGGATTGACCACTCCAAGAGTTGGAGAAGAATGAGTCGCTGTATTTCAATTTAGCAAAACTTGGCTAGGGTAATCCATCAGATGGATTTGATATTTTGAAATACAATGTGGACAACTTGATCAGAGTTGACAGTTGAACTCTGGGGTATCCTATGATTATTTTGGTCAAGGGGATGAATTATATGAAAACTATATCCGCATGGGTTTTAAGGATGTTGTTCTACACATTTGACCTATCCGGTCGTCGGGTACCATTGCTAGATGATCACTTTGATTGGTACAAAAATTTATTCCTGTGCTACCGACTTAGGTTCGAACCTATGAGGTCACACACATTAGAGTTCATGATCCGATCGGATGATTGATCAACGATTAAGAATCTTCTAGGGTTAAATGATCAATACGATTGACATTTAACCCAGTGCAAGTGTTGCAGGAGGATCGATTAGCAATTCGATTGCTAATTGGCTTAATTTGATTAAGCCAATGGATTGAGATTAAGTCTAATTAAATATGATTTAATTAAATTTAGTTTGGGCTTAATTAGATCAAGTCCAATTGGTTTATTGGATAAACCAAGTGCAAGAAAAAACTAGTCCTAGTTCAACTAGGACTTGGGTCAATCTAATTTCTAATTTGATTAAAAAATTAAATCAAATTTAAATCAAATTTAATCTGATTAAATTAGGTTCTTAATTGGGTTAAAACCTATTTTAATTAGGTTGATCTAATTTTGGTTTGATTTGGTTTAGAAAATCAAATTAAAACAAGTCATAAGATAGAATCCTAGTAAGACTAGGATTCCTCCTTGCACCACATAAGCCTTCCCCACTCCCTCTCTCTCATTCAACACCAATCTCCTCTTATTTTGTGCAACAAAAGCCCTCTCCCAGGTCTCTCCCACATTCACAAAAGGTCTCCTCTCTTCTTTCTTATATGGAAGGTGGTTTGGAACAAATCAAAAAGGAATAAGTTTGGATTTTGAATTCTATGAGATAGAGTTTTAGAAATCCAAAACTCTTTCAATTTTGCACCGAATTTATCTCGATTTTTTTTGGAATTTTTGTGGCTTTTAGGGTATGCATTGTGTATCCTTTTCTGATAATCCATGTATGAAAATAAAGAGGAGGTGCTCAAGAGTTGGGCACCCCTTATCTTGCCATGTTTGGATAAGCCTTGACTAGGTATTTGACCTAGACAAGGACTCTATCATATCTCTCTATATAAAATGAGTTTCTTTATGAAATTTTTAGGAAAGACAGATATTTGAGAGACCATTGGGTCATCCAAATATTAGAGAGAAAAACTTTGGGTCATGGAGATATAAAAGACACAAGTTAGGGTGTCTAGAGAGAGAAACGAGAAGAAGAAGAGGGTCTTCTTCTAGGGTTATTTGTTTTCATATCTTTCCTCCCTCCATCTTGAGTTTTCTGAGAGTGTCTCAGATCTGAAACTCCTCCTTTTACTTTCCATCTTTAGAAGAGTCCAAATCAAGAAGAAGGAGGCACCTGATCAACCATCAAAGAAGGATCAGCGCAGTACTAGCATACTGTGCTGATTTCTTGAAGCAGGACTTCTGATCGAGATTCGTGGGCTCGTGTGGATGACTCCTAGAGGTCGGACGCATGTACGGCTTGCAACATCATCCTTAAGCCTAGATCAGTAAGGTTAGAACATCTAACTTGCAAGGTAATAGATCTGATCTATTGTTTAATATATACATTAGATGTAGTATAGAAACATGTTGATATGATCAACATGTAGTTCATGCTATATTTATATATTTTAATTTTTGATTTAATGCTATGTAATAATCATATAATAAGATCTTAGATCTAGGATTCTCTAATTTTAAGAAATAATTTTGATTTATTTTAGTCTTCCGCTGTATGATCTTGAAAAAGTTTCAAGATCTAACCCTGAAACCCTAGATCTGGTTCCTTCAATTGGTATCAGAGCCAGGTTCTTTATTACATGATTATTTATACATGCTTAGATTATTTCTTAGATTAGATATAATTTATAATCTGATTATTAAATCTGAAATTAAAATTTTAGATCAATCACAAACTGCAACGTTGTCCTGCTATAAGGTTTACCCCTTACAGTGCAAAGGTTGTCCTAGTTTGTGTAGATCTATCTTTAATCATAAATTTATTAGATATGATCTAGATTAAATTTTTTATTTATTAGATTTAAAAAATATTTAAATCTAAAATAAAATCTCTTTGTTAATATTTTTTGTACAAAGAAATTGTTTAAAGTTGAAACTATTTCAATTACATGAACCTGTTTAGATTAGATCTAAAGTAGTTTCATGTTTATTTCACTTGTATCTTGATTATGAATCAAACATGCAATATGGTTGGTAGAATCATATTGTAAAATTATTTTACAGATATAAAAATTATTTTTTGAAAAGCCAAACCCAACCCTCAGCCCAAAACTTAATTAAGAATTAAGAAGTTGTTTGATTAGGTTCTAGGATTGTGAATTGAAGAACCAAAGACACAAATCATAACACATTGGGTTAATGGGTTAGTGAAAATTAGGTCCATTGATTGGGTTTGACCTATGGTTAGATTAAAGATGGACTTAATTAGAGAATTGACTAAATCTAATCAATTGTTGTCTTAGATTAGGTCAAGGATTCTCTAGATCAATTACAATAGTTGTAGTTGGTCAAGTCCATGTCTTTAACGAGAACCAAATGGACTTGATTCTTGGCTAAGCGGTCTAGCACGAACTGTTAGGTTGATCTAATCGAAACTAATTAAACCAGTTGGTGTCTAAGGTAAACTAGACCGGTGGTTTTTAATTGGGAGCCCGCTTACCTGGCCATTTTTGATGGTATCTAAGGCAAGCTTTGGCAGACCCTCCCACTGATCGAACTTACCTGACCTCTTGGTGAAATTATGTTTTGATCGGATCACTTGACTATTCGAGCTGACCTATGTCAGCTAGGTAAATCAGTGTGACTGATTTAGGTGCTCCTAGACCAGCCCTTTTAATGGTCTCCCTTAAGCTGACTTGGTGAAGCCAGTGGGAGGATCATGATAAGCTGGTTCATCTGACCTCATCCTCTATATTATTTAAATCCTTTAAAATTATTAGGTCCTTAAAATGACAAAGTTATGGAGATAACTGAGTCATAGCCTCCCATTAAGGTGTTTGATAATGAGTCCATTAACTCAATAATCATTGCAGACCCAAAGGCCTGGTGCTTGTTGACTAATGGAATTATCACTCATCATATGACGACTTGGAAGTGTCTCTCTAATGGTGGTTAGGTGAGCCAACCAAAGTTGGGCTTAGTCATTCGTTGGTTAGATACACCAAGTATGATCATGTTAATGGTTGGACCTAACCGGATCCTTACAGTGGAGGCCAAAGCCTACTGATTAGGTTTCTGGGGCAAAATTAAAATTACTAGAAATTGTTTAGAGAAATAATTGGTTATGAACCTACCCTTAGATGTACATGGGTTGGCCAACCAAAGTTGGGCTTGTGTGCAGTCTAAGTAGATTCTAGTACCCACTAAGGAATTAGGGTAATTCCTCGAATTGGAGGTAGAGGCTACCAATTCGAATAAAATAGTGGGAGAAACCTTTTGATTAAAGTCCAAATCTTTAGGTTTAATGAATCAATTACTAATTAGGTTATGGTTCTCCTTTGTGCAAATATGGCCACTTCCGTATCGCTCCGATCATTGTTGGACAATGATAAGTTGGTGGGACCCAACTTCGGTAGCTAGTACCGAAAGTTGAAGATAGTCCTGGAGCATGAACGGATCCTATATGTGATAATGGATCCTGCACCTGAGGAGCCAGCTATCAATGCACGTGGAACAGTCAGAGTCACTTACCAGAAGTGGCTCAGTGATCGGACCACGGTGTGCTGTATCATGCTGGCTGCTATGAGCGACGAGTTCAGTCGCAGATTTGAGATGACTCAGCCAAAGGACATGCTTCAAGTGTTGGAGGATGCCTTTGGCACACCCGATGACATGGAGAGGCACAAGACTAGTTGTGCCATCTTGAACGCCAAAATGCGGGATGGTGCCTCTGTCACTGATCATGTATTGTACATGATCGAGCTGATGGAACGATTGAGCAAGCTCGGCTTTCTCTTGCATGAGCAGCTTGGGAAAGATGCAATACTGAACTCGCTGCCCAAGTCTTATCTCCCATTCCTCACTCATTATAGAATGACAAAGCCTGAAGAGAACTACCATGGGTTACTGGGGTTGCTTCAGAACTTTGAGAAGGATCACCAACTTTACAAGGAGTCGGTGAAATTAGTGGGAGGTTCATCTTCTGGTTCTCGACCTTTTAAGAAAGGGAAGAAGAACAAGAAGAAGAAAGTGAAGAAGGTGCAAGTTCAGGCTGGGACATCAGTGCAGAGCCAGACCAAAAAGATCAAGCCTGATAAGAGTCTATTCTACTGGCAAGCACCCTAGATTAGATAGTATGTCAGATATCTACTTATGGTATTGGAGGCTAGGTCATATAAACAAGAACAGAATAAACAGGTTGACTCAAGAGGAATCCTCGAAGTCAGTGATTGTTAATCACTTCCAACCTGTGAGTCCTGTCTTCTTGGTAAAATGACCAAGTCACCTTTTATTAGAAAAGGTGAGAGAGCTACTAAGCTCTTGGGCTTAGTACATACTGATGTATGTGGGCCCATGAGCACCAGTGCTAGAGGTGGATATTTCTACTTCATAATTTTCACGGATGACCTATCCCAATATGGATATGTCTATCTGATGAAATATAAGTCAGATTCATTTGAAATGTTCAAACGATTTCGAAATGAAGTAGAAAAATAAACTGAGAAGAGTATTAAAACTCTTCGATCTGATCGAGGAGGAGAATATCTTTCTAGTGAGTTTCCTACATATCTAGGAGAGAATGGGATTCTCTCCCAATGGACTCCTCCAGGAACACCACAGCATAATGGTGTGTCTGAAAGGAGGAATCAGACTCTGTTAGACATGGTCCGATCCATGATGGGTTTTGCTAGCTTGCCGATATCCTTCTGGGGATATGCACTCGAATCGGCCTATTATCTGTTAAACAGGGTTCAAGTAAGTCTGTAATTAAGACTCTATATGAGATATGGACGAGATGTAAGCTAGTACTTTCACACCTTAGGGTCTGGGGGTGCCCAGCCTATGTCAAACGATTAGTCACAGACAAACTTGGACCTAGGTCTGACAAATGCTCATTCATAGGGTACCCCAAAGAGACAAAAGGATATTTTTTCTATCATGCTGATGAACAAAAGGTGTTTGTCAGCCTTAAGATAATCTTTTTAGAAAAGGAGTTCCATGGTGAAGGAACCGTTGCCTCTAAGGTTGAACTTGATGAACTTCAACAGGTAGAAGGACCGACACCAATAGCTAAACCTGAGTCGGATATGATTAGATCAGATCCGAAGCCCAATGTACCTACACCATTAAGGTGATCTGGTAGAGTACCGCATCAGCCGGATAGATACTACGATTTCTTGGTCCGGGATGGTGATCCCATCGAACTTGATGAGAATAATGAGGATCCGATCACCTATATGGATGCATTGCAGAGACTTGATTCTGAGAAATGGCTAGAAGCCATGAAATCCGAAATGGAGTCCATGAAGGTCAACGATGTATGGACATTGGTTGACCCACCTGAAGGGGTAAAACCCATTGGGTGTAAATGGGTCTTCAAAAGGAAGAGGGGCGCAGACGGAAAGGTGGAGACCTATAAAGCCCGTCTGGTCGCCAAGGGGTATCGTCAACGTTATGGTATTGACTATGACGAGATATTTTCCCTGTGACAATGCTCAAATCCATTCGAATAATGCTTGCAATAGTTGTCCATCTGGATTATGAGATCTGGCAGATGGATGTAAAGACAGCTTTCCTGAATGGAGAGCTGACCGAAGAGATGTATATGATACAACCTGAGGGGTTTACATCCACAGATGAGTCCAAGGTGTGCAAGCTTCAGAGATCCATTTATGGATTGAAGCAAGCTTCTCGGAGTTGGAACATGTGTTTTGATAAGGTGATCAAAACGTATGGCTTCATTAAGAATGGAGAAGAGCCCTGCATCTATAAATGGGCAAATGGTCCAGTTGTGGTATTTTTTGTCTTGTACGTGGATGACATTCTCTTAATCGGAAATGACACCCCCGCACTACAGGGAATAAAAGTTTGGTTGTCATCACAGTTCTCCATGAAGGACTTGGGTGAAGCATCCTACATCCTAGGGATAAAGATCTATAGGGATAGATCTAAAAGGATGCTTGGGTTATCCCAGTCCATGTACATAGACACTGTGCTGAAGAGGTTCAGCATGGAGAATTTCAAGAAGGGCTATCTACCGATAGGCCAAGAAATTTCTCTCTCTAAAAAAGATTATCCGACAACTCCTGAAGAGAGAGAGCGTATGAGTAGAGTCCCATATGCTTCAGTCATGGGATCTATCATGTACGCCATGACATGTACAAGACCAGATGTGGCATACTCACTAGGAGTAGTGAGTAGATACCAATCTGATCCTGGAGAAAATCACTGAAAAGTGGTTAAAGCCATCCTTAAGTATTTGAGAAATACTAAGGACCAATGATTAGTTTATGGCGAGTCAGATCTGAAACTTGTGGGGTTCACAGACTCTAGCTTCCAATCTGACCATGATGACAGCAGGAGCGTGTCGGGTTATATCTTTACTCTGAATGGTGGAGCCATCTGCTGGAAGAGTTCCAAGCAGCATATTATGGCAGACTCTGTTTGTGAAGCGGAGTACATCGCAGCATCGGATGCCACAAAGGAAGCTGTGTGGCTGAGGAAATTCATCAACGAGCTTGGAGTAGCACCCTCCCTCGATGGTCCAGTCCTGCTCTACTACGACAGCACTGGTGCCATAGCTCAGGTGAAGGAACCCAAAGCACATTAGCGGACGAAGCACATCTTGCACCGCTTCCACCTGGTCCGAGAGATCGTGGATCGAGGTGACGTCGACCTTCAGAAGATCGATGAAAAGGAGAACCTGACCGACCCCTTCACTAAAGCCCTGGCGATAAAGGAGTTCGACAACCACAAGTCGAAGATGGGTATTAGATACTGTGCCGAGTGGCTTTAGGACAAGTGGGAGTTGTTGAGAAATGTGTCCCAAAAAGCCAATCGTCAAGCTGTTGACGGTTGAGCAACCAAGTATTGTAATTAATTTATTAATAAATAAAATATATTTGGCATTTTCATCATAAGTTTTCATCTTCTAATGAACTTCGTTGTTATGATGAAGTCCTTAGGACTATTTAAGTTCGATAAAGAGAGGATTTATCGATTAGTCCTTAAAACTGTTCACGACCAAATGATAAGCTGTTAATAAGGACGACAGCTTCTATCGAGCATAGATCGCTGTAGGCCATATGGGTTGGTTGTCCTTTTAACCAAGGAGTGTGGAGATACTGGTATGGCATACAGGTGAGATGTAAGGGTACATCATCATTGAACATGACCAACTCCAGAGTATTCTGCTGTCGAGAATGTCTCTGATGGGATATAGGTATAAGTGTCCCATAGACTTGAGATTGCCTCAGTGACTTGCAAACAACTCACTGTGCTTTGGTACTGGACTAACTGAATTTCTAATTCAGGGATGGAAGGCTTCTGGCACAGTCAAGTGCTTGCGAAGTCAGAGTGTGATCGAGATGGGATTGACCACTCCAAGAGTTGGAGAAGAATGAGTCGCTGTATTTTAATTTAGCAAAACTTTGGCCAGGGTAATCCATCAGATGTATTTGATATTTTGAAATACAATGTGGACAACCTGATCAGAGTTGATAGTTGAACTTTGAGGTATCCTATGATCATTTTGGTCAAGAGGAGGAATTATATGAAAATTATATCCGCATGGGTTCTAAGGATGTTGTTCTATACATTCGACCTATCCGGTCGTCGGGTACCATTGCTAGATGGTCACTTCGATTGGTACAAAAATTTATTCTGTACTACCAACTTAGGTTTGGACCTATGAGGTCACACACATTAGAGTTCATGATCTGATCGGATGGTTGATCAACAATTAAGAATCGTTCTAGGGTTAAATGATCAATACGATTGACATTTAACCCAGTGCAAGTGTTGCAAGAGGATCGATTAGTAATTCGATTGCTAATTGGCTTAATTTGATTAAGCCAATGGGCTGAGATTAAGTCTAATTAAATATAATTTAATTAGATTTAGTTTGGGCTTGATTGGATCAAGTCCAATTGGTTTATTGGATAAGCCAAGTGCAAAGAAAAACTAGTCCTAGTTCAACTAGGACTTGGGTCAATCTAATTTCTAATTTGATTAGAAAATTAAATCAGATTTAAATCTAATTTAATTTAATTAAATTAGATTCTTAATTGGGTTAAGACCTATTTTAATTGGGTTGATCTAATTTTGGTTTGATTTGGTTTGGAAAACCAAATTAAAACAAGTCATAAGATAGAATCCTAGTAAGACTAGGATTCCTCCTTGCACCACATAAGCCTTCCCCATGCCCTCTCTCTCATTCAACACCAATCTCCTCTTATTTTGTGTGACAAAAGCCCTCTCCCAGATCTCTCCCACATTCACAAAAGGTCTCCTCTCTTCTTTCTTACATGGAAGGTGGTTTGGATCAAATAAAAAAAGAATAAGTTTGGATTTCGAATTCTATGAGATAGAGTTTTAGAAATCCAAAACTCTTTCAATTTTGCACCGAATTTATCCAAATTTTTTTTGAAATTTTATGGATTTTGGGGTATACATTGTGCACCCTTTTTTGGTGATCCATACACAAAAATAAGGAAGAGGTGCTCAAGAGTTGGGCGCCCCTTATCTTGCCATGTTTGGATAAGCCTTGACTAGGTATTTGACCTAGATAAGGACTCTATCATATCTCTCTATATAAAATGAATTTCTTCATGAAATTTTCAGTGAAGATAGAAATTTGAGAGACCTTTGGTCCATCCAAAAATCATAGAGAAAGACTTTTGGATCATGGAGATATAAAAGACACAAGTTAGGATGTCTAGAGAGAGAAACGAGAAGAAGAAGAGGGTCTTCTTCTAGGGTTATTTGTTTTCATATCTTTCCTCCCTCCATCTTGAGTTTTTTGAGAGCGTCTCAGATTTGAAACTCCTCCTTTTACTTTCCATCTTTGAAAGGGTCCAAATCAAGAAGAAGAGGTACCTGATCAACCATCAAAGAAGGATCAGCGCAGTACTAGCATATTGTACTGATTTTCTGAAGCAGGACTTCTGATCGAGATTCGTGGGCTCGTGTGGATGACTCCTAGAGGTCGGATGCGTGTGCGGCTTGTAACATCATCCTTAAGCCCGGATCAGCGAGGTTAGAACATCTAACTTGCAAGGTAATAGATCTGATCTATTGTTTAATACATACATTAGATGTAGTATAGAAACATGTTGATATGATCAACATGTAGTTCATGCTATATTTATATATTTTAATTTTTGATTTAATGCTATGTAATAATCATATAATAAGATCTTAGATCTAGAGATTCTCTAATTTTAGAAAATAATTTTAATTTATTTTAGTCTTCCGCTGTATGATCTTGAAAAAGTTTCAAGATCTAACCCTGAAACCCTAGATCTGGTTCCTTCACTAGGTTAGCACAAACACCTTTGCACTGAACCCAATTGGGAACTTGGGTTAATTCATGTGTTAGCAATTTAATTAAACCATTGAATTTACAATAAATATAAATTGATTGGATCAAGACTAAATTTTTATTGTGTGTGACCCATTGGATTGCAAATCTAGCCAGCAGTGGATCCAAACTCTCGATGAAATCCTAATTCGATTGGATTAGGTCAGCTCAAGAGTCCCAATCAACTAGGACTCAACCTAATTGATTCTATAATTAAACTCTTTTAATTCTAGAGAGTCCACAAGTCAAGATTGACATCTAGCAATATGTCATGACTATCCAAAAGATTTAAAATTTGTTGAAAATATCAAAATTATTCTTCCGTGGTAAGTTATCGTGCAATTTAATCCTTCGATCACACAACATCCTAGAAAGGCTATGGGTACGAAAATATGTCAAACCCAAATATCTAATCATATGTATATCGATCAGATGATGATGACTCAGTTGATGAACCAGTAGAAACTATTTCTACTATTCAACCTTGCTCTGGCCAGAGATTTTCAAAGTCACCATCCTATGAGATCACATAGGATGTTCTCTCCTCTTACAATGAGTGACCAATTTCTTGTTGACCACTCACAACCTCCATGCATACTTTGTCATACCCAGAATATCCTACACATAACTCAAAGTGGTGTGCTAGAAAATAAATCAATGTAAGGATCCATGCACATAAGGTACCATGGTGATTTCAGATCAAAGGATCACATGCACCACTCCCACTGAAGAACCATCTGTCGACAAGCTATAAGGCTCCATCAGATATTCTTTTTACGGGTTTGTTCAGTGAACTCATTCTCTAATGAGTACCTACATCCTTATATTAGTGTCACCACACAAATGGTTGTAAGATCAACCACCCTCTCCATCGAGCATACATAGGATGTACCAGTCTTATCAAAGTCATCGATCCCCAACTAGATGATCTAACGACTGAAAATATTTTCAATTAGGATTATCAAGATTTTAGTTCTTACTGGTATGATCTTATTATGGCTTTAAAATCATTATCCTAATCTATGAGATTTATCATGATCATATAAAAATGATGCAGCAAATGATAAAACATAATACCTCATATAAATAAAATAACTAATATCATGCAATTGAGTAAAAAAATAATAAAAAAATATTTCATCGCATCTCCATGCGATTGGCTTGTAGAGCACTATTCTTTAAATCTCTCACTTGTACTAAAATCAATCATCGCTGTACTTGATGCCCATGCAATTAGGATAGCGATTACACTGCTGCCGTGTATGGCTTACTGAACTAGTCCATTATGATGTTCTTAATATTAACTCACTTTATGATCAAATTATAAATAAGGTGAAAGTGCCTAGGATGTGTGTGGGTACTCGATGAAACGACACCCAACTTAATGATGAACTCTTCATCAGGCAACTTTTCTTAGCAATCTTTACTAACAGTAATTAACTGAGTCAAAAACAGTTACTATTAAGAACTCTTTCAATTCACTGCTTTTCTAGTACTTCTCAAGTACTTTGAGAATACTTTTCATAATTTTCAAAAGATCCTAATCACGGATCTGCCTGAAAATAATGATTATGTACAAGACATAATTCACATCAGGCTTGGTATATTGAATATATGGGTAAGTAAACACCTTTACACCCATTCATGTTGAACCCTTTCAACAATAAATTTCGTGTACCTAGACTGGGACAAGCCCTGCATCCACTTACATCTATCCCTATAGATGCCAAAAACTAGATGCTTAGCCTAAGTCTTTTTTCATGAAAACTTCTATGATAAGCAAGCCATTGATCAAGTGCAATATCGGGACTACCTTCCCAATATGCTATATGTCACCCACATACAAAATCAAAAAATTAGTAGAACTCTCACTTATCTTCATGCACATACATATGGTTCATTTATTTTTGATAAAGTCAAATATTTTGACTGTCCCATCAAAAATAGAAGTACCCACTCTTCATAAACTGCCTAAATTCATAAAAGTATTTGCCCTCCCACTAGAGACAACTTCTCTAGATAGTGTGTGACAATAGCAAAAATCTGAATAGGTATCTCTAATAGCAATCTGTTGGGTCATACCCATAGGGGCTTCAACCATAGTCCACACTTGATTGATGTACAGGGAGTCCATTACGGATATCAAGGTTTCAGGCCAACTGTCAGAGTCTCTACTTATGATGATCTCCGAATGGATCAAATAAAACATCATTCATAATGATGTATGGTGTACTGCCATTCACAATGACAAACCTATATTTTAAGTGGTACATTACACACTCGGATTGACCCTTCAGTGAGGAGGTGTGTACATGGTCGTGCCTCATCACTAGGCATATCTAATCGAGGATTAAGTTGTGGACACTCCACAGGTTAAGATAGGATAGTTTATAGGTCTTGAACTTCTCAAGTTTAATTATCCTCCCACTATCTCCTTTTAGAAGAAATTTTTTTCCTAAAAGGTAGCATACCTACTGACAAAATACTTTTTGTCAAGTAGGATGGTAGATATAGTATCACATACTATTCTTTTAGGACAACCTATATATTTATAAAAATCTGTTATAGCACAAACTTATGTACATCAACCCTTTTCATATAAGTTGGGCAACCTGCCTTTTGTTTTTTCCATATCTCATATGGAGTGCTTGTAATAGATTTTATAGTATCTAATTCATACAGCAATTTCTGAGATATATTTTCAGAAAGAGACAATAATATTTTGTGAAGTATTTTAGTGAACACATCATATCACATATGAAGTGTCCATCTCTGGGTTGAGATATTATTAGCCTTCGAACATCCATATGTTCAAGACTTAATACCTTCCTTGTCCTAAGATATGTGACCATCACATATTTACTTCTTATTCTCATCAACATGAAGAACAACATCTTTGAATGATAGAAACATAAGACCATAAATGTTTACCAGATGCAGAGTAATTTTTACTCTTAACATTAATTTCAAAACTATGCTACAATAGCAAATGATTTGAAATAATATTTCTAATAAATTTAGGCTCACATCAATGGCCTATTAGTCTCTAAACCTTGCTAGAAGGTTATATAGGTTCCTATAGCCTCAGCATGAATGGACTATCCATTAATACCAAAGAACAAGTAGTCACCTCACTTCAGCTTTGTACGTCCTGCAACATTTTACATAAGAAGAACCTATATTAGGGATCACATACCTAAAATTCTGAAGTTAAAATACTCAATAATAATTAGTTTGTATCACATACAAACTATTAGCAGATGCAACTTTTGCATCCAGCTATTGCTTCACACTTACAAGATAATTCTTGCAATTTATTACTTATCAATCTTGTATCGATATTAGATATCTATAGTGAAGACAATCTTCACCTTCTATTCTTCAACCATTCTATGACATTCGATCAATTTAAAAAATATCTTAAGCAGTGAATGTAAAGATGTAAATGTGTATATAAGAACATAAAAGGACTACTCATGATGACAGGCACAAGTTAAATATGGATTTTTATCTAATTGTGTCCCCACTATTTTAACGAATTTCATAGTCCTCAAGTATGAAATCGAAAAACTTATCATGAAGTTTTTTAGTGAAGTTGAGATCTCAATTTCTCATAAAAAGCCTCGTGGATAACACAACAAGCTTCCATGTGTTCAAACGTAAGTAACTCTTTACTAATTGCATCCCATGCAACTCTCAACAAACTTTTGCCTCTAAAACACTTATAGCCTTGCGGATAGCACAACAAACTATAGTATTTTAGTTAAGCCATACCCTTCAATCCTATATGATCATATCTGGATAATACTACCCTTGTGGATAGCACAACAAGGTAGCACTACCAAATATACCATAAGCATCACTCGGTCAACATCATACCAATCACTATAGCAAGTCTTATGGATAGCACAACAAACTTACTACAACTCTTGATATACTCTATTAACTTAGTATGAGCTAAATGCAATTAGCTTCATTATGCACCAAGATAGTATTAAGTCAGTCCTCACAGCAAGCTTTTTGGATAGCACAACAAGCCCACTATGGTTCTTGACAAAATAGTGACTTAGCATGAAGGAAGGCATGGGTAGTGTTCTTAACACTTCACCATTAAGACTTAATATAATCTAATTGAGAGACTTAGGTCTCATGCACATCCTAAACATTTACATGCATCATATGCCATATTAATTCAAATACTAACTACCAGCATGTAAGAGCATATAAAGTGAAATAAATAGTTATGGACTTTTGAAAAAGTCATTCGAGCCACAGGATGATCTTTGGGTCTAATCCTAGGTGCATTATAGATTAAATTATCTCATGATCAATCTTAATGCACCTATGCTCTCTAGAAGCCTGGTAGTCCAGTCTTCATCACCATAAAGACTACCATGAATGCATATATCCATCACATGGATGTTCCATAGTCCATAACAAATCAACATAGCATTTTATAACAACTATAAAACATTATAACATATGTTATTTCAATTGCGATATCATTCAAACTCATGTCAATAAAGATGTTCAAAATTATGGACATATGACCCATCTAGGGTTTTCTATTCGGGTTCAACACTTGACCCAAATATTAACTTTTAAGTTAATCAATTTTCATTCATTTAAGTTGAGTTGACCAATTCTTAGGTTAAACTTAATTCAATTAGGTTAACTTAGTTCGGTCGCCCATAACTCAAACCCTAATCCAATTAAGTAAATGATAAATTTGATTAACCAAAATTAAATGATTTAATCTATAATCATTAAATTTTAATCATATTAGAATAATGAATTATAGTTAAATAATCAATTGGCAAAAATCCAAATTGATATCTGATGCATCTTTTTCATGACCAAAATTTTTTGGCCCCACGTATGCCTCGAGCAACAAACAAAATGGTCAACCCACAATGGTAAGTCCCTAATAACATGGTGGTCGGCCCTTGGATCTTAAGTAAATACATCAAATGCATAAATCTTAATCCTTGGTAATGTACATCCATATGCAGTATTTCAAGGCCCCCGCGCATCACATGCACTAAATTTCAATTCCATCGAAAAATAGATCATAGGATCTAAATTGAACTTGTCACACAAGTCTATAAACCATGAAATTTCATATCCAAGGTTTGATCATGGATCGATAACACCTTATCATTAAAAAAAATACATCAAAATCATCAACTAATTATCAATCAAAAAAACTGATTTTAATAAAGTTTGAACTGGATCAAATCCATATCACAAAAATAATATAAAATTTGACTGAATCTATCAATGGTGGCTTTAATACCACTATTGAATTTTGATGATACAGCATAATATAGATTTCAAAAATTTTTAACATGCATACAATAATGAAAACTAAGTTTAACAATTAAACTCAACCACCGGAATTCAAAAACCCTAAAAACCCCTTTATGATTACAATCAAATCACAAAAACAAGTATATGAGGAGAAGACCAGAATTCATATAGCACCATGAAGACCATGAACTGGTGATTTTGATATCTCTATGAGACTCCAAAGTAGAAGCCCTCCAACGGTGATCCACACAGGATTGATCAAGGCCCTTCCCAACTCATTATGATGCTGCAGCCTTCTTCCCAAATGCGCTGCCAATTGTCTTTTGCAAGAACATGATGTACCATTGCTTGTATGCCTTTATAACCTCCACTAGGACCACTCTAGGAATCTTTTTCAAAGTATCAAACCTCACTCTAATCAGATTTTATGTTCAACATATGAACAATCTAATTTTAGGACAAGTATCTCATACTTTCCTTTTTTCTTTCTCTCTTCCTTTCCATTTTCTCTCCCTCTTTTCTTATATTTTTTTCAGATATTTTTTTTATCTTATCCTTTTATTCTCACACCTAAACCCATCCAAAAAGGGATGTCAAAACTAAGGAATAGTGCCCCCTTTTTATAGGGAATAAGGGGGCATCCTATGGGATGCCAACTCTTGGCGTCCCTTATTCCTTACATGCCCCAATCAATTTTTAACGTAGAATACAATGGTTGGCATGGAATAAAAGGTGATTCACTGGTAGAAAGACTATTCCTCTATCAAGAAAAAATATAATGCCATCATATGGTGCGTGGGATAAGAGGAATGGCATGGAGAATTCAAGAGTCCATGAAATTAAGGACTCTTCAACATCAATCAAAAAATGTGATGTCCCATTAAAATATGGCATTCAAACTCTTTCCAAAAGAAAGACTCTCCTTCTTCTTTTGCACTCAAAATTCCAAGAGACATCTGATGTTACGTGGAATTAACAAACACATAGAAATTAATGAAAAGAAATAAGAGTCCATGTTGAAATGGACTCTTCAATTCAATGCCATAAATGGGGTGTCCCAACTTATTTTTGGCATGGAGTTCCTTCCAAGAGAAGGACTCCCTCTCCTCTTCCACATCCCACATCCAAGGTACCATCTGATGGTGCACAAAATAAATGGGATGTGTGGAATATGTAATGATTTTAAAAGGAGTAAAAAAGGACTCTCCTTCTTAATTACCAAAATAAATATGATGCCAACACTTAATATGTGTGTGGTTTGATGTGGAGGAGGTTGATTCCATATGGAACACTTCCACAAAGTTAGATAAGACCAACTAATTAATTAGATAGTTCAAACCCAATCACATTAGGTCAAGGTAACAAGACTAGGTTAGCACAAACACCTTTGCACTGAACCCAATTGAAAACTTGGGTTAATTCATGTGCTAGAATTTTAATTAACCCATTAAATTTATAATAAATTTAAATTGATTAGACCAAGATCAAATTTTTATTATGTGTGACCCATTGAGTTTCAAATCTAGCCAGCAGTGGATCCAAACTCTTGACGAAATCCTAATCTGATTGGATTAGGTCAGCTCAAGAGTCTCAATCAACTAGGACTCTTCCTAATTGATTCTAGAATTAAACTCTTTTAATTCTGGAGAGTCCACAAATCAAGATTAACATCTAGCAGTATATCATGACTATCCGAAAGACTTAAAATTTGATGAAAATATCAAAATTATCTTCCATGGTGAGTTACTGTGCAATTCAATTCTTTGATCACACAACATCTCGGAAAGACTATGGGTGTAAACATATGTTAAACTCAAATATCCAACCATATGTATCTCGATCAGATGATAATGACTCAGTTGATGAACCACTAGCAATCATTTCTATTGTTTATCCCTGCTCTGGCCAGAGACTTTCAGAGTCACCATCCTATGAGATCACATAAGATATTCTCTCCTCTTACAAGAAGTGATCAATTCCTTATTGACCACTCATAACCCCATGCATACTTTGTCATACCCAGAATATCCCACACACAACTCAAAGTGGTGTGCTAGAAAATAAACCAAAGTAAGGATCCATGCACACAAGGTCCCAAGGTGATCTCAGGTCAAAGGATCACATGTACCACTCCCATCGAAGAACCATCTGTCGACAAGCTGTAAGGCTCCATCAGATATTTTTTCTGTAAGTTTGTTCAGTGAACTCATTCTCTAATGAGCACCTACATCCTTGTATTAGTGTCACCATATAAATGGTTGTGAGATCAACCACCCTCTCCATCGAGCATACATAGGATGTACTAGTCTTACCAAAGTCATCGATCTCCGACTCGATGATCCAATGACTAAAAATATTTTAGATTGAGGCTATCAAGATTTTAGTTCTCACTGGCATGATCTCATCATAGCCCTAAAATCATAGCCCTAATCTATGGGATTTATCATAATCATATAAAAATGATGCAGCAAATGATAAAACATAATACCTCATATAAATAAAATAACTAATGTCATGCAATTGAACAAAAAATAATAAAGAAATATCCCATCGCATCCCCATATGATTGGCTTGTTGGGTATTATTCTTTCAATGTTATGTGCTGGCGTCCAGGTCAAATGAGTTACAAAGCCAGCACGAGTATATGCCCACTGCTCGAGCTATGATCACTCACCTATAAGAGTTGTATGATGAGTAGAGCTGTATTGTACACTTTGAAGTGTCTCAGAAAATCTTCAAACTGAAGATGCGTATAGGACAGTCCATCCATGAGCACTATATGATAGTGATCAAGGACATCGAGAAGCTTGGGAAGCTCGGGTTAGAAATACAAAAGAAATTACAGATGGATCTGATCCTTCAATCCCTTACCAATTCATATAGTCAATTCATTATGAATTTTTATATGAACAAACTTGACTACACTATTTTCGAACTCGTCAATATGTTGGTCACTACAGAGGGTACCTTGAAGAGTTCAAGAGATACTGTTCTTGCTGTGGAGCGGACCTCTTCTTCCAAGAGAAAGTCTATTGAAAGGAAGAAGGTTAAATCCGCGAAGAAACAAAAGAAAGAGAGCAAGCCCAAGAAGGATGGTCCAAAGGTGGTCAAGGCAAAGAGAAAGTGTTTCCACTATCATGCTGAAGGCCACTAGAGGAGGAACTGTCCTAAATACCTAGAGAGCCTAAAGATCAAAAAGGGTGATAAGCCTTCTGAAGCTATGCTCGTAATTGAATCTAACCTTACAATTTCTTCTGCTTCTAGTTAGATATTGGACTCTAGCTCAAGTGCTCATATATATACCTTAATGCAGGGTCTAATAGAAAGTAGAAGATTGAGGAAAGGTGACATGATCCTTCAGATCGACAATGGAGCAAAGATTACAGCAGAGGCCATTGGTACTTACTCTTTTTTGTTACCGTCTGGTATTATATTAGAGTTAAAGACTACTATTATGTTCTTGTAACTAGTCAGAATCTAATTTTTGTGTCTATGCTAGCACAGAAAGATTTTGAAATTTATATCAATAAAGATTTTTATTCTATTTATTTACGAAATAAATTGGTTGTATGAGGTCTTTTAATTGACAGTCTTTATCACTTGCATGTTGATGCGAATGTGAACCTAAATGAGTAAATAGTGAGTGCCATTGGCCAAAAGAGATCCAGAGATGAAATTAACTAGAAATACTTATGGTACCATAGATTAGGCCATATTGGAGAGGACAAGATAAACAGACTGAAGAAGGATGGGATCTTTAGCTTTCTTAACCCAGAGTCATATCCAGCTTACGAATCCTACCTTCGAGGAAAGATGACCAAGTTTCCCTTTGTAGGACATGGAGAAGAGCCACAGAGTTACTTGCTCTGGTACACACCGACATGTGTGGGCCATTTGATATGCAGATTAAGAGTGGTTATACCTATTTCATTATCTTTATCGATGATCTATCTAGGTATGGATATATGTATCTCATAATATACAAGTCTGAGGCCTTTGAAAAGTTCAAAGAATTCAGACATGAAGTAGAAAAATAGACAAGCAAACCCGTTAAGGTTCTTCGATTTGATCGAGGAGGTAAATACCTTAGTCAGAAATTTTTGGATATCTTAAGGACAACGGCATAGTCTCTCAGTGGACCCCTCTTGGAACGTCTTAGCTCAACGGGGTATCTGAAAGGAGAAACAGGATCCTATTGGATATGGTCCGGTCTATGATGAGCTTCACTGATCTATCCTTATTTTTTTGGAGACATGCTTTTTTAATTGTCATTCACTTGTTGAATAGAGTTTTATCAAAGTCTATTCCTTCCACACCGTATGAGATATAATTCGGTAAGAAACTGAGTCTAGGTTATCTTAAAACTTGAGGATGTCCAACTTATGTCAAGAAATAAATGATGGATAAGCTAGAGGATAGATCTATTATAGCTCACTTTATAGGGTATCCAAAAAAATATATGGGATACTATTTTTACTTTCTACAAGATCACAATGTGATTGTAAGTCAAAATATCGTATTCCTAGAAAAATAGTTTATCTAGGATGGCGATAGTGGGAGGTTAGTGGAGCTTGAAAAGAAAGTCTCTGAAGAGCCCAGAGCTATAGATCCTCAGGAACCCATAGTCCATGAGCTAATAGTTGATGTTCCTCCATCACCTCGTAGATCTAGCAGGATCTCCCGACCTCTTGAAAGGTATATGGGTATGTTTATGGAGAAGTAAAGAAAATATTTCTTATGGGAGATAGAGGTCATAGTGATGACCCTAGTACCTTTAATGAGGCAATGTCAGACATCAATTTTGAGAAATGATTAGATATTGTGAAGTTAGAAATTGACTCGATACACTCGAACCAAGTCTAGACTCTAGTGGATGTACCTGAGGGTATCGTATCCATTGAGTGTAAATAGATCTACAAAAGGAAGATAGTTACCGATGGTAAGGTAGAGACCTATAAAGCTAAGCTTGTGGCAAAAGTTTATAGTCAGTGTGAGGGCACTGACTATCAAAAAATTTTCTTGCCTATAGCCATACTAAAATCTATTCATACTTTGCTTGCTGTTGCGGCTTACTGTGATTATGAAATCTGATAGGTGAATGTGAAAATTGCTTTTTTGAATGGTTATCTTGAGGAAGATATCTATATGGAGCAGCCTATGGGTTTCACATCTGATGATGGTGATCACAGAGTCTGCAAGTTGCAAAAATCCATATACGGATTAAAACAGACTTTTCAGAGTTGGAACCATCATTTTGATGAGGCAATCAAATCATTTGATTTCATCAAAAATGAAGAGGAATCTTATGTATACAAGAAGATTAATAGGAGTACGATCACCTTCCTCATATTGTACGTAGATGATATTCTCCTTATTGAGAATGACATTCCCATGCTGACCATGGTCAAAAGATGGTTGTCCAAAGAATTCTATATGAATGACCTAGGAGAAGCATCCTATATTCTCAGAATAATGGTCTATAAGGATAGACCTAAATGGATGTTTGGCCTGTCACAAAAGCTGTATATAGAGAAGGTGCTGAAAAGGTTCTGCATGAAAAACTTCAATAGAGATCTCTTACCTCTTAGGCATGGTATTAGTCTCTCCAAGATGATGTGTCTGACCACATCTAAGGAGGTGCAGCGCATGAGTAGGATTCCTTACACCTCGATCATAGAGAGCCTCATGTATGCCATGCTATGTACTCAATCTGATATTGCCCTTGCCGTGAGTGTCACGAGCAGGTATCAGCCAAATCCAAACGAGGAGCACTGGATAGTTGTGAAGAACATCTTTAAGTACTTAAGAAGGACTAAGGATCTATTCTTGATCTTTAGAGGTGATTCTGAGTTACAAGTCGATGGCTATACTAACTCAAACTTCATGTCTGATCTTGATGATAGAAAGTCTACGTCAGGGTATATGTTCATTTGCAATGGTGGTGCAGTTAGCTAAAAAAATTTCAAGCAACTCATCATAGCGGATTCGACCATAGAGGCTGAGTATGTCGCTACTTCAGATGCTACAAAAGAAGGTTTCTGGTTCAAAAAGTTCATTGCAAAATTTGAAGTTATGACATCAGATGCCATACCATTGTACTGTGACAATAATGGAGCCATAGTACTTGCTAAGGAGTCGAGGTCTCATCAAAAATTTATGTACATCGAGTGGTATTTTCATATTATACGCGACTATCTCGAAAAAAAATATGTCAAGATGCAAAGAGTAGACTCTGCAGATAACATGACAGATCCGCTGACCAAGCAGTTAAGCCAATCGAAAATGAAAATCCACCTTGAGAAGATGGGACCTAGATTTGTGGGCAATTGGCTTTAATCCAGGTGGAAGATTGTTAGATGTATGTCCTAGAAGCCAATATGATGGACATATTGTAATAATTCTAGGACATAATTTTATACTTAATATATTGATATGATCAATAAAAAGATAATTTCTTTTTCATTCAAGTGTGATGTATCTTTGAATCATCTATGAAATTAGTTTCAATACATATTCTCAAAGTGTTGAGAATTAGAGATATGTATTTAATTTCTAAATACTCTCGATCATAGGATCATTATGAGGATGGTGATAGATCTGGATAGATTGACACACAAATCACTTTTTTCAGAATAGATGAGTCTCTGATCTACTGTGTAGAGATACAGGATGATGAGTGTGGGTAGTTGTTAGAGAATAACTAATACTGAGCGTGACCATACAAGAGATCACTTGAATTTTTATTCAATCGTCAGTAATTGTCTCGATGCTGTAGCTATGTGAATGATTCTTTAATCTAAAATTGTATTACTACTCATAGTAAGACTGCTGGAGTTTGACTGATACATAAACATGAGTCTCAATGAGCCCTTATAGTGGATGTTGAGGACAGCTGATCCACTGTAGGAGTAGGGTGCACAACAAGATGGGATCTATCAACCTTGATAGAGAGGAATAGTCCTATAGGATTTGAAAGGTTAAGTCCAAGAATCTATAATCATAGTAGTGTGATTGATGAAAAAGAGTTTTCATAGAAATCACAACTAGACCTAAGCTAATCGAATATATCATATGACTGATGTTGAGGTTTGACGATTTATCCATGACCTGCCATCAAGTCGGGATTCACGATAAAGGGACTGAATCACACGTTAACTACACCTAAAAGTTTATTTTAGTTCTATTGGGTTGCCATTACATACTACTAGATATCACTGGTAGATTGTGAGAGCTCACTAGGATTGTTCTGGATCGACAATCTTTGATGAGTTAGAGTAGAATTATTCCGACCCATTAAAAAGAGTTTCAATGATACAATAATAGAGATCATTGTATATCTCACTATCAGATAGAATTAAACCTATGGGGTCACACAACAAAGAGATTAGGTCAAGAAAAAATAATTGAGCTTATGAAGTATCAATTGGGTTTAGAAAAATCCATTGAGTTTATGATAACTGTTGGGTATAAAATAGCCCCAGCCGAAGTTCGTAAAAGGCCGACCCTCCCAAGGCTCTTCCGACTTTCGACCTTGTGCGGCATCTTTCTGAACTCCCCCGACTGTCCGAGCTTCCATAATACCATCCGGACTTACCCAGCAGTTGACCTTCAATGGTGTCCCCCAGGTTCCTCTAACGGACGAACTCCTATCATGCCATCCGGACTTCTACAATAATGAGCTCCTCCATTCATCTACCGGATTGCTCCAAATGCTCTCTGGGCTTCACTATCAGTCGATTTTCTACAGTGATCGACTACTCTCTGAATCTCTTCCAGACTTCTTCCGGCCACGATCAACTTTACTCCGAACTTCTTTCAGACTTCATCAATGATCGAGCTTCTCCAGTAGCAGGACTTCTACAGTAACCAGACTCCATCCAAGTTTCTACGGTGGTCGACCGCATTCTGGATTTCATCCGAGCTCCCACAAGAATCGGACTCCGTCCGAACTTCTACATGGATGGATCCCAGATGAACTTCTACAACGGACAAGCTCCACCAGTCAGATCTCTACTCCGAACTTCTATTGCAAGCGGATTTCATCCAAGCTTCTACAATAAGAAGTCTCCATCCGAGCTTCCACGGCAACCGATATTCGTCCGAGCTTCTACAGTATGTGGTCTCCTTTCGGACTCCTACAAGAACTGGACTCCGTCCGAACTTCTACAACAGAATTGAATTACAGACTCCTCTAGCGATCGACCTTCCACAGTGTCCTCAAGACTCCTTCAGCGGATGAACTTCCACAATGCCTTTCAAACTCCACTATCGATCGACCTTCTGCTGGATTTCTCATGAAACCGAACCTCTCCAGCGAACAGTCTTCAGATAAGCTTCTACATCAGACAAATTCCAGATGAACTTCTCTAGCGATCAGACTCCTACCGGACTTCTCCAATAGAAAGTTTTCATCCGAGCTTCTACAGCAGATGACTTTCGCCTGCAGCATCAGCGCCTAAGGCACCCAATAATAGTTGACCCGTCAGCAACCTCAGAAGCATCCGAGCTTCTCTTAAATTGCTGAGATAGAGAGCTATTCCGCTCCACCAGACGTCCCAGCCGAGCTTCAGCCGTCCAGCCCAAACTCTCTAGCAAGTCGTGACAACGGACACTACCCCACTCCGCCCTCCGTAACAAACTCCACGTGGCCCCATCATCCTCTGGCAAGTCGCGACAACGGATACCACTCCACTCTCTATAACAGATTCCACGTGGCCCCACCACTCTCTAGCAAGTCGCGATAACGGACACCACTCCACTCTCCATAACAAACTCCATGTGGCCCTGAACGGCCCACTACCAAGCAGTTGCAGATGTCGCTGTCGAGCGATTATGCTCTCCCATCTATAAAAAAGACCCTCCTAGATACATTCTCCTCTAGGCTCAAAACTCTATCTCGAAACTCTGCTAAAATTTCATTCGAGTGCTCCATTTCTGTTGAGGCAGAGTACTGACTTGAGCATCAGAGGATCTTGCCGGAGCACCCCCAACTCTGGTTTAAACTTCTCTTGCAGGTCCGATGGCGCCGCGATCCCCACGACTCCAGCTTCTCTGATGTCGATGGAATTCTGCACCAATAGAATTGGTGCTAGAGGAAGGGCTGTGTCTTCGCAGGACCCTTGTTCTTAAAGGAGTACTCAACGGGACTATCTCTGATCATCTTCTTTGACATCTTCTTCTTCTTCTCCTGTCAGATCCCCACCTGATGCCTCCCCGAAAGGCATCCACCAGGTGATCTACGACCTCCGTGACCAGATCTCAGCAAGATCCGTAAGCTCCAACCTCATCTTCAATTTTCTAGGCTCCTCCTATTGAAGCATGATCCCGGCTCCTCCCACGGACCTTGGGTGCAGCAGAACCACCAACGAACAGATTTGGAGACTTCTGGACTCGATCTAAGGCCCTTGACGAAATCAGCCTGGTTGCTGTCTTCTTCATCAGCCTTTTGTTCCAGATGAAGAACACCTCTGAAATCACCTCTGAAAAATTCAAGATCTGGTACTCAACCAGATCAGGCCTGGACCGAGGTCTTTCAATTCATAGATCTCGAATCAGGGTATTCTAGATGGAGAATAAGGTAGATGGAGACAGACCTTGCAGATCTGTCCTGCTGCAGCCTTTCCTGAAGATCTGTTGATGGAGATCTCACCCGCACCTCAAACGACCTCAGATCAACTCCAGATCTGAGAGGAACTTGTATCAACTTCTTCTCAAAAGATTTCAGGTCCTGGACCTGATGCTTGGGCAGCTGCAAGAGAGGGAGAGAAGAAAATGGCTGGCGGCTGCAAGGGGGAAGGGGCTAGCGCCTCCCTTCTTTTTTCCTTATCTGGACCTGGCAGCAAGAAACCCTAGGGTTTCTTGCTCCTGGGGTCTGGAGGATGGCTGGAGAGAGAGGGAGAAGAGAGAGAGAGACTTGAGAGAAAGAGTCATCTATTACTTGGCTTGATCAAACCTATACAAGTACATGTATATATAAACACAAGGTCAAGTGACCCAAACCCAAAACTACCTTGACCAACTCTATGGGAGATTAGGTTAACCCAAACCCATGTACACCCATGACTCGACCTAATCTCACCTATCCTGGGCTCAGACCTGGCCCATAAAGAGTTGGTCCCTTGAGGCCCACATAACCTAGACCTCAAGAACCTGAAAGGCCCACAGCCTTTCAACCTAGGGCCCAACTAGCCCTAGAGCTTCTATGAAGCCCTCATGAATGATGGACCTTGGCCTTAGCCTTGGTCCACTGGGCCTTGGGCACACCACCTAGATCATAACACCTCCTCCTCCAGAATGACAGTCGACATGGAGCAGTTCGACCTGCTGGTTCAGCAAGTCAAGGGCCTCACCGAAGCAGTGTAGGCCATGCAGCAGCAGCAGCAGCAGCCGCAGGCATCTGTGTGGCTTGAAAGAGCATCATCGGAGTTTCAAAATCCGATGATCAGATGGGCCACTTGGGCCAGTCGCCCTGTCTTCCCCAAAAAGGGAAAGCAGAGGGCGGAGAGCCCTCTGTCTGATCATGATTCTACCCCTGGAGGGTCCTTACCTCCGTTCTGCTAGAAGACCCTCGAGACTCGTAGTCGAGAGGATCTCCTGGATCAAAGATTCCAGGAGATGAACCGACGGATCGAAGAGCTCCGCCATGCTCCCCCTACTTACGGTGAGGATGTCTGTACTGACCCTCCTTTCTCTCAAATGATTATGCAGGAACCGATCCCGTCGAACTTCAAGCTCCCCCAATTTGAGAGCTACTTCAGAATCTCGGATCCGGTTGACCACCTGAAGGCCTTTTGGACAATGATGCTACTCCATGGCGCGCCAGACGCCATCCTGTGTTGATCTTTCCCATCTATCTTGAAGGGAGCAGCAAGAAATTGGTACTCAGCACTGAAGTCGAGTACTATTTTCTCCTTTGATCAAATAAGCCATCAGTTTGTGGCTCATTTCGTCAGCAGCCGACGTCCCCAGAGAGGTTCGGAGTCCCTCATCAACATCAAGCAAAAGGAGGGAGAATCCATCCGAACTTACATCAACCATTTTAATGCCACCGCATTGGAGGTCCGAAATTTGGACCAATCAGTTGCAATGGCCGTCCTGAAGAGCAGTCTTCAAAAGATCAATCTTCTATTTTCTCTGAAAAAGAAGTATCCCAGGGACTTCACTGATTTGCTGGCTTAGGCCAAAGGGTATGCCTGAGCAGAGGAAGCTTTCAAGATGAAGGACGAGGAGGCCGCGAAGGAGCGGCAGGCGGGTGACTCCAGCAAGCCCGTAGCTGAAAAAGGGCCGAGTGAAGCTCGACCACATTCTCGAACTCCCCCCGGATATAAGCGTGTCCGAACTCCTCTCCAAACTTGTAGGTAGAGGAGCCGGACCGCAGAGTTCGACGGAGCTCTCCCCTAGGAAGATTCCACAGCTACGCCCCTCTCAATGCTCCAAAAGCCCAAGTGCTGATGGAGGTCAGGGAGCAGCTGTCAAGGTCGAAAAAGATGCGCACACACCTCGAGAAGTGCAACCTTAACAAGTTCTACCTCTATCATCATGACCATGGCCATGACACGGAGGAGTGTATTCAGCTCTGAGATGAGATCGAGGAGCTCATCAGATGAGGTCGGCTCGATAGATTCATCCGATGCTGACCTGAAAGTAGGGAAGATCGATCGAGGGCCCTACCATAGCCAGAGCCGCCAAGGAGGAAAGAACAGCTTGAACATCGGCCTCCAATCGGGATCATCAATACCATCTCTAGAGGACCCCGACAGGGAGTAGCCAGTGGATCGGTCGGACCGTCCAAGCGGCAGAGGACTGAAGAATCTATAACCTTTACTGAAGAAGATGCCAAGGAGATTCAATTCTCCCATAATGATGCGGTTGTAGTTTCTTTAGATATTGCTAACTATGATGTATGCCGCATTCTTATTGATAGTAGAAGCTCTGTCGATATTTTATTTTACAATGTATTCTCAAAAATTCCATTCCGGATGGTCGATTAGGGCCGATAAGCTCTCCGTTGGTGGGGTTCACTGGCGATGCTGTGCCGGTGGAAGGAGTAATCACTTTAACCATAGTTGTAGGTCGGTACCCAAAATAATCTAGAGCACAAATGGATTTTTTAGTAGTAAGGGCGCCGTCTGCCTACAATGCAATACTCGGCCGACCTGACCTCAACGCCCTCCAAGCTGTGGTATTGACCTACCATTTGAAATTGAAATTTCCTACTAGCCAAGGGGTCAGAGAAGTCAGAGGAGACCAAGTCCTAGTGAGACACTACTATAACATAGCCCTGCAAAGAAATGGTTAGTCTAACCCCTGTCTGGTTGATGGATTAGACACCCATGATGACTTGCTGAAGAACGGGGTGAGCCAATCGAAGATCTTGTCTCAATTCCTTTGAACGATGGGAATGAGGAGCATGTGGTGAAGATCGGCTCCAACCTGAGAGACGAGGTACGGACATAGCTCATCAATTTTCTATAAAAAAATATAGATATTTTTACTTGGGTTTCGACGGACATGCCGGGGATTGATGCGGAAGTCATGGAACACCGTCTAGTTGTTGACCCCAAACATCAACCGATGAAGGAAAAAATCCGAGGTCATACACCGAAAAAGCAGAAAGCAATAGCTGAGAAAGTTGATAAACTCTTGAAAATTGGGTTCATCAGAGAAGTCAACTACCCAAACTGGGTCTCCAATATGGTTCTCGTCAAGAAGGCGAACGGCAAGTGAAAGATGTGTATAGACTTCAAAAAGCTAAACAAAGCCTGCCCAAAGGATAGTTACCCTCTGTCCAAAATTGATCAATTAGTGGATGCAACCTCAGGCCACGAGCTTCTCACTTTCATGGATGCATTTTTCGGCTACAATCAAATCGGGATGGCACCAGAGGATGAAGAAAAACTATTTTATTACTAACCGTGGTCTTTATTGTTACAGGGTCATGCCTTTTGGCCTAAAAAATGTAGGGGCGACCTATCAACGGCTGGTGAACATGATCTTCAAAGAGCAGATCGGCCGCAACATAAGGTCTATGTGGACGACATGCTTGTAAAAAGCAAATCCATAATGAATCATGTCGCCGACCTTGAGGAGACCTTCGGTGCCCTTCGAAAATATAAGATGAAGCTGAACCCAGCCAAGTGCGCTTTTGGAGTGACCTCAGGGAAATTCTTGGGCTTTATGGTATTGGGGTGCGGGATTGAAGCAAATCCAAAAAAGATTCATGCCATCCAGGAAATGACCGCCCCGAAGTCAATAAAGAAAGTTCAGTGCCTTACTGGGAGAGTAGCAGCTCTGAATCGTTTCGTCTTAAGGTCGGCCAAATGGTGCCTACCTTTCTTTCAGACTCTCAAGTAGTCGAAGAACTTCTATTGGACCACTGAATGTCAGCAAGCATTCAAAGAATTAAAGAGCTACCTCGGCTCACCTCCACTATTGGCAAAGCCCGAACCTGAAGAGGAGTTGTTCCTATACCTAACGTCTCTCCTGTGGCTCTCACAGTGGTTCTGGTTAAGGAAGAAGCAAAAATTCAACGGCCAATCTACTACATAAGTCGAGTATTGAGAGACACCAAAATCAGGTATACTAAGTTAGAGAAACTAACTTACTTCTTGTTGATTGCAGCTCGAAGGCTCCGACCTTACTTTCAAGGGCATACCATAACACTACTCACCGACCAGCCGATTAAGGCGGTTCTGCATCGAGCGGATGCTTCCAAAAGGATAGCAAAATAGGCAGTCAAACTCACAAAATTCGACATCAACTATCACCTCAGTCGATAATAAAAGCTCAGATTTAGTAGACTTCATAGTGGAATGCACTATTCCGAAAGAAGTCGAACTTGAACGAGGTGAAGCTGACAACCCAGGGCTCCAGCCGAACTCCTCTGAAGAAAGAACAGATCTCCCTGATGGTTTTTGGGCCCTCTACGTGGATGGTTCCTCCAACATGTCAGGCACAGGCACGGGCCTGATCTTGGTCAATCTGGAAGGAATTATCATGGAGTACGCGCTGCGCTTTGAATTCCCTACGACAAATAACAGAGCAAAATATGAAGCTCTGATTGCAGGACTGAGGATCGCCAAAGAGTTAGAAGTAGATCGGCTCCAAGTCTACAGCGACTCCCAATTGGTAGTGGGACAAGTCAGCGAAAACTATGAAGCTCGGGAGGACAGTATGGCCAAGTATCTCAAAAAGGTAAAAGAGATCATCCCTGCCTTCGACAGCTTTGACATCAAGCAGATTTCAAGAGCAGAAAATACCAGGGCCGACCATCTCTCCAAGTTGGCTACACTGGCTCCGACTGAACTGCCCAAGGAAGTCTTCTTTGAAGTTCTGAAGTTCCCAAGTACGGAAGAACTGCAGCTTGTAATAGAGATCAGCCATGAACCCAGCTGGATTGACCCGCTGGTTGCATACCTCAAAGACGGGATTCTTCCTCATGATGCAAAAGAAGCTCGGAAGCTTAGGAACTAAGCCTCCCGATACATCCTTTATGAAGGCAAGCTGTACAAGAGGTCGTACTCTTTGCCCCTCCTAAAATATTTCGGCCTTCTGAAGCCGACTTTGCCTTATGGGAGGTACATGAAGGAGTCTGCAGAAGTCACCTAGGGGCCAGATCTTTATCCCATAAACTGCTCTGACAAGGTTATTACTGGCCTACAATGTACCACGACTCCATCGAATATGTCAAAGGAATGATCGGTATCAGAGATATGCGAATATCCAAAGACAACCTACCTCCGAACTTACACCCTTGAGTGCCCCATGGCCGTTTGCACAATGGGGGATGGATATCCTCGGACCTTTTTCCATGGCATCCGGGCAGCTAAAGTTCCTCCTGGTGGCAATTGACTACTTCACCAAGTGGGTCGAAGCTGAACCTTTGGCAAAAATCATCGAAGTTAAAGTGCAGGACTTCATCTGGAAGTCAATCATCTATAGGTTCGACTTACCCAGAACTCTCATTACTGATAATGGGCGACAATTTGCTAGAGCAAGATTTGTTGAATTTTGTGAGGACTTAAACATCTCCCATAACTTCACGTCAGTAGCCCATCCATAAGCAAACAGTGAAGTCGAGGTTACTAACAGGACTCTGTTGCAAAGAATCAAGGCAAGACTTGAAAAGTAAAGGGAACTTGGGTAGATGAGCTTTATCATGTGTTATGGGTATATCGAACTACCCAAAGACTGCCCATAGGGGAGACCCCCTTTGCCTTAGCCTTCGAAATAGCAGTCGTGATCCCGATCGAACTCAAGCTTCCATTGATGTGAGTTGTGGCATTCGATGAGCAACGCAACTCACAGGATCTCAAGGCCAACCTCAACTTGTTAGAAGAAAAACGTGAGACAGCTCAAGTTCGGATGGCAGCCTACAAGTAGAAAGCAGCCTGCTACTACAACTCCCGGGTCAAGAGCAAAGCCTTCAGAGCGGGGGACTTAGTACTTCGGCGAGCTGCTGTTTCACAACCTCAGAACTAAAAAAAACTTGCCCCGAACTGGGAAGGCCCGTACGAAGTCAAGGAAGTAGTCCGGCCCAGAACATATTATCTAAAAGAGCTCGGAGGAGCAGACCTTCCGCGACCATGAAATTCGAAAAATTTATGAATATATTACCGATAACTTTGCCTTAAATAAAAGTTTCATATTCACATATCTTTTCTTTTGGCATGAGCTTATAACGACAGGGAGTAGCTCCTTCAGACAATCGAAATTAAGCGTGTCAGGAACAAGAGGAGAACCTCGTCCTGACACAAATGAAGGTCCGATTATTTAGAGACCGGATGGGGGGAGAGGCCCTTGCAACGGCCCTTATGTGCCCCCACAACCATGTTAGGAACAGGAGGAGAACCTCATCCTAACATGAGCAAAATCAAGGCCCAGTTATTTAGAGATCGAATGGGGGGAGAGGCCCTTACAAGGCCCTTATGCGCCCCCACAGCCATGTTAGGAACAGGAGGAGAACCTCATCCTAACATGAGAAAAGTTGAAGGCCTGATTATTTAGAGATCGGGTAGGGGGAGAGGCCCTTGCAATGGCCCTTATGCACCCCCACAGCCTGTTAGGAACAGGAGAAGAACCTCATCCTAACATGAGCAAAGTCGAAGGTCCAGTTGTTTAAAGATCGGGTGGGAGGAGAGGCCCTTGCAACGGTCCTTATGTGCCCCCACAACCATGATAGGAATAGGAGAAAATCTCATCCTAACTGTAGCGAAAATTTAGTGCAAGGGCAAAATGGTAATTTTAAAACTTTTTCAAAATTACTATTTTACAGTAAAATTATTAATTAATCTCATTAATTAATACTAATTAACCCTACACTAGGATCTAAATATGATACAATAGCATGCATTTAAATTTGAAATTCAAATTTGAATCAGTAAACCTTTTACAGTACTGTGTTCAGAACACATCACCTTTTGCGGGTAGTCGATCACCGCAATTTGATCACCGTCTGGGGGCTCTGATCATCACGTCACAGCCACATAAATGTCTGGCCTCTGTGGATCGTCCACACGAAGCTCCCTTCTGATCAGCTCCTCACGAATGCTAGTTCCTGATTTCACCCTTTTGATGGCAGATGTTGATCGAACTCCTTCGATCGATGTTTGCTGACTTCTCAGATGCTCCGAATCATCTGCACAGTTGCTTGAGAGGCCGATGGATCTCTTCCTGAAATTTGGTGGACTCACGACACTCGTGGCACACCAATCTCACTTCCCGAACCCTAGGTAGAAACCCTAGGGTACACACCAAAAACCTTGCGCTCAATTTTCTCTCTTTTCTTTCTTTTTCTCTCGGAAGGTTTTGGACCTTCACCTCACACACAAGCCTTCCTCACGCCCAAAGTTTCTCTCTTAAAATTTCTATGCACATCCCACCTTTCTCCTCTTTTTAAAACAACGTCGAACGTATCTTATCCGTGTGAGAGGATAAAGATAAGTGGTTGCACGTTTGAATTCAAATCAAATTTGAATTCAAACGAAAACCAACTTATCCCTATCCTTTTGAGTGTGAGAAGAGAAGGGGCGTGGCTCTTTGTGCATGGAAAATATTCCATGAGAAACCTTTTCTCGTGTAAGTAATGTGGTGCACAAAATGGATAAGGATGAAGGGGCAATGATAAGTTATCCATTCAAATTCAAACATGCTTTGAATTTGAATGGCTAACTAATTATTTTATCCATCTATATGGTGCACAAATGAGGGTGTGGGGAAGGGTTTTGTGTGAGAAAAATTTCATGAGAAGTTTCTTCTCGTGAATTCAAATGGGTGCAAGGAAGTTGGGTGTCACAGGGAATTTAAAACAAGGTGGTTTGATTCAAATTGAGCCAACCTAGTTTAAAATAGGTTAAGCACAATTAGATCAGATTAAACCCAACATAATTAGGCTTAATTAGGCTTAATAAAATCCTAATCAAATCAAAAATTAACTAAACCTAACCCCTAATCAAATCAGGGACTAAACCACCTTAGCGATTAGGTCAACATTTAACCTAATCGGGTCAATCCAAACTGAATCCAATTCAATTGGACTTGATCCAAAAATAATTACTCAATTAAATTGAGTTAATTAGTGAATAAATCACTAATTAAACCTTTCATAAATATTGAGTTCAAATCCGATGGGCAATCAGGCATCAGAGACCATCGATATGAAACCCTGATCAAAGAGTTCAAATTTCAAATTCAAAATTTGAAATTCAAAATTTTGACCCCGGTACCCAAAATGTGTGGAACTCATGATTAGAGAATCCTAATTCTCAATCATAGAGTCTCAGATAGATAAGACTCATAATCAGCCATCAGATCAGAAAGAAACCTCTAATGTGTGTGACCCCACAGGTTCGAACCTAAGCCGGTAGCACAGGAACCAATTCCTGTACTAATCGAAGTGACCATCTAGCAATGGTACCCGATGACTGAATAGGTTGAATAATCACAATCGCAACATTCAGAACCTACGTTAATATGGTTATCGTATAATTCATCCCTTTTGACCCCTGTGTTTAGGATGACTCAGGGTTAAACTGCCAACCTGATGATATCATCCGAATCGTGCTCAACTCAATTAGTCCTGTGACTCCTCACTAGGACTACCCTGGCTAAGGTTTTGCTAAATTGAAACACGACTGTACACAGCTCCTAAACTGGAGTGGTCAATCCCATCTTGACACACGCACCGACAAGTCAAGTACTTGACTACACCCAGCAGCCTTCCATCATTGAATTAGAAATTCAGGTAGTCCAGTGCCTAAGTGCAGTGAGTTGCTTGCAAGTCACCGTGGCGGTCTCAGGTCGGAGGGACATTTATACCCATATCCCATCGAAGCAAATCTTGACAGCAGAAATAGCTCCGGAGTTGGTCACATTCAGTGCAGATGTACCATTACATCTCACCTGTATGCCATACCAGTGTCTCCACACTCTTTGGTTATGAGGACAACCAACCCATATGGTACACAACGACCTATGCTCGATAAACGTTGTCGTCCTTGGTAACAACGTATCATTTGGTCGCGAACATGTTTAAGGACTAAGCGACAAATCCTCCTTTGTCGAGTCTAAATAGTCCTAAGGACTTCACCACAACACAGGAGTTCATTAGAAGATGAAACATTTGTAATGAAAAAAATACCAAAATAACTTTTATTTATTTATAATTCATGTACTAATATAAAAGGAGCACAACCGTCAACAGACTGACGATTGGCTTTGGGATACTATTCCCAACAATCTCCCACTTGGCCTAAAGTCTATCGGTGCAGTATCTAATACCCATCTTCGACTTGTAGTAGTTGAACTCCTTCACCGCAATGGCTTTAGTGAATGGATCGGCCAGGTTCTCCTTCCCGTGATCTTCTGAAGGTCGACGTCACCTCGATCCACGATCTCCCGGATGAGATGGTAGCGACGCAGAATATGCTTCGTCCGCTGGTGTGCCTTTGGTTCCTTCGCCTGAGCAATGGCTCCAGAGCTGTCGCAGTAGAGCAGAACTGGACCAACAAGGGAGGGTGCTACTCCGAGCTCGGTGATGAATTTTCTCAGCCACACCGCTTCTTTGGCAGCATCTGATGCAGCAATATACTCCGCCTCGCATACTGAATCAGCCACAGTGTGCTGCTTGGAACTCTTCCAGCAGACAGCCCCACCATTAAGGGTAAAAATAAACCCTGACACACTCTTGCTATCATCGTGATCAGACTGGAAACTAGAGTCTGTAAACCCTATAAGTCTCAAATCTGATTCACCATATATAAGCCACTGGTCCTTAGTATTTCTTAAATACTTCAGGATGGTTTTAACAACCTTCCAGTGATTCTCTCCTGGATCAGATTGGTATCTACTCACTACCCCTAGTGAGTATGCCACATCTGGTCATGTACATGTCATGGCGTACATGATAGATCCCACTGCCGAAGCATATGGAATCCTACCCATACGCTCTCTCTCTTGAGGTGTTGTCGGACAATCCCTCTTCGAGAGAGAAATTCCATGGCCAATCGGTAGATAGCCTTTCTTGAAATTTTTCATGCTGAACATTTTCAGCATAGTATCAATGTACGTGGACTGGGATAAGCCAAGCAACTTTTTGGATCTATCCCTATAGATCCTCATCCCTAGGATGTAGGAAGCTTCTCCTAGATCCTTCATGGAGAACTGTGACGATAGCTAAATCTTTATTCCCTATAATGCAGGGACATCATTCCCGATTAAGAGAATGTCATCCACATACAATACAAGAAATACTACTACTGGACCATTAGCCCACTTATAAATGCAGGGCTCTTCTCCGTTCTTAACGAAGCCATACGTTTTGATCGTCCTATCAAAACGTATGTTCCAACTCCGAGATGCCTGCTTAAGTCCATAAATAGACCTCTGTAGCTTGCACACCTTAGACTCATCTGTGGATGTGAACCCTTCAGGTTGTATCATATACACCTCTTCGTCCAGCTCTCCATTTAGGAATGCTGTCTTCACATCCATCTGCCAGATTTCATAGTCCAGATGGGCAGTTATCGCAAGCATAATCCGAATGGATTTGAACATTGCCAAAGGAGAAAACGTCTCGTCATAGTCTATACCATAACGTTGATGATATCCCTTGGCAACCAGATGGACTTTATAGGTCTTCACCTTTTCGTCTGTGCCCCTCTTCCATTTGAAGATCCACTTATACCCTATGGGTTTTACTCCTTCAGGTGGGTCAACCAATGTCCACATATCATTGACCTTCATGGACTCCATTTCGAATTTCATGGCCTCTAGCCATTTCTCAGAGTCAGGTCTCTGCATTGCATCCATGTAGGTGATCAGATCCTCATCATTTTCATCAAGTTCGACAGGATCACCATCCCGGACCAAGAAACCATAGTATCTGTCCGGTTGATGTGGTACTCTACCAGACCGCCTTAAGTGTGCATAATCAATGGGCTCCGGATCTGATCTAATCAAATCCGATTCAGGTTCAGTAACATGTGTCGGTTTTTCCACCTGTCGAACTTCGTCAAGTTCGACCTTAGAGGCAACAATTTTTTTTTTACTAAGGTACTCCTTTTCTAAAAAAATTATCTTAAGGCTGACAAACACTTTTGCTCATCAGCAAGGTAGAAATAATACCCTTTGGTCTCTTTTAGGTACCCTATAAAATTACACTTGTCAAACCTAGGTCCAAGCTTGTCTGTAATTAAACGTTTAACATAAGTCGGATACCCCCAAACCCTAAGGTGCGAGAGTACTGGCTTACGTCCTATCCATATCTCATATGGTGTTTTAGCTACAGACTTACTCGGAACTCTATTTAAAAGGTAACAAGCCGATTCAAGCGCATATCCCCAGAGGGAGATCGGTAGACCAGCAAACCCTATCATGGATCGAACCATGTCTAACAGGGTCTGATTCCTCCTTTCAGACACACCATTATGCTGTGGTGTTCCAGGAGGAGTCCATTGAGAGAGAATTCCATTCTCCCCTAGATACGTCAGAAACTCATTGGAAAGTTATTCACCTCCTCGATCAGATCGAAGAGTTTTAATACACTTTTCAGTTTATTTTTCTATCTCATTTTAGAATAGTTTGAACATTTCAAATGATTCCGACTTATGCTTCATTAAATAGACATACCCATACCTAGATAGGTCATCTGTGAAGGTTATGAAGTAGAAAAATCCACCTCTTGCACTTGAGCTCATGGGTCCACATACATCAGAATGTACCAGACCTAAGAGTTCACTGGCTCGCTCATCTTTTCCAGTAAAAGGTGACTTGGTCATCTTCCCAAGAAGACAGGACTCACAGGTTGGAAGTGATTCACAATCACTAACTTCAAGAATTTCTTCTTGAGCCAACCTGTTTATCCTGTTCTTATTGATATGACCTAGCCTACAGTGCCAAAGGTAGACTTCTGACACATTATCTATTCTAGAGCATTTACCGAAGTTTTGAACCACATTAACAGGCTGTGATAGTAAGTAAATTCCATTATTTAATTATCCAACAAATATTGTAACACCATTCAAAATGATATTGCAAATATTTCTTTTATTAAAAAATCATAACCGTACATGGCCAAAAGGCCTACAAAAATAATATTTAATAAAAAACTTGGACAATAGTGACATTCACTCAAAATTACATTACGAGAATTGATTACAAGACTCATGATTCCTAAAGCTAGAACTGGAACTTTGCTTCCATCTCCAACGTTCAGGAACCTCTCGTCTTCATCAAATCTCCTACTGACCTGCAGACCCTGCATCGAATTACAAATATGATAAGGGCATCCGGTATCCAATACCCAGGCAGTAGTATCACAAATCGAAAAGTTGCAAGGAGTTATCATATAATTACCTTGCTTCTTCTTTAGCCTGTTCGGGTCCAGAGAGGCAATGTATTGAGGACAGTTCCTCTTCCAATGCCCCTGCTTCTTGCAAAAGAAGCACTCTGCTTGGCTCTGGTCATGCTTGCGCTTCTTGGTCTGACCCTGTGCTACCGTCCTAGCATGAGATTGCACCTTCTTATTTTTCTTCTTCTTATTTTTCTTCCCCTTCCCAAAGGGTTGACGATGAGAAGAAGACCCTCCCACTACATTCACCGACTCCTTATAGAGTTGGTGATCCTTCTCAAAGTTCTACAGCAACCCCAACAATCCGTGGTAGTTTACTGCAGGCTTTGTCATTCGAAAATGAGTAAAGAATGAGAGGAAGGACTTGGGCAAAGAATTAAGGATCGCATCCTTATCGAGCTGCTTATGCAGAGGAAAGCCCAATTTGCTTAGGCGTTCAATCATCTCGATCATGTACAGTACATGATCAGTGACTGAGGCCCCATCCCTCATCCGAGCATTGAAAATGGCACAACTAGTTTTGTGCCTTTCAACATCGTCAGGCGTGCCAAAGGAGTCGTTCAACATTTGAAGCATCTCCTGTGGCTGAGCGTTCTCAAACCTTCGGCTGAACTCGTCATTCATTGCTGCCAGCATAATACATTGAACGGTGGTGCGGTCATTGAGCCACTTCAAGTAAGTATCTCGGATCGCCTTACTAGCGTTCGAAGCTGGCTCCTCAGGTGCTGAATTCGTTACTACATAAAGGATCCGCTCATGCTCAAGGATGATTTTCAATTTTCGATACCAGCTATCGAAATTGGATCCCATGAGCTTGTCATTATCTAATAATGATCGGAGCAACAGGGTAGTGGCCATAGCTGCATAAAGAAAAATGAGACCTCTATTAGTACATAAATTAATACTAAAGACTTGGACTTTAGTCTAAAGTTTTTCTAATATTTTTACGAACTGGTAGCCTCATCCTCCAATTCAAGGAATTACTTTAATTCCTTAATGGGTACTAGAATCCACACAGACTACACACGAGCCCAACTTTGGTTGGTCAACCCATGTGCATCTATGGGTAGGTTCTTAACCAGTTGTTTCTCTAAACAACTTTTAGTAATTGATTTTGCCCCAGAACCTAATCAGTAGGCTTTGGCCTCCACTGAAAAGATCTGGTTAGGTCCAACCATTAACATGACTTAATTTAGTGAATCGGACCAATAAATGATCAGGCCCGACTTTGGCCGGCCAACCTAACCACCATCAGAAAGACTCAATCAAATTATCATATTATGAATAATAATTTCATTAGCCAATGAGCACCAGGCCTTTGGGCCTCCAATGATCATTGAACTAATGGACTCATTATCATTCACTTAATGGGAGGCTATGACTTAGTTATCATTATAACTTAATCATTTTAGGGACCTAATAATTTTGAAGATTTTATTAAAGAATAGTAGAGAAGAAATCATCCAGCCAATTTCAATCCTCCCACTGACTTCACCAAGTCAGATTAAAAAGGATTTAGTTAAAGCTGGCATTAGGAGCACCTAAATCAGTCACACTGATTTACCTAATGACATGGGTGAGCTCTAATCACCAAGTGATCTAATCAAAATCTAACTTACCAGATTGGCCAGGTAAGTGAGATCAGTGGTGGGGATTTGCCATTAACTCGTCAATGATCGAATCAATGCGAGTAGCTCCCGCTTAAGAACCACTGGTCAAAACTGCCGAACTTACCTTAGACACCAACCAGTTCATTAGTTTTAATTTTGATCAACTTAGTAAATAGGGCTCCACCGCGTAGCCATGAATTAAGTCCATCTTGGTCTAGTTAAAGACATGGACCCATTCAACTACAACTATTGAAGTTGAGTCTAGAGTATCCTTGACCTAATCCAATTCAACTTTTGATTAGATTTGACCAATTACTCCATTTAGTCTATTTTTTAAGCTAACCTTAGGTCTAACCCAATTATGGACATAATTCATCTAACCCATTGACCCACAAGTTTATGCAATTGTCTTAGGTCTTAATTCACAATTCTAGACCTACTAGACAACACTTAATTCTTTTAATTAAGTACTTGGGCTGATGGGTCAGGGTTTGGTATTTCGAAAATAATTTTCAAATTTTGAAAGATTTTATTTTCTGTTCACCAAATGTGTTGACTCATTTCACAAACGGATCAGCACATTTCATAAACAGCAATTCTATTGCTCATTTCATAACAGAAAATAACTCAAAATAAATCATAAATTTTTTTTTAGATCTAATCTAACACATTCATGATAAATTTCTTAATTAAGTCCTTTCACTGCTTCATCGGCATGGGATATAATTGCATCGGCACCCCTACCGCCATAGGAGACCCCATCGAATGGGAAGAGAGGGCCTTTAAACCCTACTTTTCTCCTATGACCGGACGGCCATGGCAACCAACCCAATTAGATTACTTGCTACTTGGATCAAGTATATCTAAATATATCAATTTCAAAATTTAAATTTTGAATTTCAAATTTCAAATTTCAAATTTTAAATTTTAAATTTCAAATTTGAGATTTCAACCAAATTTTAAATTTTGAATTTCCAATCTTTGAATTTTAAATTTTGAATATCAAATTTTGAATTTCAAATTTCAAATTTCAAATTTCAAATTTGAGATTTCAACCAAATTTCAAATTTCAAATTTTGAATTTCAAATTTGAAACTTCTAACAAATTTCAAATTTCAAATTTCAAATTTCAAATTTCAAATTTCAAATTTCAAATTTTTTTTGAATTTTGAATTTTGAATTTTGAATTTTAAATTTAAACTTATAGATTACACCTTAATCTACGCATGCATATGTATATCATATTCTAGAACCATGCTCTGATACCATTTGTAGCAAAATTTAGTGCAGGGGCAAAATGGTAATTTTAAAACTTTTCAAAATTACTATTTTACAGTGGAATTATTAATTAATCTCATTAATTAATACTAATTAACACTACACTAGGATCTAAATATGATACAATAGCATGTATTTAAATTTGAAATTCAAATTTGAATCAGTAAACCTTTTACAGTACTGTATTCAGAACACATCACCTTTTGCGGGTAGTCGATCACCGCAATCTGATCACCATCAGGGGGCTCTGATCGTCACGTCACAATCATACAAATGTCAGGCCTCTGCGGATCGTCTACACGAAGCTCCCTTCTGATCAGCTCCTCACGAATGCTAGTTCGTGATTTCACCCTTTTGATGGCAGATGTTGATCGAACTCCTTCGATCGATGTGTGCCAACTTCTTGGATACTCCGAATCATCTGCACAGTTGCTTGAGAGGCTGATGGATCTCTCTCTAAAATTTGGTGGACTCACGACACTCGTGGCACACCAATCTCACTTCTCGAACCCTAGGTAGAAACCCTAGGGTACACACCAAAAACCCTGCATCCAATTTTCTCTCTTTTCTTTCTTTTTCTCTCGAAAGGTTTTGAACCTTCACCTCGCACACAAGCCTTCCTCATGCCCCAAAGTTTCTCTCCTAAAATTTTTATGCACGTCCCACCTTTCTCCTCTTTTTAAAATAACGTCGAACGTGTCTTATCCGTGTGAGAGGATAAAGATAAGTGGTTGCACATTTGAATTCAAATCAAATTTGAATTCAAACAAAAACCAACTTATCCCTATCCTTTTGGGCGTGAGAAGAGAAGGGGTGTGGCTCTTTGTGCATAGAAAATGTTTCATGAGAAACCTTTTCTCGTGTAAGTAATGTGGTGCACAAAATGGATAAGGATGAAGGGGCAAGTGATAAGTTATCCATTCAAATTCAAACATGCTTTGAATTTGAATGGCTAACTAATTATTTTATCCATCCATATGGCGCACAAATGAGGGCGTGGGGAAGGGTTTTGCATGAAAAAAATTTCATGAGAAGTTTCTTCTCGTGAATTCAAATGGGTGCAAGGAAGTTGGGTGTCACAGGGAACTTAAAACAAGGTGGTTTGATTCAAATTGAGCCAACCTAGTTAAAATAAGTTAAGCACAATTAGACCAGATTAAACCCAACATAATTAGGCTTAATTAGGCTCAATAAAATCCTAATCAAATTAGAAATTAACTAAACCTAACCCCTGATCAAATCAGGGACTAAACCACCTTAGCGATTAGGTCAACATTTAACCTAATCAGGTCAATCCAAACTGAATCCAATTCAATTAGACTTGATCCAAAAATAATTACTCAATCAAATTGAGTTAATTAGTGATTAAATTACTAATTAAACCTCTCATAAATATTGAGTTCAAATTCGATGGGCAATCAGGCATCAGAGACCATCGATATGAAACCCTAATCAAAGAGTTCAAATTTCAAATTCAAAATTTGAAATTCAAAATTTTGACTCCGGTACCAAAAATGTGTGGAACTCATGATCAGAGAATCCTAATTCTCAATCATAGAGTCCCAGATAGATAAGACTCATAATCAGCCATCAGATCAGAAAGGAACCTCTAATGTGTGTGACCCCGCAGGTTTGAACCTAAGCCGGTAGCACAGGAACCAATTCCTGTACTAATCGAAGTGACCATCTAGCAATGGTACCCGACGATTGGATAGGTCGAATAATCACAATCGCAACATTCAGAACCTACGTGAATATGGTTACCATATAATTCATCCCTTTTGACCCCTGTGTTTAGGATGACTCAGGGTTAAACTGTCAACCCTGATGATATCATCTGAATCGTGCTCAACTCAATTAGTCCTGTGACTCCTCACTAGGACTACCCTGGCCAAGGTTTTGCTAAATTGAAACACGACTGTACACAGCTCCTAAACTGGAGTGGTCAATCCCATCTTGATACACACACCGATAAGTCAAGTACTTGACTACACCCAGCAGCCTTCCATCATTGAATTGAAAATTCAGGTAGTCCAGTGCCTAAGTACAGTGAGTTGCTTGCAAATCACCGTGGCGGTCTCAGGTCGGAGGGACATTTATACCCATATCCCATCAGAGCAAATCTTGACAGCAGAAATAGCTCCGGAGTTGGTTACGTTCAGTGCAGATGTACCATTACATCTCACCTGTATGCCATACCAGTGTCTCCACACTCTTTGGTTATGAGGACAACCAACCCATATGGCACACAACGACCTATGCTCGATAAACGTTGTCATCCTTGGTAACAACGTATCATTTGGTCGCGAACATGTTTAAGGACTAAGCGACAAATCCTCCTTTATCGAGTCTAACTAGTCCTAAGGACTTCACCACAACACAGGAGTTCATTAGAAGATGAAACATTTGTGATGAAAAAAATACCAAAATAACTTTTATTTATTTATAATTCATGTACTAATACAAAAGGAGCACAACCGTCAACAGGCTGACGATTGGCTTTGGAACACTATTCCCAACACTAACATGAGCAAAGTCAAAGGCCCAATTATTTAGAGACCGGATGGGGGGAGAGGCCCTTGCAACGGCCCTTATGTGCCCCCACAGTCATGATAGGAATAGGAGGAGAACCTCATCCTAACATGAGCAAGGTCGAAGGCCCGATTATTCAGAGACCGAATGGGAGGAGAGGCCCTTGCAACGGCCCTTATGTGCCCCCACAATCCTGTTAGGAACAGAAGGAAAATCTCATCCTAACATGAGCTGAAGTTGATTATATCAGAAATAGGAGGAGAACCTCTTCGTAACACAAATGAAGATCTGGTCGTTTGAGACCGGATGAGAGGAAAAGCCCCTCAGCAACTCCTCTACACCCCTTTAATCTCGTTAGGAGCAAAGGAAAAACCCTCGCCCAAACATAAAGAAAGGGGGAGAAAAAAAAAATAGCAACGAGCTACACCAAAGATAAGAAAAAAACAAACTACGCCTTAGACTCAAGGGACCTCGTCTCAATGATCCGGCTCCACCAGTCGGATCTCTACTCCGAACTTCTATTGCAGCGGATTTCATTTGAGCTTCTACAATAAGAAGTCTCCATCCGAGCTTCCATGACAACCGATCTTCGTCCGAGCTTCTACAGCAAGCGGCCTCCTTTCGGACTCCTACAAGAATCGGACTCCGTCCGAACTTCTACAACAAAATTGAATTATAGACTCCTCCAGCAGTCGACCTTCCACAGTGTCCTCAAGACTCCTTCAGCAGACGAACTTCCACAATGCCTTCTGAACTCCACTATCGATCGACCTTCTACTGGATTCCTCATGAAATCGGACCTCTCCAGTGAACAATCTTCAGACGAACTTCTATATCTGATAAATTTTAGACGGACTTCTCTAGCGATCGGACTCCTGCCAGACTTCTCCAATAGAAGGTTTTTGTCCGAGCTTCTACAGCAGATGACTTCCACCTGCAGTATCAACAGCTAAGGCACCCAACATAGTTGATCATCAGCAACCTCGAAAGCATCTGAGCTTCTCTCAAATTGCTGAGACAGAGAGCTATTTCGCTCCACCAGACATCCCAACCGAGCTTCAGCCATCCAGCCTGAACTCTCTGACAAGTCGCGACAACGGATACTACCCCACTCTGCCCTCCGTAACAAACTCCACGTGGCCCCATCATCCTCTGGCAAGTCACGATAACGGACACCACTCCACTCTCTATAACAGATTCCATATGGCCCCACCACTCTCTGGCAAGTCGCGATAATGGACACCACTCCACTCTCCGTAATAAACTCCACGTGGCCCTAAACGGTCCACTACCAGGCAGTTGCGGATGTCGCTATCGAGCGGTTACACTCCACCATCTATAAAAAAGACCCTCCCAGATATGTTCTCCTCTAGGCTCAAAACTCTATCTTGAAACTCTGCTAAAATTTCATTCAAGTACTCCATTTCTGTTGAGGCAGAGTACTGACTTGAGCATCGAAGGGTCTTGCCGAAGCACCCCCAACTCCGATTTAGACTTTCCTTGTAGGTCCCAACGGCGGTCACGATCTCCATGACTCCAGCTTCTCCGACGTCGATAAAATTTTGCACCAATAATAACCTTGCTAGCACATGATTGGATCTAATTTTTATTTTTATTAAAATTTTTTATTTGATAAGATAATTCTAACTTAATTACCTACTAATAACCTACATGAATAAGATTCATGAAACTTTAATTGTTGGGTATCTAAGGTTATAGATCATATTAATTAAGGGTGCAAGTTCCTAATTAATTTTTTTGATAGTTATTTTTGGGCACCACCTTGATTTGATCAAGTTGGATGTGTCCATTGATTAGAGGACTTTTAGTTCTCTTATGGGGTGTCTCTTGGATGTGTTTTGAGGTGTCTAATTATGGGTGCAAGGACTCTAATTGTTGGTGCCTGTTGGTGTAGAATTCTGTTGAAGCCGGAGAAGCTGGAGCTGGGATGACCGTGGCCGCCGTCAGGACCTACAAGGGAAGTCTAAACCCGAGTTGGGGGTGCTTTGGTAAGATCCTCTGATACTCAAGTCAGTACTCTACTTCAACAGAAATGGAGTGCTCGAGTGAAAATTTTAGCAGAGTTTCGAGATAGAGTTTAGAGCTTAGAGAAAAACGTATATGAGGGTCCATTTTTATAGATGGAGAGCATAACTGATTGACAGCGACGTTTGTAACCGCCTGGTAGTGGGCCGTTCAGAGCCGTGCGGAGTTTGTTACGGAGAGTAGTGGCGTCAGGGGCCGTTCAGGGCCACATGGAGTTTGTTACGAAGAGTAGAGTGGTGTCTATTGTCATGACTTGCCAGAGAGTGGAGTAGGGTAGTGGCCCTTGTCGTGGCTTGCCAGAGAGTGGTGGAGCTGTATGGAATTTGTTACAGAGTGTGGGGTAAGGTAGCAGCCATTGTCGCAACTTGCCAGAGAGTTCGGATCTATCAGCTGAAGCTTGGCTGGGATGTCTGATGGAGCAAAATGGCTCTCTATCTCATCGATCTAGGAGAAGCTCGGATGTTCCGAGGTTACTGACGAGTCTACTATTGCCGGATGCCTCAGGTGCTGATACTACAGGCGGGAGTCATCTGCTGTAGAAGCTCAGATGGGAATTTTCTGTTGGTGAAGTCCGGTAGGAGTCCGATTGCTAGAGAAGTCCATCTGGGATTTGCCTGATGTGGAAGCTCGTCTGAAGATTATCCATCGGAGAAGTCTGATTTTATGAAGAATCTGACGGAGGGTCAGCCGGTGATGGACTTTGGATGGCATTGGGGAGGTTCGATAGACACCGAGGCGATCGACCATTGTAGAGATCCAGCTGCTGGAGCCCGTCTGTTGTAGAAGCTCATCCGAAATCCATCCGCTATGAAAGTTTGACGGAGTTCGATTCTTGCAGAAGGCTGAAAGGAGGCCGCTTATTATGGAGGCTCGATCGAAGGTCGGTTGTTGTGGAAGCTCGAAGTGGTGACCTGGCCGGTGGAACCTATCCCGTTGTAGAAGCTCATCTAGGATCCGGAGTAGATATCCGAAGTAGACCGCTTGCAGTAGGAGTTTGGAGTAGACTACTTGCTGTAGAAGTTCAGCTCTCGCAGGAGCTCGGGTGGAATCCAGAAGGTGGTTGACCATTGTAGAAACTTGGATGGAGTCTGGTTACTATAGAAATATTGTTGTCGGAGAAGCTCGGATATTGATGAAGTTTGAAAGAAGGTCGGAATAGGGTCGTCCACGGCCAGAAGGAGTCTGGGAGGGATTCAGAGAATAGTTGATCACTGTAGAAGGTCGACTGATAAGGAAGCCCAGAGAGCCTTTGGAGCGGCCCAGTAGATGAATGGGGAAGCTCATTGTCGGAGAAGTCCGGATGGTCGAGGGAGTTCAGAAAGACATCACACAAGGTCGGAAGCCAAAAAAGTCCTGGATGGGTCAGTCTTTTACAAACTTCGGCTGGGGGTGTTTTATACCTAACACCAGTCCCCCTACTTTCGAGTTAGGGTTTCGAATGAAGGAAGTACAGAGAAATTCTCACAGCCGAAGTTGCCTCCCACGATTTTTGTACTTAGTTGTTTCTAGATATTTTGACGTTCGGCATGTTGGTACTGGAGCCTTTTCGAAAAAGATTTTTTCTTTTTGGAATTTCCACTGGAGCGCTGCCTTAGGTACGGCGCAATAATGGTTTTACCAGTTGTCGGCCACCTTCAGTCGCTTGCCACGATGAGTGGGCCACCCGACGGTTATGGACTGGCCAGAGGAGTCCTGCCGTCATTATTGCACCAGACCCCATCTCCTATTTAAACCCGCCTCCCCCCTTTGGGGATCTCACTTTGCACGGGAGTTTCTTCGGTCCCTCCTTCTTCCTGAGAGTTCCGCTCTTCCTTAGCATCCTTCTTGGCCTTAGGCATTCTTCGAGTCATCCCCATCTCTACATCTCTGCATCCCCCAGACCAGCCTAGGTTAGCTCCAGAACTTTCTCTATTTCCACGGCTTTGTTTATAGACTGTGCCGATCCTCCTTCGTTGCAGATATGGGTGCGGACGTGGCTCGAATGTTAGCCAAGAATCTCAAAGCCCACAAGAGGGAAGGTGCTACAACTTCCGAGTCGGCGAAGAAGGCGAGGGTAGAAGAGACAGATCCGATCATATTTCGCCTTGATTGCCCAGAGCCCGTGCTTGTGGCACATCTTTGACCGTGAGTGCTTTCCGGTCCTGCGGAAAGAGCAAGCCGAAGGGGGACTGGAAGAAGAAGTCAGAAAGGAGGGGAAACCTAATCTCAGAAAGAAGGTCATGCCCGCCGTCATCGTGAGGCAGCGGAAGCCATGGTGTAGAAAAGATGACATCTATATGTGCTTTGAAGATAATGCTGGAGTAATTATTAATCCGAAAGGGAGATCGGAAGAAGAAGTCAGGTACTTAAAGTAATTCTCGACGATGGCTGGAACCGAGAGTTCAAAGTCTGATGAAGCCGAGCTTCCTTAGAGCTCTTTTTTTTTTTCTTTTTAAGCCTTCAAAGGCTTTGTAACGTACACTTCACTAATGAAATGAAAAAGAAATTTTCGTTATCTTGTCCCTTCTTGCATTAAGTTGTCGTTTACCGAACTTCTTTTGTCTTCCATCCTATTCGACGTCGGCTTTGTTTGAAGATTCTTCCTGATCATTGATGTATTGATTCGTTCCTAGGGACTGAAGATTTTCGACAAGGGTTTTCTTCCCCGTTGAGATGAGGTCGGCTGGTGCGGGCAAGTAGAGGACTACCGAAGGAAGCTCGAGACGGTGACTGACGAAGTTGCCCGCCGCCAGAGGCAGTTGTCTGAGAGAGTCCAGCCCACCTTTGCACAAGGCTCCGACGAGCTTCACTCTTTGAGGGGGATCATGGCAGAACTGTCTGTGGCCCTTGGGTGGGAGGAGGCCGAACTGCAGCGGCTGAAGATTCAACTGGTCCACGAGCAGTAGGCGGTCAAAGATACCGAGGCGGAGTCCAAGATTCTGAGGAAGAGGCTTCGAGAGTCGGAGGGTGAGAGCCGACGGTTCCACCAGATGTACCGGGATATGCTGCTAAGAAAGATGAAACTAAAAAAAGAAGTCGAAAACTTAAAGCAATCCATAATAAGGACCGAAATCGAGAGCTCGAAGACGGAAGAAACTGGGCTTCTTTAGAGCCTTTTTTTTTAATCTTTCCATGTATTCCTTTTCTTTTCTTGTCGTTTCTCTTTCTTGGCCTTCGAGGCTTTGTAATATACACTTCACTAATGAAAAAAAAAAAAAAATTCCATTACTTTGTCCATTCTTGTATTGAGTTGTCATTTACCAATCTTCCTTTGTCTATTTCTCCTCGGCCTGTGTCGAGTTTCCTCTTAGCGACTGTTGGGTATAAAATACCCCACAGTCGAAGTTCGTGACGGGAGTGACCCTCCGGGGATCCAACTGACTTTCGACCTCCGACAACGTCTCTTCAAACCTCCCAGGCAGTCGAGCCTCTGCCACACTCTCAAGTTTTGCTGACGGGCAGGATCCCGCCAGTGTCGATCGGATTCTTCGTGGCGTCCGGACTCCTACGGGAGCCGGACCTCGTCCCCAACTCCAATTGCAGGTAGACTTCGTCTGGACTCCTACGGGAGCCAGACTCCGCCCACGACTCCGATTGCAGGTAGACTTCGTCCGGACTCCTACGGGAGCCAGACTTCACCCTCAACTCCAATTGCAGGTAGACTTCGCCCGGACTCCTACGGGAGCCAGACCTCGTCCCCAACTCTGACTGCAGGAAGACTCCGTCCAGACTCCTACAGGAGCCGGACTTCGCCCCCGATGCCAATCGCAAGTGAACTGCATCCGGACTCCTACGGGAGCCGGACTTCATCCCCGGCTTCTACTGCAAGCAGGCTCCGTCCGGACTCCTACGTGAGCCAGATCTCGTCTCTGACTCTGGCCACGGGAAGACTCCGTCCAGACTCCTACGGAAGCCGGGCTTCGTCCCTGACTTCGACCACTGGTAAACTTCATCCAGACTCCTACGGGAGCCGGACTTCGCCCCTGACTTTAATTACAGGTGAACATCATCCGGACTCCTACGGGAGCTGGACTTTGCCCCCGACTTCAACTGCAAGAAGGCTTTGTCCGGACTCCTACAGGAGCCGGACTTCACCCCTGACTTTAATTGCAGGTAGACTTCACCCAGACTCCTACGGGAGCCAGACCTCATCTCCAACTCCAGCTACGGGAAGACTCTGCCCGGACTCCTATGGGAGCCGGACTTCATCCCCGACCTCGACTGATGGTAAACTTTATCCGGACTCCTACGGGAGTCGGACTTCACCCCTGACTTCAATTGCAAGTAGACTTCATCCGGACTCCTACGGGAGCAGAACTTCATCCCAGACCTCAGCTGCTGGAAGGCTTCGCCCGACTCCTACGGGAGCCGGGTTTCATCCCCGACCTCAATTGCAGGTAGACTCTGCCGGACTCCTACGGGAGCCGACCTCGTCCCTTACTCCGACTACAGGTAAACTTCGTCCGGACTCCTACGGGAGCCGGACTTCGCCCACAACTCCAATTGCAGGCAGACTCCGCTCGGACTCCTACAGGAGTCGGACTTCGCCCACAACTCCAATTGCAGGCAGACTCCGCTCGGACTCCTACAGGAGTCGGACCTCATCTCCGACTCCAACTGTGGGAAGACTCCGTCCGGACTCCCACGGGAGCCAGACCTCGCCTCCGACTTTGACTGAAGGAAGACTCCATCTGGACTCCTACGAGAGTTGGACTCCGAGCTCCTCTCAGATCGATGGCTAGCCACCTCTCTCCGTCAGACACTCCAGCCGAACTCCGACCGACAGGCCTGGACCCCCTGGCAGGCCGCAGCAATAGCCACGACTCTGCTCCACCTCCTGCAATAGATTCTGCGTGGCTCCATCACTCCTTGGCAGGCCATGGTAACGGCCACAGCACTGCTCCACTTCCTGCAACGGATTCCACGCGGCTCCATCACTCCCTGGCAGGCCACAATAATGGCCACAATCCTGCTCCACTTCCTGCGATGGATACCGCATGATTCTTCCATCCTCTGGCAAGTTGCGACAACAGACACCGCTCCACTCCCCATGGTAGACTCCACGTGGCACGCCCCGGTGATAGCCACGGGTCCACTCCACTACTCTTTGCAACAAACTCCGCCTGACCCTGGGCAATCCACTGCCAGATGGTTACAGATATCGCTATTAGTCTGCTGCCCCCTCTGCCTATAAAAGGGGGCCCTAGATACGTTATTCTCTAAGTTCTATTTTCTATCCTAAAACTTTGCTAAAATTTTTGTTCGAGCACTCCATTCTTGTTGAGGCAGAGAACTGACTTGAGCGTCGGAGGGTCTTGCCGGAGCAACCTCACCTCTGGTTTAGACTTCCTTTGCAGGTCCCGACGACAACCGCGACTCCCTCGACTCCAGCTTCTCCGATGCAGGTGGATTTTTGCACCAACAGGATTGACGCTAGAGGAAGGGGCCTGTGTCTTCGCAGTACCCTTGTTCTTAAAGGAGCGCTCAACAGGACCGCCTCTGGTCATCTTCTCCGACATCCACTCCTCCTTCCCCCACTTGATCTTCGCCCGATGCCTCCCCGCAAAGCATCCACACGGTGATCCACGGCCTCCACAGCCAGATCTCAGGCTCCGACCTCACCTCCAGTCTCCCAGCCTCTACCTCCTCCTCCGACAACGATGGTTGGCGCAGAGCAATTCGACCTACTGGTGCAGCAGGTCAGGGGCCTCACTGAAGCTGTGCAGGCCATGCAACAACAGCAGCAGCCGCAGGCATCGTTGCGGTCGAAAAGAGCATCACCAGAACTCCAAAATCCGGCGGTGGGACGGGCCACTTGGGCCAGCCGCCCAGTCTTTTTCGAAAAGATGAATCCAAGGGTTGAAAGCCCCCAATCCGACCATGACTCCACCCCTGAAAGATCTCTACCCCCATTCTGCCAGAGGACCCTCGAGACCCGTAGTCGTAAGGATTTCCTGGACCGGAGGCTCCAGGAGATGAACCGATGGATCGAAGAACTCCGCCACGCTCCCCCCGCTTATGGTGAGGATATTTGTACTGACCCTCCCTTTTCAAAAATGATCATGCAGGAACCGATCCCGCCAAACTTCAAACTCCCCCAGTTTGAAAGCTACGATGGGACTTCAGACCCGATTGATCATCTGGAGGCCTTCCGGATGATGATGCTGCTTCATGGCACACCCGATGTCATTCTATGCCGAGCCTTCCCATCCACCTTGAAGGGAGCGGCGAGAAACTGGTACTTGGTGCTGAAGTCGGGTACCATCTTTTCTTTCGATCAGATGAGCCACCAATTTATGGCCCATTTTATCAGCAGCCGGCGCCCCCAAAAGGGTTCGGAGTCCCTCATCAATATCAAGCAGAGGGAGGGGGAGTCCATTCGAGCCTACATCAACCGTTTCAATGTCGCCGCACTGGAGGTCCGAACTTGGACCAGTCGGTAGCAATGGCCGCTCTGAAGGGCGGCCTTCAGAAGAATGACCTTTTGTTCTCCCTGGAGAAGAAGTACCCTAGGAATTTTGCTGATCTGTTGGCTCGGGCCGAAGGGTACGCCCGAGCGGAAGAAGCCTTCAAAATGAAAGATGAGGAGACTGCGAGAGAACGGCAGGTGGGAGACTCACGCAAGCCCGCAGTCAAAAAAGGGTCGAGAGAAGCTCGACCACGTTCTCAAACTCCTCCCGGGCATAAGCGTGTCCATACTCCTCCCCGGGTACGTAGGCAGAGAAGTTCGAACCACGGAGTTCGACGGGATTCTCCACCGGGAAGATTCCGCAACTATGCCCCCCTCAATGCCTCGAAAACCCAAGTACTGATGGAGGTCAGGGAGTAGCTGCCAAGGCCGGAAAGGATGTGCACACACCCTAGGAAGCGCAATCCTAACAAGTTCTGCCTCTACCATCGTGACCATGGCCATGATACAGAGGAGTGCATTCAGCTCCGGGATGAGATCGAGGAGCTTATCAGATGAGGTCGGTTCATTCGACGCTGACCTGAAGGTAGAGAGGATCGGCCAAGGGCCCTGCCGCAACCTGAACCGCCAAGGAGGGAGGAGCAGCCCGGAGATCGGCCTCCAATCGGGACCATCAACTTCGTCATCGGAGGACCTCAAGGAGGAGCAAACCCTCCACGACCATGGGACTTGAAAAACCTGTAAATATATTACTAACGACTTTGCTTTGAATCAAAATTCCTTTCGACTTTGCATGTCTTTCCCTTTTGGCATGGACTTGTTACGATTGGGGATAACCCCTTCAAACAATCAAAACAAGGTCATGTTAGGAATAGGAGGAGAACCTCATCCTAACATGAGCAAAATGGAAGTCCGATTGTTTTAAGATCGGATCGGGGGAGAGGCCCATATAACGGCCCTTAGGTGCCCCCAAGGTCATGTTAGGAATAGGAGGAGAACCTCATCCTAACATGAGCAAAATGGAAGTCCGATTGTTTTAAGATCGGATTGGGGGAGAGGCCCATATAACGGCCCTTAGGTGCCCCCATGGCCATGTTAGGAACAGGAGGAGAACCTCGTCCTAACACGAGCAAAATGGAAGTCTGATTATTTTAAGATTGGATCAGGGGAGAGGCCTTACAACGCCCTTATGCACCTCCACAGCCATGTTAGGAACAGGAGGAGAACCTCGTCCTGACATGAGCAAAGTCAAAGGCCCAGTTCTTTTAGACCGGATGGGGGGAGAGGCCTTACAACGCCCTTATGCGCCCCCACAGCCATGTTAGGAATAGGAGGAGAACCTCATCCTGACATGAGCAAAGTCAAAGGCTCGGTTCTTTTAGACCGGATGGGGGGAGAGGCCTTACAACGCCCTTATACGCCCCCACAGCCATGTTAGGGACAGGAGGAGAACCTTGCCCTAACATGAGCAAAGTCGAAGACCCGGTTCTTTTAGACTAGATGGGGGGAGAGGCCCTACAGCACCTAATGTGCCCCCACAGCCATGTAAGGAACAGAAGGAGAACCTCATCCTGACATGAGCAAAGTCGAAGGCTCGGTTCTTTTAGACCGGATGGGGGAGAGGCCCTTGCAACGACCCTTATGTGCCCCCACAGTCCCGTTGGAAACAGGAGGAGAACCTTATCCTAACCTGAGCTGAGATCGACTACGTCAAGAACAGAAGGAGAACCTCATCCTGACGATGATAAAAACTCGGCTGCCCAACAAAATTGGATAAAGAAAAAAGTCCCCTCAATGGCACCTCTACACTTCTACGCGACCCCACAAAAAGTAAGGGGAGGATCCTCACTCGAAAAAGAGGAGGAAAATTAAAAGGAAAAGCGATGAATTACATCGGCTACAGATGAAAAATAAACCACACCAAAGACCTAGGGAGCCTCGTCTCAACAAAGACAGAAAGTTCCTACCAAACATCCCCGGCCTCTAAGAAGGCTCTCGACACAGGTCAAGAAAATAATGACCCCTTCGAGGTAATGCAGAGTTCGGACCATCGAGCTCGAGCCTACGGCCATGGACGACAAGAAAAGCAAATCAGCATGGTGACGACTGGGTACCTCCAAACGATGTCAACGTCAGACAAGTCAAAAGACAAAAGAAGTTCGGCGGATGACAATTTAATACAATACGTGGACGAGGTAACATAAAATCTCCTTTTCATTTTATTTGCAAAATATACACCACGAAGCCCAGAAGGCTAAAGAAAGAAAAGCAAAACCACAAGAACAAAACAAAACAACAAAAGAGAAAATGTATGCATGGAAAGACGGAAGGCCAAAAAGAGCCCTAGGGAAGCTCTGCTCCTTCCGACCTCAATTATCTGCTTCACTCCTTATCAAGGACTACCTCAAATTTTCAACTTCTTCTTCTAGCTCTCTCTTTTTCAGCAGCATGTCCTGGAACACCCGACAGAGTCGTTGGCTTTCGTTCTCCGCCTCTCGATGCCTCTTTCTCAGGACCTCAGATTCTGCCTCCGCATCCTTGACGGCCTGCTGCTCACATGCCAGCTGGATCTTCAATTGCTGCAGCTCGGTCATCCTCCCCCCAAGGGCGATAGAAAGCTCTTCTGCGGTTCTTCTCAGGGATTGGAGTTCACTGAAATCCCGAGTGAAAGCGAGCTGAGCCCTGCAAGCCAGCTGCCCTTGAAGACGAGCAACTTCGTCGGTCGCCACCCTGAGCCTCCCTTTGTATTCATCCACCTGCCTGCGCCAGCCGGCCCGATGAGCGTCGTAGCCTGCCTCAGCATCCTGAAGCTGCTGCTGAAGGTTGGAGACCTTCTTCGACCACTCCCGGTCACCGTCGGCCTGAGCCAAGAGTCGGGATGAACCTCCTTCCAACTGGCCAATCCTCCCCTGTGCAGCCGACAGCTCCACTCTGAGAGAACTGATCTTGGCAGCTTGAGCCCAAATTCGATCGCTGGCATGCTTCTTGTGTTCCTCAAGCTCCTTCACGAAGTTCGCCTTCCTCCGGCTGTACTCCATGATCCCCTTCACGTGGAGATTCCGAAAGCAGGTGGCCTCTGTGGTGGCTTCAGAGTGATCCTCCCTCAACCTGCGAAGCTCGCCTTCCATCTTCTTCGACCTTTTTGTCAAATGAAGAACTTTCTTCTTCAGCCATTGGATCGTGGACTTCAGCGGAATCCCCTGGGGCAGGGGAAGTGCTTTGGCAAGACACTGCCATCAGAAGACAAAAGCATCAAGGCGCGTCTCATTGCAGAAAGAAAAATAAAAAGGAGGAAGGAAGAAAGGAGAAGCCATCCACGATGAGAAATTCAACTTTATTGATTGAATGTTTCTCAAAGATAAAAAGGAAAGGAAAAATTGCAGTAAAAGAAAAATACAAGGTCGGAGGTCTCAGACCTCTGCAGTAGGAGTCGGGGAGCTCGGTGTCCCTGGAAGGGGGGCTACAGCAGCAGTAGCAGCAGGAGAGGGACCGACCTCATCTTCAGACTCCTCACCCAAGAAGCTGAGATCGAGCTCAGAAAATTTCCTGACCACCTTCTCCTGGCAGAGCTCAAACCCCTTGATGAATGCTTCTTGGCCGAATCGGACGTTCAGGTCCCTCATCTCTGCGGAGGCCTTGAACTTCTCCACCGCAAGAACCCTGGCCTCCGAGATCAGGACCAGAATCTGCTCTGCCAAATTGACGACCTCAGCCTCCACCTTTCTCACCGTCTCCTCCGAGGTCTGCTTCTCTTCCTCCCGGGCCTGCTTTTCTTTCTCCAGGGCCTCTTGGAGGGTAACTACTTCGGCAGCCTTTTCTTTGAGGCGAGCGACTTCGGCCCGATGATGCTCCTCCGCCTGGATGGCATCCCTCCTCGCCCGATTTGTCACCTCGATGTTGGCAAGGAGCTGGTGCCCAATCTGTAAGAACGACTAGGAGATCAGAACAAGGGTCGAAAAGCCAATTAAATGAAGATTTGTTTACCTCGAGAAAGGACCCTAGGGAGTCCCAAACCCGCTGCTCAGGATCGGTGCGGTCAATCCTCTCGACGACTTCAGGCAGAATGCAGCCATCGATCAACCGCTTGATCAAGTCCCTGTCATTGAAGGGATTCTCCGACTCTTCTTCGGAACCAAGGGACTCTTCAATGGCAGCTCGACGGCTACTCACCCTGCGGGCCACCGACTTCCTTCTCCTCCCCTCTCGAATCTGGGCGCCTCCATGGAACGGACCCCCGAAATGGGAGCCCCAATCGACGGACTCCTTGAAGAAGCCCTGGGGGTCGATGGTTCAGAGTCCGAAGGAACGTCGACCACTGGAGCCGCCTGGACAGGCACGGTCGAGCTCGTCTCCTCCACTCTGGCCTTCTTTGCTGATCTGGAGGCCGCGGCACCTTTTCTTTTGTGGGCCTTGAGGACCCTGGCGAGCATCCGTGCTGCTTCGGTGTCCATTCCTGAAAAAAAAAATCAAAAATCAGCAATGGGGTGAAAAAGAAAGAAGTGACCGCAAAAAAAAAAAAAGAAAAAGAAGAAGGGCAGAAGAAAAGAAGAGAAAAGAAAAGATGAAATACTCGCAGGATCCCGGGGGCTCAAGCCAATGTTGAACAAAAATTGCTCCTTCAGAAGGTTGGGAAGGGAAGGAGCGGAATAGTCAAGAAGCTTCCGGGCAGCCTGAAGGTCGTCCTCCCCCAGGCTGGGAGCCCAACGGACAGAGTCCCTCAGAGAGCCCCAAGGGGGCAGGCCCAGCCTCAAAGTCGGGCAGTGGACGATGTTGCCCAGCTATGCAACCCAAGAGGGGGGGTGAATTGGGTTTCTAAAAATTTTGAACTTAACTAATGACTTATGAAAAATATTTGTCAATAGCTAAATGAATGAGGAGAATAACCTTAATTCAAGATTATTGCCAAAAGCAAGAATGCAAGGAAATAATGAAGAGTTAAAGAGAAGCAATTATGCACGCCACAAACAAAAGGATTTATAGTGGTTCGGTGCCAACCTTGCACCTACATCCACTCCCCAAGCTCCTACTTGGGAATTCCAATCCACTAAACTTGTATTCAACCCGAATACAAAGTCAGAAACTCCGACACTAGCTATCCCAAGCTAGTCCACTTATTTCTCGGGTACAAGCCAACCCAATACACTCCGATTCTAGGTTTGAATCAACCTTCCCTTATTTTGGAACCCCTCCAAAACAAAAACAATCACTCAAACTGAGTCAAACAATTTATAGCACAAATAAGTACAAGAAAAGCTCTTTTTATGAGCGAATATAACTTTAAATACACTTTACTCAAGAGAAGAAGCCCCTTTTTGGATTTCCTCAAGATGGATGGAGAATTGATTGAGTGCTTGAGGAGTTGGTAAGCTTGGATTGATGGCTTCTTGAAAGCTTTAAATGAGCTCTTGATTAGGGCTGAAAAGTTGGCTTGAGAAACCCTTTTTCAAATTCTCTCTTTTGAATGCTCTTGAATGCTCTCTTGAATGCTCTTCTTTTTCTCTTTTTAATCTCTTGCTATCTCTATTTTGTTTCCCACCTTTTGAATCTTTTATAGCTTTAAGAAATAGAGAAAATATTCTAGGCTGAAAAAGAGCTGTTAGACCACATTAAATGAGCATTAAAAGCACTTAAAACGGGTTAAAAACTAGCCGTTGCGGAGAAATCCCATCACAGGGGTCGACTCATGAGTCGACTCATGCCTCAGGGTCGACTCATGAGTCGACCTCTGTTGAAGAAACCAGAAAACAGGGTTCTGTAATTTTTGGCCTAAAACTGCAGGGGTCGACTCATGAGTCGACTCATGCCTTGAGGGTCGACTCATGGGTCGACTCACAGGTTGTGCCAAGCCAAAAATTCTGCGTGCCAAAGAGCTCATTGTGCCATGAGCTGACTCAATGGGTCGACTCATGGATTTCAAACATACATAACTTCCAAAATACAAGTCCAAAAATAATGAAATTTTCGCCAATAGATCACAAATCTTTTGTTCTACCAATTGATACTATTAAATCAGGATTTTGGTAAAATTATGATTTTGCCCCTGAAGAGCAAAAAGACTTTTTCAAATGAAGATTATTGGTACCCCTTCAACTGCTTTGTAATCATCAAAATCAATCTAAGGAGAACAATCTCCCCCTTTTTGATGATGACAAAACACTTGAACAAAAGTATTTATGTGAATCATGAATTTCAAAAGGATGCATTATACGTGCATTTGCTTGATAAGAAGATTGATTCTTTTGGCATGTGATACAAATGGTCATATGCATAAATAGTTTGCCCATTTGCTTAAAGATTTGAAAATTTGCTCATTGGATTATGTGATTTTGGTGTTAAGTAGAAAATTTGTTCTTGTTATCAGAGCAAGTTGTATCTTGAAAATTTGCTCATTCTCATTTGATTATTTAGTTTTAGTATCAGAGCAAAAATAATTAAGTGTACCAATGCATGTCTAAGAATTAATTGTAAAGTATATCAGAGCATGTCAAATTTAAGATGTATCAGAGCAAGTTTAAATTTTAAAGCATATCAGAGCATGATTAAGGTGTAATTTTAAAGGTTGCTCATTTGCATTGTACTTAGCAATTTACTCATTGTATTTTTGAGTCATTTAATAATTTTGCTTTTGATATTATTCTTAAATTTCTCCCCAATTTATTCATTTTATTTTCAAGTCTTTTAATAATTTATAATTTTACTTTTGATATTGTTCTTTTTCTTTTTCTTTAATTTCTCCCCCTTTTTGACATCATCAAACATTGTTAACTCCCTCTCTTTTTCTGAATACGTTTTCTCTTTAGTGTTTCTTCAAACTTCTAATGCTAATCATTAATGTTTGCTCCCCCTGAATACAGCAATCATTAACCAAAATATGCCATAGATTACCATAGATATGAATCATCAACAAAGAGAAGTTGTTTCAACAAAGAGAAGATATATAACCAAAAGATGATTGACATCATTACAAAGAGTAGATATATAATTAAAAGAAAATTAAAAACATAGTTGTTTCAATACATATTTTATATCATAAAAGTCAGCTAGCTAATGTCATTATATGGCCCCAAAATACTGATCCTAGAAAGAACAAGAGACTAACACCTAGGATCTAGTAAAGCTCATGACTAGATGGATCGGAGTCATCAGAGATAGGGTGAGGAGATGATGGATCTCGACCAAGAGCACGTCCTCTACCCCGTCTGCCTCTGCCACGAGTGGAGGTGCTGGCACGAGCAGGTGACGAGATGAACTAGGAGGCTAAGAACGTTGAGAGGCCAAGGACTGGACTGAAAGAGTGAGTCTAATGGAATCAAGAACGTTCAGTGCTCTCGAAATAGACTGAAGCAGAGCAGTGAACTGAGTAGATGCATGCTCACTCGAGCCTCTGATCTCTCTCTTCAATAACTCATAACCACCCTCCAATGCACCTCTGAGCCTACCAGCCTCTGCAGTAAGGTCTGTGACCTCAATAGAGCTCTCCTATGGCTGAGGATGGGCCAAAGCTAAGACTTGCCCCTGCAAGTCAAAAACTCTCCCAGTCAGTCTCCAAATGCTGTCCTCGAGCTGCTGAATCTGAATAGACTGATCTGAGATCAACTAAAATACAGTGGAGATATGGGGAATCAAGGTCAGATCAGATGAAGTGGACCCTGGTGTAAATGTAGTAGTGCTCCACTATCGAGAAAGCAAGGAAGCCACACGCTGAGATATCTGCTCGATCTGATCATCAGCCAATCTGAACTCTGAAGGAGGTGCTCTGCTCTCTGGCTGATGTACTGGTGTGTGCCTCCTGGTGAACTCTGAAGGGCCAGCCTCTGGGTTTGGAACAAACTGGATATCTGGAGATGCTGCCCTGAAGTCATGGAGAGGAGATGAGGGACCTTCTTCTTCAGCTCTGTCTTCTACTCTGTCCTCAGCTCTCTCCTCAGAACCCTTGATCCAACCACCATCAGTTTTAGTAAATCCCATGCGGTGCAGAGTGTGTTGGTTGATGGTGTCTACGTGAGAAAGCTTAGCAGATGCCTCCCCCTCAAAACTGACTCCAAACCTCTTGAAAACTAGTGTGAGAGCCATACCAAAAGGCAGATGTGCCTTGGATCTGTTCAGTGTTTCTCTCATGGCCTCAATCATTAATGCAGGGAGGTTTAATGGGGTTTAAGTGATCACATGAAACATTATACAAATATCTCTGCCAGAAAGGAGGTCATGCCTACCACTCCTAGGGAAGAAGAGTTTTGTCACTAATTGATGTAAGATCCTCATTTCAATTGACAAAATTTTGGCTTCCAATTTATTCAAACTTCCCGAGTTGGTTCCTCCT